>NC_133771.1:82821752-82851500 GCF_003597395.2 Chelonoidis abingdonii | reverse complement strand
TGTGCCTCTTGCTCCCAGCTCCTCACACACACTTCCTCTCCTCTGGCTCCCCTCTCCCTGACTGAAGTGAGCTCCTTTTCAAACCCAGGTGCCCTGATTAGCCTGCCTTGATTGGCTGCAGGTATTCTAATCAGCTTGTCTGCCTGAATTGGTTCTAACAGGTTCCGATTACTCTAGTGCAGCCCCTGCTCTGGTCACTCAGGGATCAGAAACCTGCTCAGCCAGGGACCAGTACATTTGCCCTCTACCAGACTCTTGTACCACACTGGCCTGGGTCTGTCACAATATATATTTATATTATTTATATGGAACACTTAGTTGAACCAGATCTAGTTGAAAACTACTATTCCTTACAATGTCAGTAATGCAGAAACAGGTTAATGACTAGTTAATACTGCTAAATGGAAATTCTGTCATAGCTAGCTTATTACATTTTTTTTTTCAGGATGATCTTTCTTTATGGTAAACATGAGGCTGAAGTTTTCTATACAGAATTTTGCAAAATGTTTTGTATTTATTCAGGTTAGTTTACAACATGCCTGTGTGGATCATTGGCAGCAAGGATCAAACCCTGACTTCTGAATTCTTATATGTGGTCTAGTCACTCTCTAGAATGGAACAAAGTTCCACGCTGAGTGAGTGTGGGTTAAATCATTTTTATGTTCAACAGGGATTTCATGGCCTTCATGACAAACCATGGGACTATCCCAAGTTTCAGCCTCAGATGATACTGATGTGCAGAGCTGATTGAATATTCTTCATTAAAAAAATAACAGGGAAGTCATGATCTCAGGAACTGTACAGGAATCAACTTAAGGGACAGAATCCAGAGGAATGTTAGCTTGATTAGGCAATCAAGTTTAGTATGGTCAGAGCTGCTGGCAAGACAGGTTTGGCGGAGAGCTGCAGACCCAGCCCGCATGGACAAGGCTAGCAAGAAAGCAAATAGGGAGGTCACCCAGACGTTCCTGGAGACAGGAGGTTCAGGGATACAGTGCAGGGATGTGCATTACAATTTGCCTGAATTTTTCAGGGATGATGGTGTACGTTTGTCAGGTACTGACATATGGCTATGGAATGCGAGGGTATGGATTCTGCAGGAGTTGTGACACCAGGCGGTGAGGAGTGACCAACCTGGTTGCTGGGTGCTCCCTGGAGGCAGTTTCCAATGTAGTTAAAAGGATAAAATGAATAGTTCCCAGAGATAAAAGACCTGGTATTTGGTGATGGGTCATGGGACAGGGTGAGACCTTGTGGCTTTCGCTGGTTGAGGACAGACCTTCTGTCCCTCACAGGCCAAGGTCCTCATCCTTCTGAAACTTCTGTCCTCTTTGCAGGATGAGGGTCCTGGGACTGAGAGAGAGCTGAGTCCCGGAGATAGGCTAAGGAGAGCCTACCCAGAGTGATGGCTTATGTGGTTAATGCTATGGAGTGTGAAGGCTGCTAAGTGCTGCTGTTTCTGGAGCTCTGATGTCAGCTGCACCTATAGAGAGTGCAGCTTACTGATTCAGCAGACCTTGATGTTGTTCATAAAGAAAGACCATAGGCTTGATTCTTCGGTGAAGGTGCTCGGCCAGGCCTATTGTCAGCGAGACATGGTATTAGCGCCCTGTCCAACAGGTTACAGAAACACTTACACATGTATGCTCGTGACAAGGTAAAAGCTCAGTCAACATAACAGGATGCTGTCTCCTCGGCCAATAAAAAGATGTCTCCTATGGCTTCTCCTTTTGTACATTGATACACACAAGTTACATATTACATTACAGATGTTGTTAGTCACCACCCTTTTACCTGCTAGTTCAAACAAAACATTCTCATCCGTTACCCTATCATTGCACTCATAACTCATATCTGGAGCTGGTCTAATTTTTTTCACAAAACAATTTTCATTCAGAATGCAGTTTCGTTGAAATAAAAAGTTTAGCAAAAACATGCTGATCTTGATTACATTTTCAATGAGAAAATGAATTTAGACATAAAAATGTCTAATTTCATTTTGTTTTAAATTTAATATTTTAAATTACATTTTGACATTGCTGAAATTAAACAATTTGATGGGTCCAAATAGAATTTTTACATAATCTCTGTTGCACGAAAAAAAGTGAAATTTCTTCTTTGTTCTAATTCATCATGAAAACAATTTTCAGAATGTTGGAATTTCCTGTGGAATGGAAATTCCATTTTCCAACCAATTCTGCACATAAGCATGCCTCACAGCCAGCATGGTCCCTTCAGTTTTCTCCAGCTGACAGGATAAACTTTAGCTTTTCAGTTTGATATCCCTAATTTTTTTAATCATGATGCATTTCATAATAAAATGGGAAAAATGTCTTTTTAACTATGATAATTTGCCCCTGAGTTTATTTAGCCCAAGATATGGTTATTATCTCAAACAGAAAGCAACCCCAAGTTATCATATATTTTTATAACAGAAGACAATAGTTTTCTAATGCACACATTCACGGTGATTGTAATTGCTTGAAGCTATTCAAATCAACAGATGAACGATTAAAATTTCTCAGTTTGCTTAGTTAGCATTTTGTGATGTCCATTCCCAGAGCCCCAAATGGATTTAGATTAGAATACAAGCAAGGGAAGCTTGCTTGGTAAGGAGAAGTTGTGGCTAAATGAAGAATTCTCTCTCTTCAGCTAGACAGTTTCAATGGCCTTTATCTACTCGATTAACTTCTTGATCCTTCTTTTTCAGGAGCTTTTAAATATATGACCTTTTTCTTTTGAGGGCTAAGTTTTTCTTTTGTTTATTGCACAAGTCATGTAACTCTTATTACTGAAAACTCACTGTTACTTTAAATTCTACATTTAGAACTCTGTTTATAGCGAACACCTGGTGTTCCATATTTTCTGCATCAAATCATGTTGGCATCCCAGCAGCTCTGGGGGTGAGCAGTTCTTACAGTGTATAAAACAGTTATAATGTGATGACTCCTACATCTGAATGTTGTCTGGCATGTTTATACCGTGTCATTTGCCACATCTGTTTGACCATTGAGACCTGTATATGTATCAACAAAGAAGAACAAAAAGAAAGGTGTTAGAGCTAGAAATAATTAGCGTGTACAAACAGGTGGTCTGATGTCACAGCAAAGATCTCATGGTAGAGGAGATATAAGACAATGGAATGAGGGTAGCACTAACAGGTGAATATGCAGCATTTTAGTACTGAAATCAGTTATACTCGGATGTCTTGGAGGCATGTGTAGGCACTTCACACAATATTAGCCTTAAACCTCCAGTCCATTTTCAAAATGAATTTAGGCATTTAAGGTCCAGATATTTAAAAGTATGTAGGTGCCTCAAGATGCCTGCACTTTTTGCCTAGTGGGATTTTCAAAAGTGCCTAAATTCCATTGAAATCAGTGGGACTTAGGTGCCTTTGAAAAGCTCACTAGCTTCCAACCTGTATCCATGCACACCTAAATACCTTTAAATATCTGGACCTTAAATGCTTAAAGGATTCTTAAGTGCTTAAATCTCACTGAAATTTAGTGCAGTCTAAACCCCAGATCCTCAAAAGTATTTAGATGCTTAACTCCTAAATCAGTCCCATTAATTTCAGTGGGAGTAAGTTTCCTAAATACCTTTGAGAATGTGGGTCTTAAGTACTACATACCTTCAACTAAGTAGCCAAAAGTTCAGCTTCTTTTTAGATACAAATCTTACTCCTTTGGTCTAGAAATTGGATAGGAAATCTCCCTCTCAATTCTTGTATTTACTGGTTCCAGTCAAGTCAAAAATACTTTCTTCTTCTCCTTATCCCAACTATTGGGCTTCGCCTCTCTTGTTCTTTGTCTGCTAGTGTTCTTGTCAAGTGTCTTCTCCACGCTGATCCCAACCTTCTTCATGTCCTCTTTAGCATCTCAAACCACGTTTTTTCTAGGTCTTCCTCATGATCTGTGTCCCATGTCTGCTAGCTCTTGTAGTCTCTGGTCAACATATTCTAAATCTTGTCATCTCACATGACCCAGTTGGTTCAGTTGATACTTCCTCGAGCTTTCCATGATGGGGATTACATGCATCATGGCTCATATTGTTTCATTGTATAGTCTTTCAGCTCTCCTCTTAGTTAGCATCTACCCAAGCATTCTCAATGTAGCATTGTGATTGTGGCAAATTGCCGGTACTGTTCTGCTGGGTCTCGCGCTTTCTCTTCTCTGGGGTAGGTTCAGAGCGCTATTGCTTGCCTCTGAACCAGTTCTTAATCACTCCCCTAGTGTCCTTGGAGGAGGGGAGTGGAGAGGGAGGGACCTGGGCCCCCCGCCCTCTACTCCCAGGTCCCAACCCAGGGCCCTGGGGTTGTGGTGAACCACTTGACTAGCGGTTTCTTCCCCTGGGTTACTTCCCTCTCATACCCGTCAGCTTGTGAAGGGCTTCTCGCCTCTCTTCTATACAAGCCTGGTGCCCCTTACCTAGGGTTTCTGTTGGGCTTCCCAATCCACCGCAGCACTCCTCCAAACCTTCTATTTCTCTCTGGACAAACTCTTCTCTTCTGCAATCTGCACTCTGCTCCAATCCAACCTTTCTCCTTCAACTACCACACCCTGTCTGACTGAAGCAGGGGTTTATATCCATGACTGGAGTCAGGTGCTCTAACTGGAGTCAGGTGCTCTAACTGAGTCAGTGCTCTAATTGGCCACAGCTGTTCTAGTTAATCTAAAGCAAACCTTCCTCCCTTGGCAGGGAATAAGGCCCCCTGCTAACACTCTTATGCTGCCCTCTGGCCATGCTGTATCACATATCCCCCCCCCCCGCTGAAACACCAAGGGTTGGCTACTCGGGACGAGAGGCAGTGTTGGCGTGAGAGGCCATCAGCGTTGCCGTGTTGGCTTCCAGCCCTATGCTGGACCCGAAAATGGAAAGGTTGCAAAGAGAGGAACCACCGCGTCACTCTGGCGTTTCTTTCCTTGTTCCTATGCATCCACTGGAGCGGGGCGTGATCAGTCACAAGGGTAAACCGCCACCCCAGGAGATTAGTAGTAGCGGAGAGTCTCCATAGCCCATTTTATCGCCAGACATTCCTTTTCAACAACAGCGTATTTTTGTTCCCTGGGGAGGAGCTTCCGGCTGAGGTACAAGATGGGGTGCTCCTCCTCCCCTACCATCTGGGAAAGGACGGCACCGAGTCCCACCTCCGAGGCGTCCGTCTGCAGGATGAATTCCTTCTCGAAGTCTGGGCCATGAGTACCGGATGGCCGCAGCATAGGCTGTCCGCAAATCTGCAAATGCTGCTTCCGCCGCATCTGTCCACTTCACTATCTCGGGGGGCCCCGAGCTTTATCAGATCCGTCAATGGCCCCGCTCTTGTGGCAAAATGAGGGATGAATCTCCGATAGTATCCAACTATACCCAAAAATGCTCTGACCTGCTTCTTGCGGATTGGTCGAGGCCAATCTTGTATTGCCTCCACCTTGTTCCATTGGGGCTTCACCACCCTCTCCCTACGACATGCCCAGGTATTTGGCCTCAGCTAGTCCTATCACGCATTTCAGAGGATTAGCGGTGAGACCAGCCTTTCGCAAAGCGTCCAGCACTGCTTCCACTTTGTCCAGGTGTGTCTCCCAATCAGGGCTATGTATAACTATGTCGTCTAGATAGGCGGCGGCATAGTTGGCATGGGGTCGTAATAACTTATCCATCAGTCTTTGGAATGTGGCAGGGGCCCCATGGAGTCCGAAGGGAGGAGGAGTGTACTGGAACAGGCCATCGGTGTAGAAAAAGCAGTCTTTTCCCTGGCATCCTTGGCCAGGGGTATTTGCCAATATCCTTTGGTCAGATCTAGGGTGGTTAGGTATTTGGCCTTGCCTAACTGATCAACCAGCTCGTCAATGCGTGGTATCGGGTAGGCATCGAAGTGGGATACTTCATTTAATTTCCGGAAGTCGTTACAAAACCTCAGGGTGCCATCAGGCTTGGGGACTAGTACGATCGGACTGGACCACTGGCTGTGGGATTCTTCAATGACCCCGAGTTCCAGCATCTTTCGCACTTCCATCCTAATTTCTTCCCTTTTAGCTTCCGGTATTCGATATGGTCTTATCGTCACCCTTACTCCGGGGCTGGTGACAATATGATGTTGGACTAGTGCCGTTCGACCTGGTTTGGGTACAAAATACGTCCTGGTTCCGGTGGATCATTTCAATGACTTCCATCCGTTGTTCTGGGGTTAAGTCAGGAGATATCTTTACCTGCTCCTGCGGGCCGTCTGCCTGAGGTAGAGCTCCTCGAGTGACCAGACACGTCTCTCTGTCATGCCAGGGCTTCAGTAAGTTGATGTGGTATATTTGCTCTGGCTTCCGGCGGTCTGGTTGTCTAACCTTATAATTCACTTCTCCAATGGCTTCCACTATCTCATATGGTCCGTGCAACTGGCTAGGAGTTTGCTTTCTCTGTGGTCGGCACTAACACCATCACCCGTTCCCCGGCTGAAATCTTCGCATTTTTCGCCCGACGGTTGTAGTATGTCCGCTGTGCCTCTTGTGCTTTTTCTAAATGCTCCCGTACTATCGGGGTTTACTCGAGTTATCCGCTCTCGCATCTGTGTCACATGCTCAATAATATTCTTTCCTGGGTTGGGTTGTTCCTCCCAATCCTCCTTGGCGATATCCAATATCCCGCGTGGGTGGCGTCCATATAAGAGTTCAAAGGGAGAAAAACCCGTGGACGCCTGGGGGAACTTCCCCGTATAGCGAACATTAGATACGGCAAAAGAGTGTCCCAGTCCTTTCCATCCTGTGCTACCACCTTCCGGATCATACTTTTAAGGGTTCGATTGAATCTTTCGACTAGTCCGTCTGTTTGTGGGATGGTAGACGGAGGTCCGAATGGCTTGTATACGGAGCAGGGCACATAAGTCTTTCATTAGTTTTGACGTAAACGGGGTTCCCTGGTCTGTCAGGATCTCCTTAGGGATGCCCACTCTGGCGAAAACCTGTAGTAGTTCTTTAGCTATTGCCTTAGACGTGGGGTTTCTTAAGGGATGGCCTCTGGATATCGTGTGCATAGTCAAGGATGACTAGTACGTTTCGGTGGCCCCGTGCCGACTTTCTAGTGGGCCCACTATGTCCATAGCTATCCTCTCGAACGGGACATCAATAATAGGTAAAGGTACTAGTGGGGCCCGCAAGTGAGGTCGGGGGCTATGCAGCTGGCATTCAGGGCAGGAGGACAATAACGCTGGACTTCTGCTCGTATTCCTGGCCAATAAAACCTTCTTCGTATTCTATCCAGCGTCTTGTCTACCCCTAGATGTCCCCCAAATAAATGACTGTGAGCTAACTCTAGTACGGCCCTTATGTGTTTCCGTGGGACTAGGAGTTGCTCTACTTCTTCCCCTCGTATTTGCTCTATTCTGTACAACAGATCACGTTTGAGCACGTAATATGGCCTTGGGCCTTTGACTTTTCCTTCTACAGGCACTCCATTTACTTCCACTACCTCCTCCCTCACGTTTTGCATATAATGGATCTTCGGCCTGGTCCTGCCCAAAGGTCTCACGTGCAGTGCTGAACTGACCTAATTCCAGGGGGCCTATTTCAACTCTTCCCCCTGGGGTGCTCCCACTTGGGCCAGGAACCTCCTCTGAGTCCTCCGTGACCCGAACCTTCTCCTTGTCTCCTGGGCGGGTTCGCCTACCCACAAGGGAAGTCCTTTGATTAGCTGCCAGAATCCTGGTCCCTAACTTTTTAGCCGCCCTTCGTTCTCGCCTAGCCCTGCGGGTTTTCCAGGGGATGAGAACAATTCTGGAGCAAATTCAGCAAACATTGGGCGAGGCTATCTTTAGTTGCCTCTGTCTCAACCTGGGGGTTGCTACCCTCTCCTGCCTCTATCGGGGTCAGTAAGTTCTCAAACCCAGGAAGTCTCTCCCAATCAAAAACAGGATAAGGGAGCTTGGGGACTACTCCTGCCTGCAGAAAACTCTGGTGGTATTCCCCTGGATTTCAATCCGTACTGGAATTGTAGGGTAAAAATTCACGGTGCCATGTACGCATGTTACCCTGTGCTTTTGGCCCGAGTTAGTTGGTCTGTTCCACCAACTTTCCCGAGACCAACGTGACAGCACTCCCCGAATCTATTAATGCTATGGTTTTTATACCATTCATTTTTACTGGTCTGGTAAATCCATGTGAGGTCAATGTAACCCCTACCAGGTTGATCAGGCCACATTGCTCCCCATAACTCCCCAGATTACACTGCATAGGCACCTCCTTGTTGGGACATTGGGCTGCTATATGCCCCAATTCCCCACATTCATAACACCGTCCCCTCATTCCGGTTATCACCCTCTGCCTGGGGGCTAGTTGGCCGCCCCCCACCACTCTTCCCAAACCCCCAGGTCCCTTTCTGGCCTCGAGCCATTCCTCACTGTCGTTCTCCCGGTTATAGTTTTTCTAGAGTTCTCGACAGTCCGGGGTCTTGGGTTTGGGGTGTCTTCCTGGGTTGCCGTGTCTCCCCGCTTGGAGTCTGGAACAGTTCGCGGGCTGCCAGTTGTCTTTCCACGAGGGAGACCAACTCATCATAGGTAGAGGGGTCATTCTGACCCACCCAAGTCCTGAGTCCTGGTGGTAACCCCCGCATATACCGTCCAATATTAGTACCTCCATCATCTCCTCAGAGCTATGGGCTTCAGGGCGCAGCCATTTCCGGGTCAGGTGGATCAAGTCAAACAACTCGCTGCGTTCGGGGTGTCTTGTCCTCCATATATCGCCATTCATGGAACTCTGGCTTTGTAGTGCCGTTGTCACTCCGAACCTGGCCAGGATCTCTGCCTTAGCTGGAATAGTTTGCTGCAGCTTCTGCAGACATATCGTAATAGACCTTCTGGGCTTCCCCACATAGGAATGGGGCAAGGATACCAGACCATTGTTCTCGGGGCCAGGCCTCCCGCAGGGCTGTTCTCTCAAAAGCCAGGAGGTATGCTTCCACATCATCCTCCCTGGTCATTTTTTGTAAAGTAATGGCTAGCCCGTATGGTCCGGGTCCCTTCCCCGTGGTGATTCTGTTCCATAAGGGTCTTCATCTGGCTTATTAGGTCTCTCAGCAGGGCTCGGTCCTGAGCAGCCTGACTCAGCAGCAGCTGATTAGTCTCTTGCTGCAATCTAGTCGCCTCTTGTTGGGCGGTTGCCTGGACCCTGGTAGCCTCCTGCTGGGCCGCGGTGGCATGTATAAGGGCCTTGACCACGTCGTCCATCTTAAGGGTGGAGGGTTTATGTCTCCCCCTGGACTATGTCCCAGCGTGCAGATCCCACCCTGACACCACGTGTGGCAAATTGCCGGTACTGTTCTGCTGGGTCTCGCGCTTTCTCTTCTCTGGGGTAGGTTCAGGGCGCTATTGCTTGCCTCTGAACCAGTTCTTAATCACTCCCCTAGTGTCCTTGGAGGAGGGAGTGGAGAGGGAGGGACCTGGGCCCGCCCTCTACTCCAGGTCCCAACCCAGGGCCCTGGGGTTGTGGTGAACCACTTGACTAGCGGTTTCTTCCCCTGGTTACTTCCCTCTCATACCCGTCAGCTTGTGAAGGGCTTCTCGCCTCTCTTCTATACAAGCCTGGTGCCCCTTACCTAGGGTTTCTGTTGGCTTCCCAAATCCACCGCAGCACTCCTCCAAACCTTCTATTTCTCTCTGGACAAACTCTTCTCTTCTGCAATCTGCACTCTGCTCCAATCCAACCTTTCTCCTTCAACTACCACACCCTGTCTGACTGAAGCAGGGGTTTATATCCCATACTGGAGTCAGGTGCTCTAACTGGAGTCAGGTGCTCTAATTGGCCACAGCTGTTCTAGTTAATCTAAAGCAAACCTTCCTCCCTTGGCAGGAAATAAGGCCCCCTGCTAACACTCTTATGCTGCCTTCTGGCCATGCTGTATCACATGATGTAGTTGTTCATCTCTAGTTTCCTCACTGGCCACCATTCCAACCCATACTCCATGGCTGGCCTAATCATGATATTATACACTTTGCTCTTTAGTTTACTTGGCATAATTCTTATCACAGAGAATTCCTGTCAACTCTTTTTACTTACACTGAGTGCTCTTTATGTGGATCCCTAACATCTGCATCCTCATTCTGATCATGGCTTAACATTGACTAAGGTGTTTAAATTGTTGCATGGACTTCAATGCCATACCATTTGTTTTTGTAGGCTGCTCATTGTCCTTAGCAATGAAGCATCACATGTATTCTGTCTTTTGTCAGATGACTTGTAAGCCATTTACTTCTAATGCAGCCCTCCAGCGTTCTAGATCCTTTTCCAGTTTGTATTTATCTTTATAGAATTATAGAATTGTAGGACAGGAAGAGGCCATCTAATCCAGTCTCCTGCACTCATGCAGCAACATAATGTCATCAGCAAAAAGCATTGCTTCCTGGAGCTGCTTCCCTAGCCTTCTGCATCCAGGTGTCCATTACACTTGTTGGGCATTTTTCCACTATAGAAAATTAAGCTGAGAAAGTTAGTTATCTCCACCACTCCCTCATGATTTAATGTCTGACTCTCAGCTTCTACAACTGCGCTTTTCACCATTTTCCTTGTTAGCTTGTAATCCTCATAACTTTCCACCATTCTTACTGTCTGCTTTCTCTCAAATCTTACATCTTTCCTCTTCTTTATCGTTTCTTGTACATCACTGGACCACCATAACGTCTCTTCGCCATGAAACGTCCCTGCTTTTGTTTGACCTCAGGCAGCTTGTGCATACCAAATACTGCAATAATGATCATTCTTATCTTGCTTTTATAAGGTGCTTTCAACTGTGAGATTATTAGAGCTGTTACCAACCCCCCTCTCCACACACACATTTCCTCCCCCCCCCAATTGCCATTACCATGTTTCTTGTGAAATGAGAGTTTAAGCTGATGGACAGACTTGAAAATTCTTAAATGTATATGTTTCTCAATCAAAACAGAATTGATGTTTTACCTGGTCTTTCATATGGCAGAGTGTTCTCACTGTGGTGTATTTCCTTTGAAGCCTCTTTCTGTTCACAAGTCCTCCCACTGAGTCCAGATTTCAGCACTCCTTTTCCTTATCTCAGTACTGCTGCTCATTTCAACTATGCTGACAGTTTAAAAATACAAAAAGTCTGGTCCCATTACTCAGAAAATCTGGAGCAGTTCAAACAATTTCCTCATGCACAATTAGCAGCTGCCATTTCCAAATCTCAGTCTCATGAGGATGATTCAATGCTATCATAGAAACATACACACAGATTCCCCATATTGGTGTACACAGCTATCTTTCTTCCTAGTTATACATCTTTATCCATTTTTCTTTAGCCGAGTTGAAATATTTAAACCAGTGGACAAGCTCACCAGCCAGAGAAGGTTAAAATGAAGCTCAAAGCAAAGTCCCTTTCCTGAAGCCTTGTATATTGCCAAATAAAAGATCCAAATAAAGAACAAAGCAACTCAAATACCATCTGTTGCCCTTCAGGTTCTTGTCTCAGCCTTCACTGGTCCCATACTGAGCTCAGATTACCCCTTCTATGGTTCCTAAATGTCATCACCTTGTTCCTCGGTCATGTGATTTCTGGATTTTCAGGGTATGTCTACTCTGCAAATTAAAGTACAATTATAGTACGAGTAGGTATAATGTTTAATCTAGTTAGCAAGGATGAAAATAACAGTGAAAACAGTGAAAACAGTGAAAATGTTTAATCTAGTTAGTAAGGATGAAAAACAGTGACTTTGGTGCAGGCTAGCAACCAGAGTGTAGATCTAGGATCCTCGATGGGCTTGTACACCATGCTGAGCCTGTGCCACTATGTTCACTAATATTGTTACTTGAGAGAGCTAGATTAAAGTTAGTGCGGCTATGCCTAGCTGCATTACATTACATTTTAATTTGTGGTGTTGATGACCCTTCCATCCTTCCTCAAGAAAACTACATTTCCCAGAATCCCTGTTCTTAAAAGGCCATAACAGGCTCATTGAGATGCTTGGACATGCCACAAGGCCCAGGGCTCTGTTGAAAGTATTCAATCACTAAAAAGTATAGGAAACATTTGTTTAACTGGAGTGAAAAGAAACTGCATCTTCAGAACAAAAAGGTCCTTAACATTCACACCATGAGAAACATTTCAGCTAGAAGTCTTGCTTCAGTTGTTTTCAAAACTGTTAAGTGTAAAATAGTGTCCTTTGATAGTGTCAGAAAATGACAACTAATTACTATTGTCATCCACGTAGCTTCCACTAAGGAATGCAAACACTATTGCCAATACCTTTACAATAAGCCAGATAACATGTAAGGCAGAATGTATCATTTATAGGCAAACCTTCCCAGAAAGGAGACAAATGAGAAACTATATTTTTAGGTAATGCTTTTCCATTGCCTACTTTTTTCTTGCAACTGAAACTCCCCTCTTGGACTACTGATTTTCATGAAAATATAGACCTCATCCTACTAAACTTGCTCCATAGATTACTCATACAGTATGTTTTAAAACATACAGCTATCTACAGCTATCACTGATAGAAAAACAATGTTATTCTTACTGGATATTTCAAAGTGTCATGCCAACTGTTGATTATTATCTAATTAGAAGAAAAGGTGGAAAGGAGAGAAGAGGTCAGGTTAAATGTTAAGTGCAAACATTCTTTTTGCTGATAGTATGATCTGAAAGCAAAATAAAACTGCAGGCTTGGGTTCCAGGCTAAAATTTGGAGTATGCTATTAAATCCCTGGATCCTGATTTTTAAAATCTCCTTGTAGCAGCTGCCATTTAGTCTTTCAAATCACACACATCTTTGATGTCAGACTATTGTTCCATTAAAGTGCAGCTCACTGCTTCTTTCAACTCAATCTCTTTTAATCTTGCAAATCAAATAAAGCTCAGTATTGCAGATATGTCAAAAATATCCTTACCTCATTGACATTCCCAGTAGTCTACTCTTGAAATCATTTCTCAGCTAAATTCTGATATGTTCTGCAAACCATGAAAACATCATTGAGAAGTGCTTAGTGCACATCAATAAAGGGGAAAAGATAGCCAACAGGTATCATAATGATAGTTGACTGCAGGGTTTTTGTGCAGTGGAATTTAGATGTGCATAAAAATAAAATCAGATTTCATGTGCATGCTATTATTTCTAAATACCACTTCTTTATGAAAAATAATATCAGACTGTATTTCTAGTGAAGTATCAGTGAGCAGAATAATAATTGGGATAGTATAAGCAAATGGCTTCTGCAAATGTTTATGAAATGTAGTCAGTTATGAAATTTATCTTCTGTAGTAAATATTTTCATGTCTTTGGAAGTTTGAAGATGTAAAATATGTAACCACAATGTACATTTTATGCATATTTCATGTGTGTATGCTTTTTTAATGTGTCTCTCTGAAGAAATATGCAGCTAGAAGGTACATTACAGCCTCTAGCCCCATATAAACACATCTGAGTTTAATGACCCAGGAAGACAGTGAACAATCTGAGGAACAATCCTATAATGGGGATCTTAGAAAATGCCCATACTTGTGCCACAAAATGTTCATAGCCAACCTCAACATGTATGTGAGAAGATCACAGTTCAACAGGAATATCCCTGGTTTTTTCCATTAGGACATTCAACTGGACAAACATCTGCCAGTCTTAATACTAAAACAAGTTATCTGTTAAGAATATCAGCATAAGTAAGGGTGCCAGAGGTGTTCCTGTTGCTCTGCTCCATACACTCAGAGCTTTTGGACTGCACAGGGCATAATATTTCTAGTATCCTCATCTAGGTCAGTACGCACCCCCTAGCATGTGGCTGTGGCTTTACACCATTACAGCCACAACCCAGCCTATTGTATTTTGGCTGGGATGTACCGGTAAGTGTTCTGCATTTCTGAGCATTTTTTAAAAAAAGAAAACAAACAAACAAAACGGAGTTATAGTAATTGGAGAAGGAAACAACATGATAAATCATCTACTCTATCTGTCTGCCAGCACAGGATTACTAGCTACAGTATATTCTCAAGTGTTTAGTCCTGCCTAATCTATTGTTGACTTCAACTTCTATTATATGCTTTGGGAAACTATTCACTAGTCTTGTCTGGCTCATTCATAGAAAACTTTTCTTGATACTGTCTGGGATTTGCAAAGGAGCCTCAGGGAGATAGACATTTGAACATTCTAGCCTCCTGGTAGAATCCCAGCCATTATTTCTCCAAATACTTCTTAAAATATCTGTATGTACATTAATAAATCACTTTCATCAGAACTCTGTGGAATTTATTGCTTTTGAGATTACTTTGTCTTTAGCCTATTTTGGCTCATCAGAATTATAGCGCAGTAGCAGGCTGTAACTAACCCTTGGTAACAATTCTTGTTACTGTAGGACTAAAACCTGAGAAAATTAAACACACACACATAAATATAAATCTTGAAGGATGAAATCTTAACCTTTCCTAGCAAAGAAATTAGAGCAAACACAGTGTTTCTATTTCATTCAGCTATTGGTAAGTAATCTGTTTAAAATGGTAAATATACACTCAGTATCCAGCTATCCATCATCTTGTGGCGTATACTGCAGTAAAATATACTTTGGAAAGTGCCACAGAAGAGCAAAAGCAGGAGTGATGGGAAGTTTAGCTCAATGGTAGTAAATCACTTGGAAATTGTCTCTGGTGGTGTTGCAGATTCTGTGTTGCAGATACGCACTAAGGCTCTATCTACACTACTGCGGTAAGTCGACCTAAGCTACGCAACTCCAGCTACGTTATTCATGTAACTGGAGTTGAGATAGCTTAGGTCGACCTACTGCAGGGTCCCCACCACACTGGGTCGATGGGAGACACTCTCCTGTTGTTGACTTACATTACTCGGGGTAGAGTAGCGGGATTGACTGGAGAGCGATCTGCTGTCGATTTGACGGGTCTTCACTAGATCCACTAAATCGATCCCAGTGCATCAATCTCTGGGGGGTAGTGTAGAAATAGCCTCAATGGTTGTTTTTCCCATGCAGTAATTTTAGAAATATCATTTATTATAATTACGCTCCAGTTTATACAGGTATATTCATATTTGAAGTTCTAGTTAAATAAAAAAGAATCATGCTAATATTATGAAAAGAAATATTTTGGAAACTTAACATTGTTTTCTCTTTTTAGAAATCACAGCAAATATTTAGGTTGCTTGAAAAGATTAGGGCATTAGAATTTAGCTAATTAAAGGTCAAAGGTACATACTCTGTATAACCAGCTTATTATCTATCTATGGTACTGTAATAGCCTACTACTGCAGTATCTGAGTACCTCACAATATTCAATGTACAGTGAAACCCTGCTATAATGCGATGTTTGGGGTCCAAAAAATTCCATCGCGATAAATGCGGGGTTGTGGTATAGCGAGGTTTCAAGCCAGTCAGTTTAAGTCAGTGGTCCCCAACACGCTGCATTGATGTGCACCGCCTAGTGTCCCTAGTGCCCAGCAGGGCAGAGAAGCCACGGCCCCGTGCCTGTCGGGGACAGAGAACTCCAGGGCGTTGGGTGCTGGTGCTCTCTATCCCCGGCAGGCACTAAAGATTAAAGATTTAGTGCTGGACACTAAAGATTAAAATTATTCAATTATTGATAGAGTAAAAGAATTCAAAAACAAATTAATTGAATAAATCTACATGATCAGTAAAGCCTAGGAAATCAGCACCTGCTGTAAGTATTCTTCAAGTAGAAAGAAGATAAAATTTGTCAAATTATTCATTACAAGTTACTTATTCAGGTCTACTAATGAATCAATGTTTAAAGACTAAAAGATGGCAGTTAAATCAAGAAGCACTTTTTGGAACATATATATATTGTCAAATGTGGAAATAATTGGAACAAAGTGAGATGTGCCATAATCAGGTGCAATTGCTTGATTTGCTTACATCAATGGTAAATTGGATCCATTGTTCTAATTCTCATTGATTTAGGCCACATCTAGACTACGCGCCGGATCGGCGCGTTAAAATCGATTGCTCGGGGATCGAAATATCGCGTCTGGTCTGGAAGCGATATCTCGATCCCAGAGCATGCTTAGATCGATTCCAGAACTCCAGCTAGACAACTGGACTTCCGGATTCGACACAGCGAGCCGCGTGGATCGATCCCGCGCGGTGAAGACAGGTGAGTAAATCGATTTTAGATATTCTATTTCAGCTACGCTATTCTCGTAGCTGAAATTGCGTATCTAAAATCGATTTAATCTCGTAGTGTAGACCTGGCCTTAGTTTAGGCTGTATTGATTAAACCTTGTGATTTGGTATAGTTGTAATTAGTTCTCTTTTTAACCTGGAATATATTTACTAATTTGCAGACATTGACTCTTTTAATTAGTGGTCTACTTTGTGAAACTAATTGCTGATTAAATAAACAAGACTATTGCCTGTGCATGTTGCAAACATATAATCAAAGGTCCTTGAGTCAACCTGCATCTTGCAAAATGAAGTCTTGGAAAGGGCCTGTGACAAATCACAGTCTCTGTGTCCAGTGGAGCAGAAGGACTACTGCACATCACCTCCAAGAGATTGGGAGGTTGGAAGGCTTGCAGAGTGGGCTGGGTCCATCCTTAACACTGGCATAGCCTGAGCACTTCCTTTATGCAATGAGGTACCCAGAGCTACTAAAGGCTGTGCCTAATAGATACAGTTTAGCTCTAAGAATTTAATGCTACTCAATACAGTTCAAGTATTCCTGATCAATTCTTTCTTGGTTAAACATGTTAGCTGTTCCTTGCTGTGTCCACAGGCTACTTAGTGTGTTAATATTTCAGTGACGCCATACAGAGATTGCTTGTAACTGAAAAACTGCAGTATTTCATTGTTGTAGATTTTTAAGGCCAGAAGAGAATCTACTCTGACCTGCTGAATAACACAGACCAGAAGTTTCACTCAGTAATTCTTGCATCAAACCCAGTCCTGCTGGGTTGAATTAGAGCATATATTTTAGGAAGATGTTTAATCTTAATTTAAAGATACCAAGTGACAGACCAAGCACTTTTCTTGGTAAATTGCACCAATGGTTAATTACTTCCACTATTCACAAAATGTGCACCTCATTTCCAGTTTGAATTTGCTTAAGTTCAATTTCCAGCCTTTGGAGCTTATCTTTGAGTTTAGCCACCATGACCACAAGGGACTGCTGTCCAGGATATATTCTCCATCATGCAAGTGTGTCCTGCTTACTATGTTGTTAGATGTGTGACCTTGGCTTTAGCATTGAGACAAGAACAGTTTCCATTGAGAACTGCTCCCCCCCCATACGCTCTTGAAATGCCCTCATTTGGTGATGATTCCCAATTAACAATTACATGTTGAGATCTATCAGTTATCCAGTTTTAATCCATTTAATATGGATTATGTTTGTTAATGCTAATTCTTTAATCAGATTGTCCAAATGTCTCTACACACAAAATAGGGAACACTTGTCATACCTGTGACCAAGGTAGAGGAGGAACTTCGTCACATAACATACAGTACCACTGTTTGCTAGTAGTTGGTAAATGTTGACTTTTTAAATAGTAACCACAGTACCATGTCCACGGGGGAAATGCCAGAAGAGTAATTTTTTTTCTCTTTCATTGAGTGTTAGGTGGGCAAAACAGAAGCAGTTAACTTTGGAGGCAGTGTGTGTCAGTCTAAATTGTTGGCTGTAAATTTCAAATGTCATTGTGTTTGTTTAATTTGTTTGATGAAAGCCCCAAATACTTCCCACTAAAACTGGGAGAATTCCCAAATAGTGTGAAACTTATTTTTGAAGTCTAGACTAAAATTCTAAGGAATCTTAGGTAGTTCTGGTTTTCTTTTTTGTTTTGAACCCAAATTACAGTGGATATGCAAATACATTGTGTCTGTAACTAATCAAATTTATTGTAGTAATAGAAAATGGTTTGGGAATTTATGGTAATCAATGTCAATATATGTGTGTGTCTCAGCAAGTGGAACAGTTATCAAGTGCATTTCATGGTTCAAACCACCTATGTGGAGTGTATGCAAGTAGACACTACAGGTGATGGTTTGCCCATAGTATTCCCTTTTATTTAGATGAGAAACAGCTGTACTGCAGATGGTCACCTGTCTATAACCTCTGTAATCCAGAGATTTTAAGCATTTATCAATGTGGGATTGCAGCTAAGTACCCAAAAGGCATAAATTGGAAGCAATTTTAGATTGTTATGGGGTGACAGAAAATTTAATGTAACTACTATATTGGAAGCTTTCTGTGAAGGTCTGAATAAACTCAGATCCCATACACTTTTCTGTCTACAGAAAACCAGAATTTGCAATGTGAAAATCTAGATTGACTTGTCTAGGTTTGTCCATTCTAAATTTCCATAGGAACTGAAAAATCTCACCCAAACATCACATCTGTTGAGTGTGTGCCTCAAAAGAATCAATTCCTTTGGTGTACTGGATAAATTGCACTGTAGTTGAAACAAACTAGATCTTCTGTCATGTTTAGATGCACCATTTTTTAAACAAATCTCCTCCTGCATTAGGGGCACAGATCAGTTTCAAATAAATTGCTGATATATTTCAGATAAATGGAATTGGAGTGGGATTGCACATACTTTGGCTCTTCACTATTCTCTGATGCATTGTGGCCCATGGATTATAAAGAAATGTCAACAGTTATAACAATCTTATTGAATATATATCTACAGAGGCATGTAGGTTAACCCGCTATGTGGTAATGGCAAATATAATAATGAAGTAAGAATCATGACTTTGCCTTGTTTTAGTTCGGTGGCAATCAATCTCAACTACAACTTTGTTTTATGCATTTAGGAGCAAACTGCTATAAGGCCGCACTATGCAAAGAGAAGCTGGATGCTATAAAGAGGATGTGCATCTCCTCCATGAGCCCTACTCCTTGCAAACTCCTTATGTGCAGTAAGGAAGAGGGATAGGGATGGAAAAGATGTAGGCCAGGCTAGAAAACCCATTGCTGGGCAGATTTTTTCCATCCTGTCCCCACAGGGAGAAGCTCTTTAAGGGCTCAAAGAATATTTTAGCCACCAAGCTAAAGTACAGTTTGTGGAGTGGCTGTACAGCCAGGGTAGGGCAGTAATAATATGTAACCCACCAGTGAGTGTGTGTTAGAAGTCTCTCTCTGTGCTTATCCACAAAGGATATGAGTTACTATAGACCACAGCTACAAAACATTGGCTCTTTAGCTCAAGCTGTAATAGTTTGTGTTTTTTTGGCTCTGGAGGTCCTTGGTTCTATCCCCAGCATGCTAGGCAAGAGGGAGGCCCTCACACCGGCTCACCCACCAACTTCATCTATCTGCTCACTGATCACATTCTAGGTAGTGGCTTTTTCCTTAGAGCCAGATCCTGAAATTATTACCCAGCTTTTACTCAGGTAAGCTCTCATAGAAGCTTGATTAAAGATAGAGTAGAGCTGGTTGAAATTTTTTGCCTGAAATTTTCCTGCCAGAAAATGTTTTCATCAAAACAATTATTATTAGAACATAAGAGCTGCCATACTGAGTCAGACCATGATCCATCTTACTCAGTGTCCTGTCTCCAACAGTGGCCTGTACCAGAGCTTCAGGGAGAAAGTACAGAACAAAGCAATTATGGAGTGACCCACGGTAACAGGGCCTTCTCAGTCCTGCTTCTATCTCTGTCCACAAGCCATATCTCTGTCCACAAGCCATGCAGAGACCCTTGTGCTGGTTCAACACCATGTGCAGTTTATTTATAATTGAGTTTCACCACCTTCACAGCATACCTAGCACCTTTACAAATGGGGGAGAGCAATCTCTTTCACTGCCTGCTTTCCCTCTTTTCACTGCCTTCCTGTGTCTATTTATGGGCTCTGGCTAATAACATAAGTAGCCTTTCTGCCCTGCCCCACCCACAAACAGGGCTGGCTTCAGGGTTTTTGCCGTCTCAAGCAGCGAAAAAAAAAAAGCTGCAATTGGCAGTAGCTCCACCGTACCACTTTCTTCTTCAGCGGCAATTTGGCGGCAGGTCCTTCCCTCCGTGAGGGACCAAGGGACCAGTTGCCGAATTGCTGCCGAAGAGGCCGACGTGCCGCCCCTTCCCCTTGGCTGCTCCAAGCACCTGCTTGCTGAGCTGATGTCTGCAGCCGGCCCTGCCTATAAATTAGGCACAGGTCTGCCTTGTCTGCTCCAATCTGCTATGCCTGATTGGAGCTGCTGTGAACAGAGTGTTGGCTCAGAGTTTCATACCTAGCACTCTGCACACACTTCTCCCCTTATATAACGGCAAGCTTCTTCTTTCTGCGTGCTCTCTTTTCCTTACCAGAGGGGCCACCCTGTGGGAACCTCTCTATATCTCCAGGGAAATCATCTGGGTTTCCCTTGTTGGGTTTGCTCATTCCCCATCCACTCATGTGTGGGGAGAGGACATGCCGCATAGTTCTGTAGCTATGTGACCTGCAAACTATGCCATGTCATTGTTCTCTTCCTTTTCCAAATCATTTATGAATATATTTTATTCATGGAACAGCACAGGATCCACTATGGATTGTTGGGAGACCCCACTGTTCATCTCTCTCCATTGTGAAAACTGACTATTTATTTCTACCATTTGTTTCCTATCTTTCAACCTGTTAATGATCCATGAGAGGACCTCCCTCTTATTCCACGGCTTCTTCATTTCTGTAAGAGCCTTTGGTGTAGGACCTTATTATAGGTTTTCTGAAAACCCAGGTATACTATATAATGACTGGATCACCCTTATCCACATACTTTTTGACTCACTCAACAAATTCTAATAGATTGTTGAGGCTTGAACTTCCCTTTACAAAAGCTATGTTGACTCTTCTCCAATAAATCGTGTTCAACTATGTGTCTGAGAATTCTGTTCTTTACTATAGTTTTTACCAGTTTGCCCAGTATTGAAGTTAGGCTCAATGGCTTGTAATTCTTAGTGTCTCCTCTGGTGTCCTTCTAAAAATAGGCATTACATTAGCTAACTTCCAGTTATCTGGTACAGAGACTGATTTCAGTGATAGGTTACATACTACAGTTAGAAGTTCTGCAATTTCTTATCTGAGTTCCTTCAGAACTCTTGGGTGAATACCATCTGGTCCTGGGTGGCAACCTTTGGATGCGGCACGTGGTTCGCTGCTCCAGGCCAATGGGGGTGGGCGGGAAGTGTCACAGACTGAGGAATGTTCTGGCCACTGCTTCCCGCCGCCCCCATTGGCCTGGAGCAGCGAACCGCAGCCAGTGGAAGATGCAACGGGACGAACCTGTGGATGCAGCACGTAAACAAACCGGTCCGACTCGTCAGGATGCTTACCTTGGAGGGCTGCGTGCCAAAGTTTGCCAATCCCTGGTTTAATATATCAATTTGTTTGAAAACCTCTTCTATTGAGATCAGTTTGTGACAGATTTGTCGAAAAAGAATAGCTCTGATGTGGGTCTTTCCCCCATATCCTCAGCAATGAAGACAGATGCAAGGACTCAATTATTTCTGCAATGGCCTTTAACACCTTTTCTCATCTGGTGGCCGCACTGCCTGTTTGGCAGGCTTCCTGCCTCTGATGTACTTTAAAACGTCGTTTCTCAAATTCTTTCTTGACCTGCCTTATTATACTTTTATCATTTACATGCCTGAATTTGTGCTGTTTTCTATTTTCCTCACTAGGATTTGACTTCCAAATTCTAAACAATGTCTTTTTGCTTCTAATGGCTTGTATTACTCTGCTGTTTAGCTATGGTGATATTCTTTTGGTCCTCCTACTTCCTTTTCTGTTGTGGTAGTAGTATTTTGCAGGAAAATATTTTCAATTTACATTTTTGAAATTTTCTAATCAATCTAAATAATTTTCTTTTTTATTTAGAAACTTAGTGCAAAAGTTTGAAAAAAATAAAATGAAAGTTTTCAGTCAAAATTTTTTGTAGAAGAATAACTTTTTTTTTTACTAGATCTAAGACAGAATAGGACCCTCCAGATCTGTCTATTAGTAAATATACAGGATTAGAATGTTTTAATCAGCACTTCTTAGTGTGTCACCTTAATTACACCAGTAAAATATCATGACAATACTGGAAATGTTATGCCGAGGTGCATTATTTTCAAGAAATGAATGGAATCAAAACAAACTACGGTAATTAAGATTATAAGAGAAGATGGTAGTGATTCCTATATTTATGTTTCCTAATACTTTCCATTATAAAAGATACTTTTTCTTGAGGATTTCTCACACCTGCATTGTTAGCAGTAGACCTTTGTTATTTGGCAGGAGGATAGCCCTCAGGCTAAAGAAGTGCCTTTTATTTGTCCCATTAAATTTAATTCAGCTTTTGGTGAGATATAAACAGTAAAAGTCACCATTTCCCTTCTCTCACTTGCATTCCCCAGAAAATTTGGCACCCTGACAAAATAATAACTAAACAAAACCACTCTAAAGCTGGGCTTATGCCACCAAAGCAGCAGGAGTACACACTACACTGGGAACAGATGGAAGTTTCTGGGACATGTGTAGCAGGGACTTTGTGGGGAAGAGAGCCTGACTAACCTTCCCCTGGACCCAGCACATATCCTCAGTAGTCTATGCCCTTCTCTGGGGCACCACTTTGGGCAGGAAACCAATGCCTTCTGGTAATATGGGAGGGGAGAGAGTGCGAGATGGGTCAGGTTCCCCACAACAACTACTCCTCTAGATTACCACGTACCCCAGGATGTCCCCCAACTCTTGCTTTGGGCACAAGGAGAAAAATCTGGACCAGGTTGGACTCATCTAGCTCCCCAGTCTCGGAACCTGGACCCAGAGGTTCATCCCCAATCCGGGAAAACATACTTCTGCTGCTCCTATCCAAAGTAAGTAGACATGTAGCTTAAGTGCTGAAGGTTCAGGTTTTAAACTCTGTTGATACTGTATGATGGGGGAATTTTTTACTGTTGCACTCAGGGGAATCTGTCCTATCTGATTCCTTTAAAAAAAACCCACAAACTAGGAAATTACCTACAAAATACTTACATTAAAATAATGATCTTTTGGTGTAGAGTCAAGCACTAGAAAACTAGGAATTGCCACATTTACAGAAATCTTATTTAAACCTCCTGGTGCATATGCATTAAAAATTGTCTAATTACATAATCATATACTATTTTTTCCATTTCGTGCATGGGACAGCTGTATAAGGAAAAAGAATGAAGGTGGCATGTGCTTTCTTTGGAAACCAAATAAGCTACTTTTAACATTCTCTTCCCATATATCTGGTCATTTTATAAGTAATTTTATTTTTACACCTTAAATTTCAATGTGATGTGACATTTTGGCAACTAAATGGAGTTTGCCAAGTCTTGTTTTCTCTGCTTCTCCTCATCTAAATAGTTTCATACATGTTGGATTCTTCATAAATAAATAAACTCTGCCATAACGATTTGACACATGTACGAGTTTGTGTCATGTCCTGGTGGCTGAGGGAAGAGGAACGCTCTCAAGAGTTTACTGATGCTTTCACTGAAGAAAGTAAAGATGAATGGGATGTCATCAAGGCTGACACTGAAAGTGGCTAGAAGATGAATAGAAGAAAGTTCAGTGTTCAATCTATTATTTTCTATTGTTTCTCTGCACAATGTAATTAATGTAATCCTATTAATGTAATTTATTTAGCATTTAATCTTAACCCTTAAAATGTTCAATAGGAATTGTGAAGACTACTTGTGATTCTATGACTACAATTAATAGATTCTCCAGGAGATCATCCATCTGTCTCAGCCTATTGCAAGGTAAAAGACTCTTCACCACTGATTCTGTTATTATATACAAAGTTTGAGATGATCTTTGAAAGAAGATATGATTGGGTGCCTTTGCTAACAGAGAGAAACACTTGCTACGAGACTGGTTTGGGATGAATCTGATTCTGCAAACTCCCAACTACCCAACAGGGGTAGTTAAATAGTCACTGAGGAAAATTTCTGAATTTTTGATAGAATGGCTGACTAATCTTTGTTGGTTAACACAACTGTTCTAGAGCATGTTCTAATTCAATGTAATTCTTTTTACTGATGATAAAGCCCTCTGTAAGTATATTACTGTTCAGAATAGAGTTTTGGGGGGATAGGATGTGGGAGGGGAAAACATATGTATTGTGTTGCACATCTTATAATCAAGGCCAGAAGGGAGTAGCATGATCATCTGTCTGATCTCCTGCAAAACACAAGCCAAAGATTTGTACCCTGTAATTCCTGCATTGAACCCCCAAATGTGTGGTTGAATTAAGCTCCTTGGGCTTTTAGCACAAGGACTAGGAGGTCCTCAGCAGAACCACTATACAAATAGTAATACATAATAAATCTTAACCCTAATAAAATCAATGGCAAAATTTCCATTAACTCCAACAGGGCCAGGATTTCACTCCATATCTTTTACAAAGATATCTAGTGTAGATTATTTCCAGTATGAGGTTTTCTAAGTTCAACTTTCAGCTGTTGGATCTTGTTCTCTCTTTGTTTGCTAGACTGAAGAGCCCGTAAGTACCACGCATTTCTCCCCATGTAGGCAACCTTCTCTTTGACAAGCTAAATAGGTTGAGCTCCATAAGGCTCTTATTCTATGTTTTTTCAAGCCATTCAGGTGGCTCTTCTGATCCCTGTCCAATTTTTCAACAGTTTTTAAAAGAGTGGACATCAGAACTGGACAGTGTGGGCTTTTTGTCTCATGCTATCGGGTTTCTTCACATTGAAAGCTGATCTACCCAACGCAGTTCCGGAAGGATCCTCAGGAGTTTCTCTTTGATGCTTCCTGTAATAGGGAGATCTGGGAAGCAGCTTCACTTCAAGCCACCTTTGAAGCATTGGTCAAGAGGAGACAATTGTGTGGTGAAGAGATAACAGTCTTGTCAGCAAGGCCAAGCACTTCTTCATACTACTTAGAAAATCGACACCACGGCGTGTCAGTTTTCAAGGGGGCAGAAGGGAAACACGCACATAAAACTTAATCAAATATTGTAAGTGTGGAGACCACAGCTCACATGTGTTTGAAGTCTGTGATTTTTTTTTGTATTTATTTTTTAAATTGATTAAATATGGTTCAAGTATTTACTGTTATGGTTTCAAAATCAAGTGGATAAGTCTTCAAAAATATGCTTCAGTGTTGCCTGCCTAAAAGTGATGTGCATGACAGATCAGGCACTCATTAGCATTTTTAGCAGTTTAAGAGCATAAAACCAAATACCAAAATATGATAAAGGGAAGCCTAAAACCTTTTGAGGATTTACAATAAATGGAAACATAAAAATAAGTGACTAGTCAGAGGGCATGGTCATTTATTTAAGCATTCAAGTGTAGTACATATTCAACATAATTAGACAATTGAATAGCAAAATTTTGTTGATGTATTAGCATGTGTAAGTCATAATGTTTTATTTACAAGTGCTCTGCAGTTCTTTGTTTTTGACTTCCCTCAAATCAAATTATTCAGTCTATCTGACTTTGAAATACCTGTACTTTTTTTTGTTTTTAAATGTTCTTAATTAAGATGTTTTACAATGTTATAAAAGATAGCTGCAAAACAAACACAAAACAAAACACATTTCATTAAAATCTAACAAATAATTAGTAAGCATAGTTATAACAGCAAGAATAATAAACAATACCAGATGCACTAAAAAGAGCTTATTGAGACAATAGCTATCTTATTCACAGAAAACCTCAAATTCAAGTTATATCTCACAAACCAAACCTGGACTATGTAAATCCTAACTATCTCATATGGTTTCCTTACATCTTTTAAAAATGAATCCTGCTCATAATACTTACTTGCTTCAGGTTTGTGAGGCTTCATTCCTTAGTAGCCAGTTGTAAGGTTCTAGGAGAATCTGAAATGAAAGATGCTATAAAAGTTAAATAACATTTCTTAATTTATTATTAATAGAGTATTTAGTCAAATGCTTCAGTGTTTAATTCTGCCAGAGAAGCACGTGTTTTGGGAACATAGGCTTGGCAATTTATAGTGTATGAGGAGGTAAAAAGGAATTTGGGGAGAAAATATGCACAAGTGGCTTCAATAATTTCCCTAGTAGTAATTTAGTCTTCAATGATCAGAGGAGTAGCCGTGTTAGTTTGGATCTGTAAAAGCAGCAAAGAGTCCTGTGCCATCTTATAGACTAACAGACGTACGGGAGCATGAGCTTTTGTGGGTGAATACCCACATGCATCCAACGAAGTGAGTATTCACCCACGAAAGCTCATGCTCCAATATGTCTCTTAGTCTATAAGGTGCCACAGGACTCTTTGCTGCTTTTAGTCTTCAATCTCTCTCCTATGTAGATGATGTGGTGTGACATTTGCACACCCCTTCAATGCAGCAGCACCACTGAAGTTCTGCATCCTGAAGGGCCTGGCACTGACCAACGGATGGGTTCCACTCGAATGCTTTAAAGTACTCTTATGAAATTATTCCTGTCTATCTTTGGGCAAAAGTTCAAGGTTAATCTCAGTTTACTCAGGACCCAATTCAGCAAAGCACATGCTTAATTTTAAACATGCACATCATCCTATTGACAGCACAGTGAAGCATGTGCATATTTGATTTGTTTAATGGTGTTCCCAGTGCTTAATGTCTATTTGTGAATATATTCCAAATGAAATGGCAAATTTAGTTCTTAACATCAATAGTTTACTGGCATGTGTCTACATCTTGTATCATGGTATCAGTAGTGATTCTGTACTGACATCCATTTTGAGTAACTTTGATGCCCTTATTTAAGGGTTCATGATAGTAGTGAGGAGTCAGGTTTTAAAGGTGTATGTTCTGTTTTCAGATGCAAGGAGAGAGACGCAATACGAGCTCTAATGTGTCCTTCACTGTTGTATTTGTCGTGTGGGTGTGTGGTCTTCTGTGAACTGGCATGTTGTGGATATATGGCTTCGTACTCAAAATAAATTGGATGTGATGTCTCCATTGTGGAACATTGCTTGACTGGTACCTCCTGGCTTATTTGTGCTGCTGACTAAGCTTACCTAGCTGGAGTATGTGGAGTTCTTGCAATTCACAGCCCCTCAACCACAGCAAATTACCACCCTGTTGGGGGCACTCAGCATTCAGAGCACAACTGCAAACATGTGAAAAATTTCCAGGCTCTCAAACAAGTTCTGGATATTGATAGGTGTATGCAAGAGGCCTCTCATGCTTGTGCAAGCTTTTGAAAATTTCAGAACTACCTTATGGTATTATATTTTTACCTCTTTTAGTATGACTGTGGAAGGTAAGGTGCATTTTAGGAAAATGTACAACATTCTGTAATGAAAAGATCAGAGAAAACATGCAATAACTCTTTATTGAAGTACAACTCAATACAACAAAGCATAGCAGAATCAGGCCCTTTGTATGTGTGAATGCTCCAACATTTCTTAAACGTATTTTAGAGATGAATTTTGGGGTCCCTATTTTCTTTCCATTCAAAACCAACTGATTCAGCATTCTTCCTCTGCAAATATTTTATTTTTTGTAGACACAGTCTCATTGTTCATTGTTCTGAAATGTTTGATTGATTGCTTTTTCTATAGTGTTCAGGTGACATACATAACTTGCTGTTATGTCAGTTGCTCAGGAAAGCATTGACCATTGTCCAAGAGAGCACCTCCATTCCATGATCTTCCAAATACCTCCCTTAGGAAGCCTGTTGCCTCGGTATCCAGAGGAAAACTTAACCTATCTTCCTTTTGTGGGGCTTCTTCAAAGCACAAAGAAAATGTGTTTGTGGCTTCATCTTTCTGTTCTAAGCACAGTACTATGTTTTCTTTTGAAAAAATATTGACAGTCGGACCATTTTTCTTTTTTTTTTTTTTTAAAAAAAAACGAGCCTGGTTGCACAATCCAACTGATCATCTACTAAATTCCCTTTTAAATCAGCTTGCAGGAATTTTTGTTTCCAGTTTAAGGATCCTTTTACTAAACTGTCTGAAAACACACCAGGTTAAATATTTCAAAAACAACCCTTAGCACTGTAAGCATTCAGGTCTCAAAAGTAACACTCTTTGTGAGACTATAATGAAGGTTTACGCTGTAATATTTTCATCTAGAGAGACTTTGTGTGCATGTGCATGTTTCTGTCTCTTTTGCCTCCTTAGCAGCTTTTGTGTTTTAACTAGAGGTTCTGATGGTCACATTCTAACCCAAATGGGATCAGTAAGGTCAAGAAAATATCTCTTGAAAAGTAGTTTGTCGTTGTTTCCTTGCACTGGTTATCAAGTTTCCAGTAAAATCAAACTACAGGTAGAACTTTTACTGACTTAGTTTCTGTTGAACTTTGTAGCACAAAAACTCTGTGGTTGCCTGCTTTCCACAAACGACTCCAGTTCTTGTGGTGTTTTTATGACCATGTTATTTTCAAACCAGTGGATTTATGTTAGTACAGACATAATTAATCATAAAATGCTTAAGTAACAATGAATGTGAATTTATTCCTGAGCTTACAAGATGGAAAAGGATTTAGAAATATATTAGATAATACAAATTAAGTTTTAAAGGAATTGCAAAGCTAGTGCATCCCAAAGTAAACAATGGTTCAGAGGAATGTTTTTCATTATAATTGCTTCGATTTTGCCATGTATAAATAATATGTTGCCTTTGTCCAAAAATTAGCATTGTATATTGTCTGAACATTTCTATTTATGATATTGGTAAAAAGAGATTTGTCCAGCATTTCTCATGATTCAAGTGGATTTGTCTTAATGCCAACATTTATTTACAAACGGGGCTGGTATATAGGGCTCTTATGCAATTAGATGGGAAACCTACCAACTGATAACAATCCAGTTATGGATTAAGAAACATTAATTTCAAGAGTTTAAAGTACTAAAGAACTATTTTCTTTGCCCCCTCCCCTGCGTTTTTTCCCCCCTGAAAAGTATTCGGTCTGTTTTTTAACCAGCAGAGGAAAACCTAGCATGATAGTGATACGAGATAAGCAAACACATCAGCTAAAAGAATCATCTCAGGCTGTTCAACAATATGTCATGTAGGAGAGCTGTACAGCCAGTGTTATGAAAGTGGGGTTTAAACTTAATCTGGAAGTGTCAAATTGCTGCATCTTCTGTAGGACACTATGCAGTTCTACACTTCCTATTGACACAATTAGAATTTCTCTCCCATAGAGACAGGAGCTACCTTGAGAGGCTGAGATGGGAGATGCAGCCAGGACAAGCTGTAGCAATATCACTGCTGTGTTTACTTTATATAATTTATGAACACATTATCCTGAAATCTGCCAAAGCCATCATTGATTTAGTACAGTCATGGAGTGAAGGAGAGATTATAGGTCTGGCAGAGTATGGTCAGTGCATATGCACTGTACAGATTGTGATAGACCCAGGCCAATTGGGAACAGCAGAGTAGTCTTATTGGTAGCCTGGAAGTGGGGGGAGAGGGGGAGAAAGCCCGCCCACCAGCAGAGTAGTTTAGGGGAAATATACTGGCCACTGGATAATCAGTTTTCTGTTCCCTGAGTGACCAGAGCAGGGGCTGCTCCAGGCTAAAGAGAACACCTGACTCCAATTAACCTGCTAAGAATCAGGTGAGGCTGTTAAGCACCTGACTCTAATTAAGGCTCCTCTGATGCTATAAAAAGGCTCACTCCAGTCAGGCCAAAGGGAGCCAGAGGAGAGGAAGTGCGTGCGAGGAACTGGGAGCAAGAGGAGTGCAAGAAGCTGAGAATGAGTAGGCATACTGCTGGAGGACTGAGGAGTACAAATGTTATCAGACATCAGGAGGAAGGCCTGGTGGTGAGGACAAAGAAGGTGTTGGGAGGAGGCCATGGGGAAGTAGCCCAGGGAGTTGTAGCTGT
>NC_133771.1:82790436-82820495 GCF_003597395.2 Chelonoidis abingdonii | reverse complement strand
GCAAAAAGAACAGGAGTACTTGTGGCACCTTAGAGACTAACAAATTTATTTCAGCATAAGCTTTCGTGGGCTACAGCTCACTTCTTCAGATGTATAGAATGGAACACACAGACAGAAGATATTTAGGAATGTACACATTAGACAAGATCATGGGGGTAAAAACAGACCCTTTTAACTAAATGGATAGGAGTCAGATGAACCTTTATTTAAAAGAATAATAAACATATCTGAGATGAGAAAGTCATGCTAGAAAGACCTACCAGATGTTAAATGTGTTTTTTGAAGGCCCTCATGAGCAAAAATGAGGATGATGCTTGACACATCTAGGAAAGACTACTGTAGAATGAATTTAGATCTGTGTAGCCTGGTTCTATAGTAAGAGCTTTAAGACTGTAAAACTTCCCATAGAAATTATTCATTCATGGGTGTTATTTTGAAGCATTATTGGTGCTGAAATAGTACATAAAGCTTTGCAAACAGTATGAGACTGGGGCTCTGTCAATTAGACTTAACACTGTAATAGTAAATGATAAAGTATTGGTGAGCTTCCTCTGGATTTCAAAAAGAATGGCTTTTTTGGTTTATTAGGTACTTTGTTTAGCAGGAAATTGCAGATGGCTGTCCTTCCTAGAAGGATTTACAGAGAATAACTGACAAGATATATCAGGAGAGCAGAAAATTCAGACTGAAGATCAGAATGGAGAAGACAAAAATAATGGCAATTGAAGGACAAGAGAAAAAGGTAAAGGTCAAACTCAAAGAAGTAGAACAAGTAGAAAAACGTGTGTACCTTGGAGGACTAGTATCAAAAAATGAGAATTGTGAAGATGACATGAAAAGAGGAATCAGACTAGTCACTACTGCATTTGCAAAACTCTGCAAGGCTAAAGACATTTTGATTTTTTAAAAAATTAGTGAATATGAGACAACTGTCTTGCCAGTATTGCTGCATGTGTCAGAATACTGGAGTATAAGGAAAGCTGATAAACAAAAGATTATGACTGCAGAACTGAACTGGCTGAGGAAATACTGAAAGTTTCAAGACTGTTGAAAATAAAAACTGATGAGATAAGATAATGGCTAGGGCAAAAAATAATGCTGTTACACAAAATTAAACCAACAAAACTGCCATCCTTTGGACACATGTCAGGAATTGACCCAGAAAATATACCATACATGGAGATACATACAGGAATGGAAACAGGAAGACAAAGGTTGCACTGAATAGACACGGTGAAGAATAATATAGAATAAAAAGGTTTCAAGATGAATGAAGCCATAAAGCTAGTGCAAGATAGAAAGTGGTTGAAAGACTTTATTCAAACCCATTGTCACTATTGATGTGATGGATGGAAATGAAAGAAGTAGTAGCCTCAAGGCTGTTGATCCAATCGTTCTTCACTGGATACTGATTCTCTGGATATCTCTTCTGATTTCACTTACTTTTTGCACTTAAGTTAGACAATATAAAGAAGAGCCAGTGGTTTTGTTGGCAGAGGCTTCTTGGATGCAAGCTAAGAGTTCAGCTGCTTTGTGTCTTTCTGGTAAGGAAGACTAACATTAGAAATGGACAGTTAGTAATTACCATCCTTTTAAAATGACAGGAAACTTCCTCACTTGTCAAGCAAATATTTATAATTTTAATTATATAAGGCAAAATAAATCTCAGTTTGGTTTTGTGGGGCTATGCCAATTTGCACCTGTTGATGATGTGGGGCCAGGATTTTTTAATGCATTATTTAATATGGGAGCACTAATGGCTTCTTAAGGAATTTTAAAAATAGTGCTAAATCTTGCTTTTTAGGTGCATGTGGTCAGTATGCATTATCTCCAACTTCAATGAGAGCAGTGCATGCATATTTTTGGGAAGCATTTGTTCTAAAAAAAGAGAGAAGTCTGTGTATTTGAATTAAATTTTGCTATGTTGAGGGAGGAGTTTTGCTGTCAAGAACTTTCATTAGAATGCCACCATTTATAAAACTCCCAAATATTTCTGTTTTAACTACAAAAATCCTGAGGAGCAATAACTGTATGCAGAAGCAGTTTTGTGGTTATGGTAATGCAATTCTGTACAAACTTGTGTGCCTTTTCTCTGTAGATAGCGATCCACTTTTGGCCTCTGCCTAGTAGTTACCGTGTGGCTCATGATTGCTCTGCACTGCCAAGTTACCTATCAGTCTTTGAAAGTGCCAACTGAATCATTGATAACATAGTTATTTATAGTCCTTGTAACATACAGTAATCCTCCCTAAAGAAATGTGCACAAAGCTTTTAATCTATCAGTTTTCTACACTAGCTAGTATTTATTTAGAATGTATCATATTCTTAAAGCTCATTTCTGACTTGGGGTGTTTTCATGGGCCAGGCTTTTGTTTACACTATTCTAGATGTTTCTTTTGTTTACTTGAGGGGTTTTTTAAGCAAATTTAGTGCTCATGAAGCATGTGTTAATTGCACTGGACTAAGACTACACAAGGGAAGCAAAATTCAGGCAGGCACTGCAAATATCTGTATACACTTAATCTCTCCCAGTGAAAGTTTAATCTTGGTTGACCCAAGAGTGGACCCCAGAATAAAGTCAATTTAAGCTTTTATCTTAAGCACAGACATGCCTGACTTCTGTTACAGGAAAAACACTAGTGGCTTGAAACACAGTGATCTTGGCTTTGCAGTCACTTTGAAGCTTTCCCTGGAAAAAAAAATCTGGCTAGTTGCATGGAACACCTCAGAAACTTTAGAAGGCTTACTTATTAAATCTCCTTCACATATACACATTTAATAGGAATTTTTGTGGCTAATCTCAGCTCTGCAGACTTAGCCCTTCCTTTGCTGCAGCTATAATTTATATGCAATTATAATTTGACAACCTTCGCCTAATATTGTGCTCCTGTCCTCTCTGGAAGTTTAATATATTCTGCTGCATGTGCTTGTAACACTACATTAGTCTTTTGGACAATAGGTACTCATGGCTTCTTTCAAACATCCTTACATGTATACAAATGATGTGCTAGCACAGCCAGATCTCCCATCTCGAGCTCCCATCTTCAGTTCAAAAGTGTTAACTGTCATAGGGACACACACCTCCTCCAGGTCACTGTGCTCAATTTTCAAAGAATTTGTGCCACTATATTGGTAGTTGTAGGTGTGCATTGCAGACAAGATGGGCTGATCCGGAGAGTAGATTGACTTCAGGTAACAAAAGAGGCTTTGCTAGATCTACACCAACTCCATGCTAGATTCTGGGAATCACTTTAAGGCTGTGAGGTAGATGTAATTAGTAAATGGATAGTATGTGCATTTTATTTGATTGCTATTTTACAATCTGAAGCCCCTCCCTAGAAATGGATCATAGCAGATGATCTCAAATGCACAAACAGAAATTTCTTTGCTTGCATTGGCTATTTGAAATTATATTCCAGGAATATAAGGGAGATGTTTGTGACTGTTGGATTAATCACCTTAAAGAAGTACTAAGGAAGTTTTGCAATTGTCTCCAATATTTATTTTTTGGTGATTTTTTCCCCCCTATCTTTTCCAGCTCCATATATACATTTTAAAGAGTCATATGACAGCTGTGTCATATAACCTGGGAATATCAGGAGGTTGCTAGTGTATATGACCTGTATATAAAACACAGCATTACCTAAATCTGTGTCTCCTTGGGATATTGAATATGAAGCCATTGACTATTACTAGACTACAAGACTCTTTAATATTTGTAATGTGAAACTAGTAGAAGTGCTAGAGCAGGGCTGGCCTTATCATAAGGTGAACTGAGCCGGCTGCCTCAGGTGCCAGACGGGTGGGAGAGGGGGCGTCACTAGGACTCAGAGTGTAGAAAATTGTTTCTGCTGCTGGTGCATATGTATTCTCTCTGCTCTAGATGCACAGAGATGGTGGAGTGCTGTGCTGGAAGAAGGAGGGCATAAGAGACATAACAGGCAGGCAGGTAGCTAAAGCTCGAGACGGGAAATACAGAATAAGCAAGCCAGCAACTGCAAGGAGAAGACGCGAGGAGCTTTTTTTTTACAACATGTACCCCCCCTCCGCGCACCCCCCACCCCGCAGCTGGATCGATTAACACCACCCACCGTTCTTCACCGGAGCTTCCTGTTTACTGCTCGCTTCCTGAACCACTTACGGCAAACAGCCGCCTCCAGCTAGGACGGCAGCAGCCAGTTTAGGCCCTTAAACACTGGATATCTTCCCTCACTCAGCGCCGCCTGCACCACTCTATTCGCTCCATCAAACTGCACATTTGAGAAACCTACTACTGCACAGACAGTAGCCATGAGGAAAGAAGAACAATGCCACGTGCTTCTTCAGCATCACGCAAAAGAAAGAAAAGCAAGGAAACTTTTCCTATCTAACAGCGAAGCCGCAGCCCCTGTCCACCGCATACCACACTACGCCACCACAAATGTTCACGGTGACCTTCCGGCACCAGTGAGGATGTGGTGGCGAGAGATGCCATGAATTCCAAGTTAGAAGTGCAGGGATTCTGGCAGTTGCAGCAATCCATATCTCTATCTCAAATGAATGTAACCATGCACATTCCTGAACAAAAGTGTAGATCAGAGAAGAGTGTGGTGGAGCGCAAGAAACAGCTACTGCTGAGTTTAGTTCCTTCAAAGTCTAGATGATCCAAGATTGTTGTACCCCCACCTAACGCTACTACCTGAGGGACTTCCTTGACTGCCATGGGCCACAGAAGTGAAAAAATTCATGTTCCACAAAAGACATAAATAGAAGTTCATCCAACACATTATGAATGTGAAAATCCCAATGGTGGCAAAGTGGAGACGCCCTGATAGTATTTAACATTCAGAATGTTGCAGTACTGTTTTGTGCATAAACTCCTCCCAGTTTGATGTTCCACGTCATATTGGGTCCACAAAGAGAACTAAAGACTGGAAAAATCTGGCTAGCAAACTCTGCATGCATCAGAAGGCAGCACAATCGACCAAGCGCAGCATTCCATAGTTTGGAAAGAGCCTTGACATGAGACTAAGGTTCAAACCAAGCGCACCACAGATCATCAGCACCCAAGAGCAAATTCATCAGAGTCCTTTACCTGGCAAAATGCTTCTGAAAAATTCATTGCCATTGGTGAGACTGCTTGCAACCCAAACTAGCACTCCCGCATGCCACTTTCAGATCAAGCTGTTAACGTGCTCAAACAATGGAACTTCCTTAAAATTGTCGGAAGCTGATGGCTGAAGTTGAATGCTGTACTTCACGGCATCTAAGAAGAGTCACCATCAGAACGGGGGAAAAAAAAATTTTTTTACACACAGCCACTACCTTGAAAAACATTAAAATGAGATCATACAGTATCGGCAACGAAAAGCAAACAGAAGATTGTGGAAGATCTGCCAGTCAGCAAGAATCACTCCAGTTATTCTGGACTGCACACCCTCTGACACTCAGCCATCTATGCGAACAAATACTTTAATCTTCCACTTTGTAACCAACCAACAGACACTAGTCGAAACTGTCCTCTCAATGAGAGTCAGAAGAGCTTTTCAGAATTATTGACACTGACCGATACCACAGGAGCTGATACGACAAATGTGCTTCTTTAAAACCTGGAAGATATGGGAATGCGCATCATGCTGACATGAGGGTCAAGGCTACAATAACGGTCCAACATGAGAGGAAAGAACATGAGGAATTGATACATTGGACCTGAGAGTTTAAACCTAAAACGCTTTTTGTCCCACGCAGTTCCTCATTCATTTGGTAACTTGCGGCTCAGGATGCATCAGTCAGGCTTCTAAGTGAGGCGCTGAATCTGTTTTATATGTACTTCCAATAGCATCATGTACTTTTCCTCCCATCACTTCACTTGATGGTAAATTTGCCCAGCTAACATTCTGGGAATCTCTCTGACACTGAAACCACTGAGTGCCACATGATGGAAAAGTTGAGGTGGAGGTGATAAAGCCTATATACACCAATTGGGAAGATAGATGATGCATAGTTGCCACATTAATGAGGATAATGCTATGACAGGAACTGTCATGAAGAACCATGCCAGAGGGAAATCGGAATCACCAGAAACATAGATAATTTCAAATTTCTAATTGGTCTTACTCTTCGCTGGCCACTCGCACACACACTGTCTAAAATAATGTTGACAGCAAGAGATCCAAGTGTTCGACCTGATATATCTGAGCACATCGGCGCACACCACTGCCGCCACCACAACCGTAAAGTCATACCTACAGTCTACTCAGTCTAGATGAGGATTTCAAAACATTCTGAAGAGTGCAGCACGAAGTTGGGCAGAGGAACTCACACTGAAGCTATTTTCCCACCATTCAAGGTACAAGAGTCACGAGGAAAGAAGATATTTGATTACAGATAATCCCATAAGAGACCCAACACATTCACATTGTTGAAATTTAAATTTAACTGGTGCTAGATTGTGGCAATACAGTCATTGTGAGAACTGTTTCATCAGCTCAAGGAACACTGCAGTATATTTGGATGTTGTATGATATTAACCAAAACTCACTCACTATACTTGAAGAAGAATCTACACCATGCAATGCTGGGCAACTAAGACAGTTTTCCGCACTGAGATATGCTCAATTTGATGCAGCGACTCTAGGTGATGAAACTGAAAGCCTTCAGATGCATTTCAGCAAGGATCAACCCAAAGCTGTTCGGAATATATGTGCACCAATAAGATGACCAACTTCTTTCCAATGCTTTTGTTGCTCTGCCACATACTTCTAACACTGCCTGTAACAGTTGCCAGTGGAGAACACAGGCTTCTCCAAGCTGAAGTTAATAAAAACACATCTACACTCGCAGCAATGACACAGGAGAGGCTGTCGGCCTTAGCAACAATCTCAACAAGAGCATGATTGGCCAGACGTGATCCTTCAGGAAGCAGTTCAAATCTTTGCAACCAAAAAGCATGGAAAAGCACGCACTCTTAATTATCCAAATCAATAAATATGCAGTGTTTATAATGCAGACAAGAAAGTTTACATTTGCTGTTCAGGCATTTGAAAGTTAAGTGTTACTTAAAATTTTTGAACAAGGCATTTTAAGTTGTTAGTTTTCCTTTATTGGGGTAGGTAGCAGAGCAGTACCATGAGAGGAGTAGAACAGGAAGAAGGCAGAATTGAGACCTTTCAAAGTTTTGGCCCAAGCGAGGGGGCATCGAGGCGTCATTTGAGCTTCCCGCCTCAGGTGCCAAAATGTTATGGGCCGGCCCTGTGCTAGAGTGATGGAGTGACCAAGTGACTTATGCACAGCCTAGTGCTTTTTAAGAGTTTCTAAAGCACCTGTCACCTGTGCAAGTTAAGACCACAGATGGCAGTTCAGTAGAATTGCTTGAGGAATAAAACACTATTGAAAAGAAATAAGTGGGCAGAATATGACCTGTAGTGTGATGCAACATGCTTCCCTCATCTAGGGACACATGTACTAGTGATCTGGGGTGCACTGACAGTGCCCTCGAACTGCGGGCCTGTCAGGGTTCCTTCCCCACTCTGAACTCTAGGGACCCACATGAAAGCCCCCTAAGCTTATTTCTACCAGCTTAGGTTAAAACCTGGTACTCTGTCACTACCAAGTGATTGAACAAGAAACAGGGAAAGGACCACTTGGAGTTCCTCTCCCCTGAAAATATCCCCCCAAGCCTTTATACCCCTTTTCCTGGGGAGGCTTGAGAATAATATCCTAACCAATTGGCTACAAAGCAATCAAAGACCCAAAACCCTGAGTCTTTGGACAGTGGAAAAATCAGTCAGGTTCTTAAAAGAAGGATTTTATTAAGAAGAAAATATAAAAATCATCTCTGTAAAATCAGGATGGAAATAACTTTACAGGGCAATCAGATTTAAAGAGCCCAAAGGAACCCCTTCTAGCCTTAGTTTCAAAGTTATAACAAAACAGGGATACCTCCCTCTAGCAAAGGTAAAATTCACAAGTTGAGAAAACAGAGATAAACTAATATGCCTTGCCTGACTGTTACTTACAAGTTTGAAATGTGAGTTGTTCAGAAAGATTTGGAGAACGTGGATTGACGTCCGGTCCCTCTTAGTCCCAAGAGCAAACACCATCAAAAGAAAAAACACAAACAAAAGCCTCCTCCTCTCCTCAAGATTTGAAAGTATCTTGTCCTCTTATTGGTCCTTTGGGTCATGTGTCAGACAGGTTTCCTGAGCTTCTTAACCCTTTACAGGTCAAAGGAGTTTGGTGCCTCTGGCCAGGAAGGATTTTATAGTATATGACAGGGCCATACTCCCTTGGAGCTGTGGTGAACTAGCAGGTACAGCACCCAGACCACACACTAAGCAATCTTTTGATTGCTACATAGGAAATATGGCCATGCTGATTTATTGGGAGAGGGAGGAGAAGAGAGTCCTGTGACCTCTTGCTCCTGTGATGAGAGAGATTTTTGGACATGCTTTTACATAAAACTACTCCTCTGCCCCATCCCCATACACACAGTACAGTAGATACAACATGTAAAAAAGAGGATGCATTGAATTTAGGCCTGTCTTTCACAAGAAACAAGAGTTGTTTAAAAAGATGCGGTTCCTGGCTGGAAAGTCCACTGTTTATAATTTCCAGGAGAAATAACAGATGCGATGAACAACTTTTGGCCTGGCAAGAAAGTGGTTCTTAATCTGCCAGCCGTATGTTTCCAAAAAGCTAGCTGCTGTTTAAGACTTTTTTGTGTGTTACATTTCAATAGTGAAATCAGTAACTTTTATTGCCCCCAAGGCTTCTTAAAGAAAAATTAAAAGTTTAAAGCAGCCTTAAGGGATTAGGATTGAAAGCCATGGTTGGTGGGCGCGCACGCGCGCACACAAACACACACACACAAATACGGAAGAAAAATGTTTTTTCTAAATAGCTCCTGCCTGCTGGCTGGTTATCCTTTACTAGAGCATTGCATTTGCAAATTTACACTCTTCCTTTTTAATTAAAATTTTTAATATAGAGCAATAAAACTCTTGCTCAAACTTTATAGAACAAAATGTCTGTGGAATGTGTCCCAGGTGCTGCTCAGTGCTTATAGCAGACAGGAGGTGAGAGTCTGAGAGTTAATTCATGAGGCAGGGTTGTGACCTCACCTTCAGTTGCATATGCTTCTGGGCCAAAAAAAATCTATGCAGCACCCAGCTCTGCACAGCTTGGGGGAGGGAGGGGAAGTTGTCAGATTGCTGGATACACCCTCCTTGATTCTCCGACCAGCCTGGCCCTGGGTGCAGACTAGAGGTGCTCAAGGCCTACTCTAACATTCACCAGTTGGTTACAATCCCCGAGAGCGAGCATCTACCAGCTGAACATAGCTGGTGTGGATGATACTTTGGCTGTGTCTTCTCCCACCCCTTCTGCCCCCTCTATTAGGAGCTGCAGAAAGGTTGTATTAGGAACCTGCTATACCAGGTTGCTGGAGACTCCAACATCCTATGGGAATCCTAGGGGCTGCATCCAGTTTCTGCCCTTTTTTGCCATCTGAGCAGCACCAGGACAGAGGAGTGGGACACAGAATCTGGCCTGTTATCTCACTTTGAAGTCTTGCTCCACTTGTGCAGTGTTTAAAAATTCTGAGTTAATGTTAAAACTGAAACTGAAAATCTGGGCCAGCTAATACTGTAGGTCACTAGATTTTCTGGATGAACTACTTGTGATTTTTTTCTAATATAACTAATCCAAGCCACTGCTTAAATTAACTAAATAGGAAACAAGCCTTTTTCAAGGTCTTATTGTATTTGATTCAAATTAAAATTGATTTAATTTTTTTTACTTATTGTTTTCTTATCATTTTCCATCAGGAATTGAAATTGAAATGCTGAAATAATGCAAACAGTACTAAAAACTTATACATTAGGATTAGAAAAAATATCATGTGATATCAGTTTTGGAATGTTTACTTTTTTGTTGTGTACATTCATACTCTGACCGATTTACACCCTACAGACAACTTACTGTACTGTTTTCACTACTACTGCAATGGGTTTTAGTTGAGATTTTAAAGTAAGAAAATTCAATCATTGATCAATGGCAGACCCAGCATTTCTTGGAGATCATTTTATATCCAGCTGGAGAAAGTAGTAGAAGATACCCTGAGGAGTTAGACTAGCAGGTGAGGAAAATTTTTGGAGGTAAGAGTCCATGTACTAATTTCAAACAAAATAATACTTTGCACTTAGAAAGCACTGTTCATCCAAGGCTCTTAAACGGTTTTCCAAATATGAATTAAGTTTTACATGCCTGTTTGGCATGCAAGTTCCACTGTTATGAAATTTACACAGATATAGCGAGGCCAGATTTTAGTCCCTTTTTTTTTAAGCCCAATAACTGGCCCATTAAACTGGATCAGATGTGGTCCACTGAAATCAATGGTGGACTCAGCATAAATAACCCACTCTTCACATTTATCATTTTATTCCCAGGGCTCGAATCTCATCTAACACTGGTATAAATCCATTGATTTCAATGACATTATTCATTATTTATGTCAGTGTAAAGGGAGAATCAGGTCCACACCATTTTTAATTTGAAGTTCAGGCTTAAGTCTTATCATAAGGATTTTTCCCCCATAGTTACTATCTCAGGAGTCTGAAAACTCTGTCCCACTTTATCTTAGCCAATCTATTTAACCATTCTTTTCTTTGGAGAAAGTTGGTGCAGGCTCAAAGGGGGCGCCGAGCCATGTTTCTCTGCATGCTTCCAATCATGTGAGATCTGACTCTGGTCTCACTTATGCTGGTGTAAATCACGAGTAATTGAAGTCCATGAAGCTTCACATGTATGAAAACAATGTGAGATCAGAATGAGGCTTTGTGTTTATAGTCTATGCATACCTTTGCTCCCTAAGGTTAGTAGGTACTCATTTTATCTGCAAATCATGTGAATCATTAGCCACTGCTTTAGTTGAATAAGCTCTGTCAGTGTCTTTATACAATCAAGTGTGACATCCGTGATTCTGTCATTATTGATTTTGAATAGTATCATTAGCCTGTCTTCAAGACCACTACTAAAATCACAGTAGCAGATTTCAGCAAAGATGTATCGACTTAGCCACACTTGCTGCTGACTTTCCCAATGACTGATTAAAATGACTGCTGAGGTGTGCTGTTAGTAATGACTTCTGATTACAGTGACTTTCCATAAGCTGTATCAAATGAACATGAAACTGATGGACCTGTTTATCAGGTACTGCATGACTATTACAGATCTAAATGATGTAATCTCTTGGACAATGAGTGAAATTGAATTTCCCTTTCCATTTGTTTAAAACAAAAATTGCTTAAAATAGCTTACTTGTTATCCCACAATCAACTATGCTCCTTTGGTTCAGTATTTAATATAAATCCCTTTTGTATGCCATTGTGCTACTTTCAAATTCAATTTGTGAACACTGAACTGCTTTCCTCCCCTTATTACTAGTAGGTAACTTCTCAGTAAGAAAGCAAGCTGTTCCTTGCAACTTGTTATTTCAGTATATCATACTGTCCGCCTTGGAGACAACTGTTTGCAAAAGATAAAGTGTGAGAGCACAAACATTGAAGTCACTGAATCCCCAGTGTTGCAACATTCTATTTTTTCCTCCCTCTATTTTTAGATATTTCTAATGCATTTTAAAGAAAGTGGGAAATGCAAACAGGAAAGGGAAAAGCGATACAGTCAAGGATTTGGATAAGTCGTAGTGTGGCTATAAAGGGACTTGAATGCTGTACTTAAAAGGCTTCCTTTTCCTAGTGTGAGTGGATAGTTGTATGTTGTGGCATTTAGAATATGCTCTGTGAAATGGTTTTAGGCTGTGAAAGATTACTCATTCTTGGAGATTATTTTCTGGCATTATGATTTATAAGTAATATTTTTTTGTGATTCATTTTACTAGTGGTATATTTTTGCACCGCTATCTAGTAGTGAATGGTCCGTCAACCATAAAAATATGTGCTGAGGTAAAACTTGAAACGTACATTATGTGCATACATGTGTATATTTATGCGCACACACAAACATTGATATTCTTTGAAGAAGATTTGGATTGATTCAGTTAATCTTAATTTATAGGAGTGCAACAAACTGGAAGATTTTAAACCTTCAGATGCTTATCTTTTCTATATGAAGATCAGCAGTCAATCTCTAATGGATACTTGGCACTTTTGATAACGTTTTTTAAATGCCGTCTTTTGCTCTTCTGAATCACATCACATATAAAAGGTGTGAGTAAATCAAATCCCCAGAGAATGTAAAGCATGTAAGAGATTTATCATATGTTGAATAAAATGCATACTCTAAACCTCTACCCAGTTAAGAATCTTCTTGGGAGGGGAGGAAGGAGACACCGATGGGGTTATGATAATTTTCCACAATGTTCATTTAACTTGATGATGGCTCCTCTCAGGACAACATAATGAAAAGATAAGAAATTATTGATCCATGAATTCAAGAGAAATCAGATAGGGGTAATCTTTCAATCTGTCAAAATTAATTAATATTAAAACAAATTTACTAGAGAACATCTCTCAGCTAGAGAGGGGAGGGGCAAAACCATATTAAAACACCCCTTAACTTTGCAAAAGTTCAGATCTGGACAGGAACCCAACCTTTCATATCCGTTTTATCTCTGCTTTCAGAATCTAGATTTGAAATAGCTTTCACTTGTACTCAGTGGTGTTTTTTAAAAGGACAGCAGTCACAATGGTTATTATGTAAATCTTTTCCTTAGATGTATTGAGAGTCACAACTACCCCTTTTAGTCACAAAAATACATTTTCATTGCTTTTTATTCCTCTTATCCTTGGAAAGCCAGTGCAACTAACTTGTCACTGCAGTGTTAACTAACTCGAATCCTGTCCACACACACAACCCCTTAATTGAAGCATGGTGTTTTAAGCTAGAGTTGGCTGGCCTGTCACAGCTTGATTTAGTACATTTCACCACGAGCTAAAACAATCACTCTGTATTACTTAAGTGTTATTACAATGTGCTTGCTCTTACTCTAGAAAGCTTCTGAAGTTAGTCTGTCTTGTGTGTGGACAACCCTGAAAGAGCATCATCTGAATTCTGTGTTTGGTTGTACATCATCAACAGAATTGATCATTAAGTTCCACACCTGTGTGCCTCCACTGAAAGCAACAGAATTGCACAGGTGTCACTAAGTGGCTAATTTTGCCTGCAAAACCTGTATTACTGATGGTGATTGTGAGAAATATGGCAATTTTCTGCAATATCCTTGAAAGACCTTATGGTATTAAGTTTATGTATTATTGTGGGCTAGGATTCTATGTAACTTCTTTATTGAGAAGATGTGACAAATATGGAAACTCCATGCAGTATCTCTGGAGTCCATTGTTTTAAATGAATGGTTTATGTATGATTGTGTGCTCATCTGTGAGGGAGGGCTACCACATCTCCTACAGGAACTAAAAACAGTGGGTGATGATTAAGACAAATCAATCAGGTGGTAATCTCACTGAGAGGTACCATCACCTGGGTAGGTTTGCACATGGTAGCTCAAACTAGATTCCCCAGAAACCTATAGACCAATAAAAAACTTTTGGACAAATAGCCTGAGTTTAAACGGAGTTTAAACCTTCTTTCTAATCTAGCAAAGGGACAGATCCCTGCTGTCTGGGAGCCCCAATCTTTGTGAAGGATTGGAAGGACTGACATCTGCCAGAGCCTGAGGCTGGAGTTGGAGTGACATCTGGTAAGTTTTTTAGTACATACACTTCTACCTCAATATAATGTGACCCAATATAACACGAATTCGGATATAACACGGTAAAGCAGTGCTCTGGAGGGGAGGGCTGTGTACTCCAATGGATCAAAGCAAGTTCAATATAACGTGGTGTCAGCTATAACGCAATAAGATTTTTTGGCTCCCGAGGACAGCATTATATCTAGGTAGAGGTGTACTTAGGTGTTTTTATTGTCTTTAATACATTTTTGTGTAATACTTTCACCATAAGAATAAATTGCTTAGACAGAGGTATGTGGTAACTTGTGACGGCTACTAATTATAGCTGTTCATAGCCTCAGAAAGAATGCAAAGTGCACATGCTGGTTTGTTTAGGTACTCTGGCTTGCTGGGAATATCACAGTGTAAGATCAGGAACTGTGCAGCCTAGAAAAAATGCCTGTTAGAAGAGGGAGAGACACAGGGATCTACCAAACAGAGATGATGGCTAACAATCTGGGAGCTTATAGGAGTGCCCTTGAGGGACCAAGGAGGGGGAATAAGATGCAGTTGCCCTAAACTGTGATACTGATGAATGAAAATAACACGCAGCTTGACTCTCAGATCACAGGTTGAATTTGCAGGGCTAGAAGTTAGCTTGCTATAAGCACCCTGATGAAGAGCAGCTGGCTGGTAATGCTTGTAGGAAGAGGGAAGCACTTAGAAAAATGAGCTTCCTTACATCTCCATTTTATTGTGGGCAACTGTCCACAGATTAAGTTGATCGATGGTCTTAGGCTCCTCAGTAGTACTAAATTCCCACTACAAGTGAAATCTATAATTGCAAAAACCACCCATTTCCAGCTGCATTTGGCCAGAAGACCATACCACATCCTATATAATCAGACCTGGGCCTAATGATACAGGCATTTTTGACATTCGGGCTTGATTACTGCTCCTCACTTCCAGAAATGAAACTATCAGAGAGCCCCAAATGATATAAAATACAGAAGCTTGTGTGCTTTGTAGCATAGGTCATCTCAAACTCACACATCATTTTTTTTCAATTAATGACTATAGTCATTAATATTTAAAGTCAAGGGACTGTCAATAACCATGACTTCTCTCAGCAGATGTGTTCTACTGGAGCAATGAAACTGTTAACTGATAGAGAAGGTCAGTAGACAGAGCTTTCTCATGGTGCTTGATTCACATGCACAACAGTGTGGTAAAGAGTAGTGTAAAGATGTCTTAAATTACACTCATTTTGAGGCCTTATTACACTATCATCAGTGCTTCTATATTGTGATGCCAACTTTTCCCAACCTAGTGCTAAAAGTTTCCCAAATCTGGTGAAAAATTCCCAGATAAAGTTTTTTACAGTGCTTCTATATGCTGGGAAATTTCCCCAAACCTGGGAATTTGTGAGTAAAATGTTTCAACTTGGGAAAATGGGAATTTTCATTCAAACATTTTACTTACAAATTCCCAGATTTGGGAAAATTTCTTGGGATACAGAAGCACTGACTATCATGGAGGTGTGAAGTTGCCCGTGTATAAATGAGAATCACACTCCAGCTGGACCTCCTCACTCTCACAAGAGATAAGAATGACTCTGGACCTGACCATTTTCAAAACTAAATGCAAAATTCACTCTTTGACTTACCTTCCCCGCAATAAATTATACACTTGCGTGCACACATAAATGACAGCACCCACACGCAAATTCACAGTTCCCCTGTCTCACTTCCCTCCCACAGCTCACAAACTGGTTTTCAGTGAGACTTGGGCTCCTAAATCACTTGTGGTTTTGAAAATTTTACTTATTCAGGACAAAGTCCAATAAGTGGACTCTGCCTACTTTATTTTGTATTATTTTTTACAGAGTTTACATATGAGGAGACTGGGGACCCATAAGGTTAAGGGACTTGCTCAAGTTCATCCAGGATCATCTGGAGAAGAATTACCTTTGGTTTTGACTCCAATTCCCCTGCCCTAACCATTCTATCACTTATCAGTAAAAGACAAATTATAAAAAACTGAAGACTGACTTCCGACCTTGCTTTGCTGACCTCCTCACTTCTACAAGTTTTTATCAAGTCTTTTATTTTTTGCGTTGTAAATTAGCAATGTTTTTACTTCTTCTCCCATCATGGCCTAATGTAACACCATTATTTATGTTGGAAGTTGCACTCTTCATAATCATCCCCTCTTCAGTGGAAGTCATTAGGGCTACATTGTAAAATTTTACCTTGATTACAAACATACATTTTCCATGCTGTTAATATAAAATAAATGTCATGTATTTTTACTTGCATCTCTAGCCAAAGTAGTTGATATTAAGGAGCCATTAAGAAAACCTGAATCCAAGATCATTATTCATTCAACAGTCAAAAAAAAAAAAAGCATCTGTGCGTTAGATGCTATTAACACATGCAGAATGCCAGATATAATGATCCCATTAAATCAGACTTGATTAATAGTTCAGGAAGAATGAATTTGTTATTTCTAAAAGTGCTGTTTATATTATTATTCTCTTACATTATTTTTGGAAATATTGGTCCAGTCAAGAAGAGCCTAAAGGCTAGTGAATTGCAGATGTATAGTATTCCATTGATTTCTCCTCTGGGCACCGCTGCTTCAACCCAGATAGATAAAAAAGGTCATTACAGAGAAGACCAGATTCCCCCCAAGTAGCACACTCAGGAATAAACTTTACCATCCCATCTCAGCTGATTTTTATGGGTCCTTAAAAATTCCTTACAAATGTTAAGAGGGCCCCCCTAGTCCCAGCAGGCTGCCAAGGAATGCATTGAATCAGGGCACCCATTTTTGTGCAGTGATGTCCTTCTGTGGGCTCGCTAGTAGATGAGACTACAGACCTTTTCTTAACCAGCCGTACACTTCCTCCTTGAACCCTGTGAACTTTCCCATCTTGGTCCTGAGCCTAGATTTCTATTGGTTCAGAACCTACAAGAATCAGAGTTTAGTCTGTTCTGGGATGTTTGGTTTCTCCATGCTCCTGTATAATTCTCCAACTTGCTGCTGCTTTTATGATGAAAGATAGCATTTTCAGTAGCATGTCAGTTCCACTCAGTGAAATCCAGGTCCCAAAGAAGTCAATGGCAAAAATCCCATTGACTTCAGTGGGCCAGGATTTTTATCCATTGACTTTAAAAGTAACCCAAATTTTTAAGTGTCAGGTCCTTTTGAAACCCCTAAAGTCTCTATGATTATGAGGAAGTGGAAGATTTGGCCTTGCCAAGGTTTTCATTCAGATACACTCCCATTTCTTGGGTGTCATGAGGGTCTTCACTGATCCACAATAGACAGCAAACCTTCCTAAAGCACTTTGACATATGGCACCATTCTAGACTCTCACAGGAAAAGGTCCCATTGAAGCCAGTGGGACTTCTACCTGCCTGAGCAATGCAAGACTGCATCCATAAGTATTACAAGCAGCTTTTAAATGGGATTGACACCACTTACGAAGGACTGTAGTTTGATTTTTAAGGTTGTAATGAATGTTTTATTTTTAATGTTAGCAGGTAGCTGAACAGCAAACGGAAATAAGATGCTTATCATCAGGATAGAATGGTAGAGAGAGGACACATGTTCATCTTCTACTAGACACTTGAAGCTCTTTATTATGTAAGACTGCCACCAGGCTGTCACCATAGAGTTGGGTTTGGGTTTTTTTGCCACGAAGGCTGGTATTGTCTAACAGCCAAAAAATGTTACACTATATATTAAGATTCCATTTATAAATGAAAAGAACGAGGAGTACTTGTGGCACCTTAGAGACTAGAGGTCTAGTCTGCAAATTACTTCCAATTCTGCAGTTTTTCGTTGGAGACTGTTTTTGAAGTTTTTTTTGTTGGAGTATTGCGACGTTGAGATCTGTAATTGAGTGACCAGCAAGGTTGCAGTGTTCTCCGACTGACTTTTTAATGTTCTAATTCTTGATGTCTGATTTGTGTCCATTTATTCATTTGCCTAGAGACTTTCCAGTTTGGCCATTGTACATGGCAGAGGGGCATTGCTGGCACAAGAGGCATATATCACATTGGTAGATGTGCATGTGAATGAGCCTCTGATAGTGTGGCTGATGGGATTAAGTCCTATGATGGTCTCCCCTGAATAGATATGTGGACAGAGTTTTTGTTGTGTGGTGTGTGGCTGCTGGTGAGTATTTACTTCAGGCTAGGGGGATGTCTGTAAGCAAGGACTGACCTCTCTCCCAAGATCTGTGAGAGTGAGGGATCATCCTTCAGGATAGGTTGTAGATCCTTGATTATGTGCTGGAGAGGTTTTAGCTGGGGGCTGAAACTGCAGAATTGGAATTAATTTTCCAACTAGACACCATTAAATTAGGCTTGAATAAAGACTGGGAGTGAATGGGTCACTACACAAAGTAAAACTGCTTTGTATTGCTAATTCCCCCCACCCCACTGTTACTCACACCTTCTTGTCAACAGCTGGAAATGGGCCATCCTGATTGTCACTACAGAAGTTTTTTTCTTCTGCTGATAATAGCTCACCTTAATTAATTACCCTTGTAACAGTTGGTATGGCAACACCCATTTTTTCATGTTCTCTGGGTATATATATTGTCCTACTGTATCTTCCACCGCATGCATCCGATGAAGTGAGCTGTAGCCCACAAAAGCTTATGTTCAAATAAATTTTAGTCTCTTAGGTGCCACAAGTACTCCTCATTCTTTTTGCTGATACAGACTAACACAGCTACCACTCTGAAACCATTTATAAATGGGTATTCTGGGCCTAAATGAAAATTCTTGGATAGCTAATGAAAGGGAGAACGAGCTGTAGTGTATTTTTCTTGTAGCACAGGTGTTCTAGTTCAAACAAATGCTGCCACTGTTGTTATTTCAGACACAGAATCCATATGAGCAATATATCATGTGAGTGCGGCTGTATATACAGTAACTTCTCACTTAACATTGTCCAGGTTAACGTTGTTTCATTGTTACCTTGCTGATCTACTAGGGAACAAGCTCATTTAAAGTTGCACAATGCTCCATTATAATATCATTTGGCAGCTGCTTTCTTTGTCCACTGCTTGCAGGATTCTCTGGAAAAGCAGCCCCTCCTTGTGGGGATTCAAACCAGGGGAGGAAGGGGATAGCAGCCCCTCCCCGCATTAGCTCCCCTAAATTTCCTTTAAGGTATGTGGCTTGGCATCTGCCCAGCAGCAGTTCAGCTGTCCACCCACCATGCTGCTCCTGACCTGCCCTCTGCCTTGGAGCTACTCTTGGGTGCCTCCTGCTTGTTGGGGAAGGGGCGCTGATATCAGGATGTCCCCCTGCTCTTGCCCGCCACCCACTCTGTACTCCCTCTCCACAAAGTGGAGGAGGGGACAAGGCTTGGGGACAGAATGCGGGGGGAGGAGCTTGCTGGAAGTTGTTGCTTCCTGTCTGAACTGGTTGATCTGCTTAAAAGGACAATGTACTTGAAGTGTGGTCAGCGAACTTAAAGGGGCAATGCATGTCTCTCTCTCACTCATGCACGCACCCCCCAGCATTTTGGAAAGTCAGCACCTGTGCAGGTGTGCATGTGCCGTCAGGAGGAGTGAGTGGTACGCTCCCGCTGGATAGCGTGGGCTCATCATCATGTTCAGTTTCTGCAGAGAAGTGTCTACAGCTACTGCCCCGCATCTATTGTGTTTTCTCCCTCCTATCTCAGTCCATGCTGCCTTGTAGAGTGTGAGACTACATTAACAACCGTGTATTAACCCTTGAGGGCTCAGCCGAGTGCTATTTTATTGTTGTGGGAGGGATGACTCAGTGGTTTGAGCATTGGCCCGCTAAACCCAGGGTTGTGAGTTCAGTCATTGAGGGGGCCACTTAGGAATCTGGGGTAAAATCAGTACTTGGTCCTGCTAGTGAAGGCAGGGGGCTGGACTCAATAATCTTTCAGGATCCCTTCCAGTTCTATGAGATAGGTATATCTCCATATTAAATCGTTTAGCAGCAAAGCACTCCCTGGGAAATATTCCACCATCTCAACCAAGCTTTACAATCATTCATTGCTATATACAGTATTAACTGTTTGTTTAAAATTATTTAAAACTTATACTGTATATGTATATAATGTCTTTTGTCTGGTGAAAAAAATTTCCCTGGAACCTAACCCCACCTATTTACATTAATTCTTATGGGAAAATTGGATTCACTTAACATCGTTTTGCATAAAGTTGCATTTTTCAGGAACATAGCTACAACATTAAGTAAGGAGTTACTGTACTTTTAAACTCTGATACCAGGACAATGCCGTTTATTTGGTAATTACAGTGGGCATCATTTTCTTCTTCTTCTAGCAGTGGATAGAATTGCAGTTTGTGGGGAAATTACAATTGCTCCGTATTGTTTCCTTTGTATGTCAAACATCCACTTTATATTTTCCTTTAAGTTTAAACAACCCATAAAAATCTCTTCACACCTGAGAGAATTTCAACCCTATATATTTACAAATAAATGCGGATAGATCTAAAGATATCATCAGCATTTATTACATTTTAATTTTGACTTCCAAATGTAGAAATTGCAAGTAGTTTAATGAACTTTACATGTTTGTATCATCTTCAGAAAATATTTATTTTCTTGGCTTTTCCTGCGGATTGTTGTTTCCATGAAACCAGCCACTGCTAAGAATGGATTTAAGCTTAAAAAAAAAAAAAGAGAGAGAGAGAGAGTTTATATGGATTGTGGCTGGACAGTCTCATCAAGGGAGAAGATTGACTGTTTCAGCAGGCAGCACACTTCTGACTGTTTTAAGTACAAGTCCTTCAGGAGAAGTCTTAGTTTTGCTCACTGAACCACAAAATTAAAGTACCATGGAAAAAATCCAGACAGGCAACAATGCCAAAATATGCATCACACTATACTGAAAGGCTTCAAAATTACTGTATTTACACAAGGGAATTACAGACAGAATAAATGAAAATTTTACGATCTAAGAAAAGAAACACAATTTTAGTTAACTAGCACTTTTCTACTGCTCTAAAGCTTTTAATGGACGCAGAGGGAATTTGCACTCAGTGAAGTAGATCAGTGAAATGATAATTTGTCTTTGAATGGAGTACTTTTATCCCATTAATTTCTGCCATTATAGTGTGAGATAAGATGTAAGCCAATGACTAACTGAAAATTAAGGTCCAAAAAAAAGGCAACAAAACAAAAGAATAGCTTATGCCATATTATGCAAAATGTAAGATAAAATTAATTTTTACTCAACCTTTTATTGTAGCCACCTTTAACCTCGATTTTTGTGCACTTTATCATATTAGTTTCCACTATATTAAAATATATTAGCTTTACTCATCAGATCTCTTTTTCTTAGGCATATTTGATTACAGTCCTTTTGTAACACTTGAGAAGGAAAAAAGTGAGTGTAGTGGAGATATGCTAGAGCTGATGACATGGATGTGAAAGCATGGCTGCTTGAAGTACTGCAAAACGTCAGTGTATTGCTGAAATAGCATAAGTGAATTCTTCAGGTTTTGTAATTCACAACATTAACCTGACATTGCATGTTATGTATCACTCTGTATTTCACATAAGTATAATCACTGAATATTTTGAAAGTATTTTTGATTGCAATACATAGGAAAAAAATAGAAGCAGTAGAACACAACTACTCTGATTTTAAAGCTTGGGTCTATAGTTTTTAAATGTATAATATCATCATGTGGCTGAGCTAGAAATCACATCACATAAAGGTGGTGCAATAGTGGGTTTAGTGAAATCAGTAGAAAGGTAGAAGTCTTTTCTCCTTGGCACAGCACTTACCTGCCTGGGTTCCTCAAACTGATCATGGGTAGAATGTATTTTACATGTTAATATATTTCAGTGACGTGCTTTTAAAATTAAAAACTCAAAATTTGTAAAACAATTTCCCTTTTAATTTTTTGCAATATTAGGTGCTGATCCTGCAAAGATTTACGCACATACTTTGTACTTACGAATAGCCCCACTGACTTCAGTGGGACTACTCACATGTGTAAACTAAGTATTTGCATAAGTCTTTGCAGCATCGTGGCCTTCCATTCAACAGTGCAACCTTAATAATTATGAGCTGGTTATATATCTTGCAGCTGTGACTCCTACTAGCTGTATTTTTCAATATTTACATTTTAATTAAAAAGGTCACTAACTGACTCACTTGGAACTGAAATTTGGAATGGAAATTGGAGTTATTAATGGGACTGGACATTTTTTTTAAATTCTTCATTTTTTTAAAAATAAAAAATGAAATTTGCTTCAACACTGAGAATGCTTCCAATATGTTTTTCATATACATTTGTTTGAGTAATATTTTTTGGTTCATTTTTTTCACAATAATGTTCACAGAAAGCAAAGGTATCACAAATACTTGCATGAGCAACCATACACCACAAGCTATAAACAGCAAGTAGCTGAAGTGAACATTTCATGAAGGACCCATAGCCCAGTATTGTTTTCATATACTGTTTGTTTGTTTGCAATCATGAATAATGAAAACACTTGTAAATATCAAATTCTCTTCACAAAACTATCCAATCAGAAAAAGAGATCAAATATGTTATCTGATAAATGTATCTAACAGTTCAGCCAGCTTTACCAATCACCTGCCTCAAATGTAAGCAGAGTCAGGATGAGCTCTACCCTGACATCTGGTGGTAAATTGTGGTGAGTGTGGAAATAACTTCAAGGTCTGATCTTGTTTGCATAGGCACATCCACTCCACCTAGTATGAGCCCACAGCAGCCCAAAATGGTCACTTTGGCAGCTGTGGGATCCCCAGTTTCTCTGTTATTGGGGCAGGAGGAATAAAGTGTTGTTACCCTGATTATGTGAAACAAGGACAATAAAACTGTTTTATGACAGAGGATCTCACCATCAACTAAGTAGCACTCGCTAGACAAGGGGCATGGGTTCCAAAACCCAGTGAAGAGAGAGAAGTTGGGGACAGGCATGGGACCCTTTTGCAGACCTTGAACACCAATTGCACCAACTTCTCTCTCCCCTGTTGAATAGCAGAACTAATTTTAATTCTATTAAGAGTCTAATTACAGACTGCTGTGCTGAGTTCACTTTGGGCCAATGGTGCACCAGCACTGGGGCTCCCTTACTACAAGCAGAAATCACTAAAGAGCTAAAATTACTAAGTTGAGATCACTGAATGCTGTGTTAACTAGTGGGGGAGCCTGAAGATATATTGCTAAGTGGCTGGCAGAGCGGAGCAATTTGTGGGATGGTTGGAGTGGCTCATGAAATGGCTGGAGGAGCAGAGCAGAGTGACTGGTAGAGCAGAGCAGTTCAAGGTGAAGGCTGCAGCAGAACCCCATGGAGAGGCAGTCGGCCTCGGACCACGTAAGGTGCCCCTGAACACCCTGTGCACCCCTTTGCCCCTGCATTTCCATCCAGGCTGAGGCAGGGGGGAGTAAAACTCTGCAGATAAACTTTTGAACTCTGGGGCTGCACTGACCAGAGACAGAGACTTTTGATTTGTTGGACTTTTGGATGATTTTTGGGTTGCTGGACTCGAGAGACTTTTGGGACTTGGAGTGATCTTTTGGGTAGTTGGACTTAAGACCCTGAGGGGAAAAGGATACTGCCAGACTTACTTGGGGGTGGGTCTTTTGCTCTTGGTTTGTTATGAATCCTGTTTGTGGTGTTTCCCCAACATAATGTCGCATTGTTTCCCTCCTTTATTAAAAGGATTTTGCTACACTTAGATTCCGTGCTTGCAAGAGGGGAAGTATTGCCTCCTAGTGGCACCCGGGGGGTGGTATGTAATTGTCCCAGGTCACTGGGTGGGGGCTCGAGCAGATTTTGCATTGCGTTATTGGAACGGAACCCCTAGATACTGAACCCGGCCTTTGTTGCTGCCAACTCAGAGGGGCAGAAGGGTTACACAAATAAAGAATAGTCACATATAGTCAAAGTGAGCAAGCACTATCTCCTCTTTGGCACTGCAAGTTCTATGTGGGTCCAGGGATTCATAAGTGGATTTTACAACTGGGTTACTTTGTTCACTCTTTCACTCAGTGGAGAATGCTCAACAGAAATCAGAGACTGTATTAACTTCCCTGCAGAGTCCCTGAGTTAGAAAAGCATCATAGCATAGGTTAACATTTAAGCACAAGGTTAACTTCAAACACATGCATAAATGTTTTCCTGGGTCAGGATATAAATTGGAGTCTCAGGATCAGATTCTGGCTAGGAACGCCTGGCAGCATAGTTTCTGAAATCATGTTGCAATGAAGCTGGAAGGAACAGTGTCACAAGAGGCTGATGTGGAGACAGAGTGCTTCTGTGGGGATGGCCTCTTTCTCTTGGGGCAGCACCAAGATCCTAAAAATTTTTGGATCCCTCCTTTTTTCCATATGGGAAACCCCACGATTCTGAGGGGAAAATTCAGAGCAAACTTCTCTCATAGGGAATTTTCACATAAAACTACTTTCTGATCCATGTTGCTGCTATTTTCCATAGAGCAGAAATCACAACACTGGTTTTGTTTCTGAAGTGTATCCATTCTATCCAGTTGGAATCAACTTTAAACTGTTTCTGCAGCATCTTGTGGGGGAAGGGAGGAAGTCAGTATGAGTGTTAAATTTTTGGAAGAGTTGTTTAGTTAATGCATGGGATTACAGTGAATGCTTCCAGAATACCTTCTGGAAACTTCTGATATTTTATATGACGAGATGAGAAATTTATTTATCTTTTTTTACAGCAGTAAAATCCTTAGCAGTGTAAAGCCAAATTCAGAAATCTTCTTAAAGGGGTTTTCAAACACTGGGCAATCTGTCATGTCACTTAGGCTAATATTGGGTATATTACAACTGCTTTTGATTCCAACATATCAGGCAACACTTATAATTAAAAAATTATTTTAAAAGTGCAGTTCTGAGAAAAAACAGCACCTGAAGTCAAGCTCCTTTTTCAGTGAGAAAAGAACATTAGCCTTATTGAGTACTTTGCAGTGGATTTCAAAGAACTTTACAAGTTATCCAACTATTAGGTCAATTTTTCTATTCATGGTTAGTTGGCTGGATGAAAGGAAAACCAAGAAGTAGAGGAGATTTTAGGTTGCAGAAATTTTGAGTGGCACACTGAAAAAATTAGTATGACATTTGTCTATTTCTGAATGAGGATATTCTATCAAAAATGGCTGTTCTTGTAAAAATGTCCTGATAAGAAACTGAGTTTCTTTCTGGATTTAAGGAGTAGGGCTGTATGAAATTGACATTTTAAAATTAAATTACTGAAAAGTTTCATAAATCATTTTGGACAAACTTATACCTGCAAGATTTTACCTGTTTTATAAGGTCTCAACCCACCATGCCACCTAAGCATATGAGTAGTCCTATGGGCTGAAGCACATGCTTAGAAGCCCTGATTCAGGAAATCACTTAAGGACATGCTGAAATTTAAAGTTAAACATGTGCTGTGCTTAAACTCCCTTCCTGACTAGAGATACCAAATCAAAGCCCACCTACTTTGCTAAACTAGGACCTAGATGCGGTTTTGTGGAGAAGAATTTTTATTGTATCAGAAGTGCAAACTTGCAAATTTTCTGGGTTTGAAACTATACAACCCCTGTAATGTATCAGAACTCCATGTCTAAACTAGAGCTCCTACCATTGCTACCACATTGGAAATTAACTGGTGATAGCAATGGCTGGAAACTTTGTCAGAAAAGCTGATTGAAGCCATCAGTGAGGGAGGTGGACAGATAATTGATGCACTGGCAGGGAAGACTGTGCACTGAGAAGCTGATTCAGGAAAGTATCCCTATTCAGGACAGCATTACAGAATGTGCTGTCCTGAATCGGGACAGTCTGTTCAGGTGTACTAAGGGTCTCTGGCAGGGAGCAGTAAACACTAATATCTTGGTGCACACAACTCTCAGAAGTTGTTGTGTTTGAAGGGAAGAGCAGTGAGTTCAGACTTCCAGAGGTTGCCTAGCGAGGCCTCCCATGATCAGCTGCTGGCAAAACCAGCAAGACTTGGTCCTCCTGTGCCTAGCAGGACCAGGGGCAGGTGGAGGCCAATCAGGGCAGGACAGATAAAAATGGCTGACTGCTTCTACTAGGTGCTAGCTCTGAGTGAAGCCAGGACAGGGGAAGAATGTTCTGCCTGCCATAACCTAAGCAGCCTGGCCCAGTCAGATCCTAACCTTGACAGTATTTTCCTTGTATCTCTGAAAAACTATTATTTGTTATGGACTGTAATCCCCAGATGGCTTTGAGTTCAACCTTCAGTTGTTAATTACCATGGGGCACCTGGCTCAGGTGAACACTTGACACACAGATTTAAGCATATGCTCAGGTTAAGTACTTTCCTGAATCAGAGCCTTAAAGAGGAAAGAACTGGCTAAAGAAAGGAAACAATTAGCTTTTAGGTGGAGAATATTAGAGTTATACAGGGGGCATGGTTGAGAAGGACTTGAAAGAAGAGTGATTTTAGAGTTGCTAGAAAAAATGGACTGTGAAACCAGTAAAATCTTTTAATAATGGAGATGTGTGTGTGTGGGGGGAGGGGTTTCCACAATGGAAGAAGATGGAATATTTATTTAGCAAATAAGAAGTAACAGTACTTGCATTGATTTAAAATGCTTGCAACAGTAGTAGATGAAATTGGTAATAAACTGGTACAAGTAAACACAATGCAGAGAGAGAGGAAACAAAATCAGTGGGTGATACCCATTTTTAAACTTGTTTCCCATTGTCTGTATATATTATCTATAAACATAATACTAAAGAACAGGAGTCATTCAGATAAAAATAACAGTAAGGTTAAAATTAATCCTAACACTTATAATAATGAGTACATTTTATTCACTGCACTTTCTTTGGGATTCAGAAGAAAAACATTTAATAGATTAAGTAAAAAGTTTGTAGCAAGACTATGTTACAGCAAACAACATGGTCTTCTCTCTAACATTTTATAAAGTATAATCAAGAAAGACATTTTAACCGTGCCTCTGTGTGTTTTAACACAAAAGAAAAGTAAAAGAACTAATTGCTGGATTCATATATTATTTTTTTCTTTTGAAAAGATAATTCTGTCACATTCACATGACTAGAAAGTAAAACGAAGTAATATAAATAAAAGATTTTTTTTTGAGTTGGGAGGTTAAGTTATCCTTTATACTGTCAGGACTAGATATTTCTTTAATGTATAAGACAACTTTCTCTTTGTCCATCATGCTCTATCTAAAAACCCCTGTTAAGAGTCACTCCCCTACTTAAATCTCGCTTTGTATCTGGTGGTGCAAGTAGAATTCCTTTCTTAATGGTATGCCTCCCCACATTCTCCCCCGTCCCTCTCCATGATCCAATCTACATTAAATGGTGGGGGGAGCTCTCTCTCCTCCTCCTGTGGCACCAAACCACAGGGCTCTCCAGAACTACAGGTGGCAAAAGGAGCAGAACGTGGGGCTGCTGGGAGGCCCCAGACCGGCAGTTCCTCTGTTCTCCTGGGGGGCTGCTGTACAGATCCTATGCAGGACTCAGGAAACACAGCTGCATGGAAGGGCTGTGGAGGGACAGAGCCTGGGGGCAGTGCAGCCGTGCTGGAGGAACTGCCAGCATGGGGTCGCCCAGCGACCCCACTTTCCCCTCCTCCTGTGTCTTTCTGGTACTGGGTGCTGGCTATAAATGTCTTACTGCTACGGCGTACTGAACCGTACCACCCTACATGCTCCGCTGTTTGTATCTATTGTGGCTTATTTTTACAAGCATGCATATAATCCTGTATCTCTGGTCAATTCCTTTCTTATTTGTCGAAGTTGTCTTTGTTACTATCATTCTTCTCTTGTTTTGGCCCATTAGGTTGTTAATATAATGGATCAGATAAAAATGGAAACATTACAGGGTCCCAGAAATACCATCAAGCGTATGGAAGAGCAAAACAAAACTTTAGTGCTGATAATAAATATATTACATTGGATTGTTTGTTTATTTTTTTATTTTTGCAAAAGGGCTTTCTTTTTTATAAACTTAATAAATTGATTTCAAGTCTTTAACATGAAGTTGAGTCAATTTAATTTAGAAACTAATTATTCTATATTATAGTTCTGTATCGACTTGTCTAGTGACAATGACTAACAGATTATAGCATGTTGTTCAAATCACTACTCTTCTGTACCCTAAAATATTTACAGAACTATAACATAAAATATATCAATATTTTATGTATACACCACCTTTCCTGCTGAAGGTTTTAAAGTGCTTTAGAAAGTTAATGTTGTACAAGAATAAATTCGGCCACAATAGAAATGCACCTGGCCTTGGTTGGTGTGTATATGGGAGAGTGGAAGGAGGAGAGAAGAGAGGTGGTAACTGTTCAACTGTGTACTGCTGTAGAGATGAGTGAAATTTTATGGACAAATTTTTTTTTTGATGAAAAATTCATATGTGGTTTACCTGAAACTATTCACAGATTTGACATTAATAATTTTGGGCATTTAAAAAGTGGCCAGAAGAGGAGGAGGTGGTTGTGTTGCTGAGGCCACCACGGACCCTTACCTCTCTCCTTTTAGCCCAGTGACGATGGCACTTTACTGAGATGTGATGGGAGACCTAGGTTGACTCCCCACTCTAGAACAGACCCAGAACAGACTTTTTCAATTCCCCCAAAATTCCAATAAATTTCAGATTTGATTCCATTGGAACAAAACCACTTTTTTATTTCTTATTCAGAACTGTCACCAAACTAAAAAAAAAACAGTTATTTGCCCACCCCTACACAGTAGCACTAATTCCACAATGCCAAGGAAAAATGCTGTGTGTTTTCAGGTTGTATGGCTGTTCTCATTGGAACAGTACATCCGCAGCAATGTGATCAGTTCATTCAGGTTATAAATATTAAAACCAAGATTTGAAGTAGGCATCAGATGCAATGATAGTTATGATAGTTTCCTGTCCAGCTGGAATGTTTGTTTTATTTCTGATATATTCCCCATTGCATCTGGAACAGAAATTTGGAACAGACACCCGAGCCTGTTGTATTTACTGATGATACATATACTTTAGTCCTGAAACTAGCTTAGCTCTAAAGGCCACATATCTCGTTCTTTTTGCGGAGCAGACTTAACACGGCTGCTACTCTGAATTCTGTGACATGATTTCTAATGAACTCTCGGTATTTCTGGACAAGCATCACAACAGTAAATGTACCCACGCCTGGAAAATGAGGTTGGAGAATAAGATCAAGGCGACTTGGAGAGAATCAGTCAGCTTGGAACTACAGAAGGGGTAGAGATAAGGCATCGACTTGCTACTGAAAAAATACAAACGCCTGACTCCATCTAAAGCCCTAAGACTGCTAACACCAAGGCTCACACACTGGTACACAGCTAAGGAGAGACACTAAGAGAAGCCAGAGGCAAACAAAGTAAATGCCCGTTCTCAAAAACCATCAAGGTTGTACTCAAATCAGTGCAAACAACACAATAACAGAGGTCACCACAGCAAAACTGAAACACTATGAAGAACGTAGGAGCAAGAAACCAAAACCATCAGTGAAAAGTGCTGAAAGACCTGAAAAAGAGCACAGCAATCTCCCAGAACAGAAACCAGTCACCATCCCCAGTAGAAGACATCCACAGTCCGGTCAAGAAACATGAAGATTGGACAGCACCTGGACGCAGGACTGATCCACACCTTACTGGCTAAAGGAAACCTTAAACAAAAGCAGTGCGTGAACCGCTAGCAGCCCCACGATGAAACCAGCTGCTACACACAGGCAGGCTTCCCACCACCAAACTGGCTAAACACCAACAAGGGAAGGGGACGTGGGCTGATTTCATTGGAAAGGGGGACCCCTGCGCAGGAACAGAACCGTTCCAACTTACCGGCCAATAACTGGCCTCCCCACAAAACATGGAATATCCTATTCAGGCACCATAGCTCCAAGCTACAACAAAGTGACCAGACAGACCAGCTCAAAGGGATTGGAAACACACCAGAGCCTCAAAACACCAGTTCTCATGATAGAGCAGTCCCCAACGCTCCAAATCTTAGACGACCAATCGACAAGCCTGATTTGACTACAGAAAAGCTACCTCAATGCCGTCACACGTATCGTGAATCGTGCTTATACAAAGTCACAGGCCTTAAGTACCTTCCTCAAGAACTCAATCGGACTAGTGGAAGACCACACGGAAGTCAACTAAGGCAAATCACAAGGGCCCATCCAATGCGGGCAATACCCAAGGTATGCCCCGTCCCCCACTGCTGTTCCTGCATAGCTTAAACCCCACTCACGCCAGATAACACAAGACCGATACGGCGCAAATTCCAGGATGAGCACCAGCACCCCCCATCTACACAGAAGACATCAACTTAGCTAAAATACCAACTCGACTGCAATTACCACCGGAA
>NC_133771.1:82764917-82790411 GCF_003597395.2 Chelonoidis abingdonii | reverse complement strand
GGACAGCAACCCTGGGGACCAGGACATTGATCCACACCTTTTACTGGGCCTAAAGGAAAACCTATAAAAACAAAAGCAGTGCGTGAACCGCCTAGAGCAACAGATTGAAACCAGCTGCTAACAGGGCAGGCTTTTCCCACCAAAAACTGGCTAAACACCAAAAGGGAAGGGGACAGTGGGCTGATTTTCATTGGAAAGGGGGGGGGACCCCTGCGCAGGGAAACAGAACCGGTTCCAACTTACCGGCCAATTTAACTGGCCCTCCCCACCAAAACCATGGAAGTTCCTAATTCAGGGGCACCATTAGCTGCCAAGCTACAGGGACCCTATGGGACCAGTTACATTGAGCACCAGGTCAAAAAGCGGGCATTGGGAAACTACAAAACCCAAGAGGGGGCTCCCAAAAAAACCCAAAAAACCAGGTTTGGCTCATAGGGATAGGAGGGGGCCAGTCGGCCCCCAAAGGGCTCAATCTAGACCAAGGGACCAATTTCTGGATAAAGGCAGAGGCCTTGGATTTGAACTTACAGGGAAAAAGGGCCTACGGGACCTCAATTTGCCGCACCCCACCGGTGGGATTTTCTGAAATTTGTTCTGGTGCTTTTTAACAAAACGTTTCAAAACAGGGGGAACCACTAAAAAGGCCTTCCTTTTTCAAAACTTCAAATGGGGGACTATGGGAAAAAGACAACCACTTGGAAGGTCAAACTCCAAGGGGGGCAGCTTGCAACCAAAGTGGGCCATCAAGTGCGGCATAATACCCAAGGTGACTGCAACTGTTTCCCCACTTTGCTGTTCTTTGGGCAAAGGGCTTTTTAAACCCCCTCAGGGCCAGATAATCAACAGAAATAAAACCCCGGAAATACGGGTGGGCAAGTTTTCAGGATGGAGTTAACCAATTTCAAGCCCCACCTTCCTCTACATGAATGACATTTTTTTCAGGCTGTTAGCTTAAAGAAGAACAGAACCATCGACTTGCTTAAAATCCACCCTGACCACGGATCTAACAAAGTGAGGAATATCGGGATTGTCAATTCGACTTGGAGGGAGTTGTGGCCGGCTGGTAGTGAAGAGAGGGAAGGGTAGTCAAAGAACTGGATTGGTGTGGAAACTTTACGCGAGGCGGGCCCCAACATAAGCAGGACATACAGAACCCAGGCTACCAAAGTTTACCTTGCGTCCCCACCAGTCACATGGGAAAAAACCACGATGAAGGAGGCAAAAGAAGAACAGTTAAACATTTCCCAAGTATCACCAAAAAAGGAATAAGACAGGGTCTTTTTGAAAGAAGCCAGCTCCAGGTGGGGAAAGAACAAGATCCAACGCCATCACAAGATACGTACCTGCCGTTCCATTTCAAGGGATTAACATTGCCCAGTATAAGTGAGCTGGCCAAAGGAGGGAACCATGGGGAGGCGGGCTCCGATTGTGGAAAACCCCGGGAAGGGTCCTCCCACAAATGGCCACGGGGAGTTTTCACCCCCAAGTCCAAAAACACCAGAGACTTTGTTTATTACCAGTCGGAAAAGAAGGCGGGGCGGGGGCCTTGGTGAGCGGTCCCAAAAGGCCACTGTTCCGGATGAAACCCGGGGGACACCATCCAGGGAGTAAATCAGTAAGGGATTGGCCCCCAAAGGATAAGCTTGCTGAGAGAAATTGGGGCCTGAGGCAGCAATGGGGCAGAAACATGGGAGGAAAAGACCCAAGCAAGAAAGGGGGAAAGTTTTTTGGCCATGGCCAAAAGACAAAGGCAACCCTGCAATGGGATGTTTAACCATCGAACAGGTTAGCTTTGGGTTGGCTGGGAACATTGGGGAAATCCTTACCAAACAGTGGGCTGGGGAAAGGGCTGATAAAAGGAAAACCGCCCCAAACTTGAGGGCAACTTTCATACAGCACCAGGGAACAGGGGCACTTGAAGCACCAGAATTTCCAATTGAAAGCCAGGGGTTTCTACACCACTAAGAAGGGACCCCGGTTTGCAGGACTGTTGGCCAGAGACGCCTCAGAAAAAGTCCAAAAACCACATTAGTGGCAGGATGTAAGGTTTTGCAGGGGCAGGGGAACAGGGCATTTACAACTGAACGGGGGCACAAACCAAGTGGCCTGGGCATTGGTGTTTACAGGGGACATCTGCCAAACAGCGTATGGGCTAGGGGACCCTCCCAAGGGAACCCAGGATTTGGAAGATTCCACAAGAAGGGTTTTTTGTGGAAATAGCCAGGCTTAAGAATTTTTCTTGGGCTTCCCAGGATCAGACGGAAAAAGGGGCAGGTGCTGGGGCCAATCAAAACCCAGAACCATTGTGGTGGGTAATTTAGGACCAAAGGACCAGAAGGCCAGCGGGTGGTATTAGATTATTAAGGGGGCCAATGCCAAGTGGGACAAGGGCAAACATTTTCCAGGAAGAAGGGAATATGCAGGGAAGCTGGAGAAAGTACCCAGGGCCGGAATAAGGAGAACTAGAGAGGATGTGGGAAAGTTTGGGAAGGCCAAAGTGTTTTCCCAGGTGGTGGAGGAAAGCACTTTTCAGGCTGTTTTGTGACTCCTAAGCTGGGTGAGGTGGGCTTCCAAAACAAAGATCCCAGGAATTAAACAATCAAGAGCTTTCCTCTGTCCGGGGAAGAAACTGCGTGCTAGGGGAACAGGCTAAGGGATATGCCGGAGCACCCTCAAAAAACTTTCCCGGCCTCTGTTAGAGGAACCCGGAGGTTTGGTAGGGAAAAAGACAACTATACCAACCCATTAGGTGAGAGGGGAAAATTTTTTTTTAATATATATAATATAAAAATTAAATCCTTTTAAAGAGAAGCCAAAATGCCATTTAATTCATTCATTAACATAATTACCCTTTCAAGAGAATAAAAAATCTTTCCTATTGAAAAGTTTTATTCGTGGATTACTAGGAAGGCAATATTTTTTAAAAAATTTTCGTTAAACAAAAACTGGGAAATTTTTTTCCGGTAGATTTTTTGCCCAAATGGGGTGTCCAAAAGTTATGACCCCAGAATTTCTTTCCCAAATTTGCCCAACAGGGCCTGGTGGGGACACCAAACTTTGTTATGCAAAGGTGGCTAATATTCCATTGCCACCCTTTTGAGTCATTTCAAGCGATTTTATAAAAATTCCTCAGGGCTGTAACTTTAAATCTCTTTGCAGTTTAAAACTTTTGCACCCCAGGGACAGGTCCATTTTAAAAGGATTTGGTTTTAAAAGTTAAAAAACCTTAATAATTTCTGGATGGGTAGTCAACCCCTTTTCTTGGGAGTTTTCCTTTTGTGTTTGCGAGAGTTTGCACCAAAAAAGGAGGGTTAGGTTGGGCATGGACACCTTTTTCAAAAAGATCATTACAAGGTTCCAAACATGAGCAGTTTTTGCCCTAAACCAGGTTTCCATGGATTTTAAAAGGGGGGCCCCCCAAGGGGGCTTGAGGCAGGAAAATGGAGGGAGAGTAAAGCCAGGAAAAGGGGGAAAAAGAAGAAGATGCTTTTGTTGGAGACAGAGCAGAAGATTGCCTTAGCAAAGGAATTTCTGCAAAGAGGGAGGAGTTTGTGGCTTTTTGTTACCTCCTTTCTTTACAGGGAAAAATACCCCCACCTCATGAAGGAGTGTTTACCCTAAAGAAACAATTTATCCTTGACTGTGTGTTACCCAAATTCCCTCCTTTCCCAATGGGAACAAAATTTAGAGACCACAAAACAGGGCTCTTCCATTAAGGCAAGGATGCCAAACAATTCACCTTTCCCAATCTTGCTTCTAGGGGCTGGGCCACTTTAACCAGAAGTTATGCCTGGAAAAATCAGGAACGACAGGGTTTCCATACCACCACAAAGGAAATACCTTTTTCTAAACCCTAAACTCCACTAAATTTTGGGTTTCCCTGTCAGAGGTTCTAGAACATGGGCTTTGGCTTCAGGACTTGCTGTCTAAAAAACATTCATTCAAAGCTAGACTAACAAATTTATTTCAGCATGAGCTTTCGTGAGCTACAGCTCACTTCTTCGGATGCGTAGAATGGAACACACAGACAGGAGATATTTATACATACAGAGAACATGAAAAGGTGGAAGTATGCATTCCAACAGGAAGAGTCTAATCAAAAAAGTTTTTCTCCTGCCAAGCCTATTTATATCTCACTGCTGAATTGCTCACATGAAGAAAATTATATGTTAAGCATAGTGACATAATACCTAAAATCAATGGAATGCCATTCAATTTTCACTCCACAAATATGTACGATAGTCTACAGTAATAAAATATTGATCAAACTCTTGAGAAACACCCTTAGTTCTTGGGGATTTTTTTTATAATGATAGTTTACATTCCTACTTCAAAATATGCCACTTCAATAAGGAAACTTAAGAGTTTTCAGATGTAACAAACAACATCTTTACATTTCAAAGTTTCTCTTTTTATAGATCATTTTAAATATCCTCATTTTGATGAGACAAGGTGGGTGAGGTAATATCTTTTATTGACCAACTTCTGTTGGTTAGAGAGACAAATTTTCAAGCTACCCAGAGCTCTTCTTCAGGTCGGAGAAAGGTTGGAGACTGAGAATGTCACAGCTAAAAACAAGATTGAACAGATTCTTTTATGCTAAACTAAGTAGTTATCACATATTCTAAAAGACCATTCAAGGTACAGTAGCTTGTTAAAACCCATGTTGTAACGGGACCAAAAGGAGGATTGGTATTACAAATGATTGTTCTAATAAGCCATAAATCAAGTTTGTTTATTACAACTATGATTTTTAGTGTCTAGCAAAGTTATAAGCAAAGTTTTGGTTTTCACCAAGATGTCTGGTGGTGATTGGATGTCTAATGTAGTGAATGCCAGTGAAAATGAGGTAGGATCAGAAGAGGTTAAAATAGGGGAAGAACAAGTTAAAAATTACTTTGACAAATTAGATGTCTTCAAGTCACTAGGGCCTGATGAAATGCATCCTAGAATACTCAAGGAGCTGACTGAGGAGATATCTGAGACATTAGGGATTATCTTTGAGAAGTCATGGAAGATGGGAGAAATTCCAGAAGACTGGAAAAGGGCAAATATACTTCCCATCTATAAAAAGGGAAATAAGGACAATCCAGGGAATTCCAGATCAGTCAGCTTAACTTCTGTACCCAGAAAGATAATGGAGCAAATAATTAAGCAATCAATTTGCAAACATCTAGAAGTTAATAAGGTGATAAGTAACAGTCAGCATGAATTTGTCAAAAACAAATCATGTCAAACCAACAGCTCTCTTTGACAGGGTAACAAGCCTTTTGGATAGCAGGGAAGCAGTAGAGGTGGTATATCTTGACTTTAGTAAAGTTTTTGATACTATGTCGCATGACCGTCTCATAAATAAACTAGAGAAATGCAACCTAGATGAAGCTACTATAAGGTGGGTGCAAAACTGGTTGGAAAACCATTCCCAGAGAGCAGTTATCAGTGGTTCACAGTCATGCTGGAAGGACATAAGAAGTGGGGTCCTTCAGGGCTCAGTTCTGGGTCTGGTTCTGTTCAATATCTTCACAATAATTTAGATAATGACATAGAGAGTACACTTATAAAGTTTGTGGATTATGCCAAGCTGGGAGGGGTTGCAAGTGCTTTGAAGGCTATGATTAAAATTCGAAACGATTTGGACAAATGGGAGAAATGGTCTGAAGTAAATAGGATGAAATTCAATAAGGACAAATGCAAAGTACTCCATTTAGGAAGGAACAATCAGTTGCACACATACAAAATGGGAAATGACTGCCTAGTAAGGAATACTGCAGAAAGGGATCTGTGGGGAGCTATAGTGGACCACAGCTAAATATGAGTCACAGATGTATAATGTATGCAAAGAAAAGCGAGTGACATAATTCTGGTGATGGGGATTAGACAGGAGTGTTGTAAGCAGAACGAGAAGGGCAGTTCTTTCTGGCTCACGTCCAGGTAGGCGTGGATTAGGCAGCTCGACGGGAGGTAATGTGGGTCCGGGCGTTCGATGGTGCATTGTCAGGAAGAATATGAAACAAATGAGGAGTCCACGGAGCAACAGAGCAAACAAAAGATGTTGAAATGTCTAGAAGAACAATGCCTATGAGGAAGATATGGAAAAATTGCGGGTTGTTTAGTCTGGAAAAGAGAAGAGTGAGAGGGGACATAACAGTTTTCAAGAATGTAAAAGGTTGTTACAAGGAGGAGGAAGAAAAATTGGTTTTCTTAATCTCTGAGGATAGGACAAGAGGCAATGGGTTTAAATTGCAGCAAAGGAGGTTTAAGTTAGACATTAGGAAAAACTTCCTAACTGTCATTGTGGTTAAGCACGGGAATAAATTGCCTAGGGAGGTTGTGGAACCTCCATCACTGGAGACTTTTGAGAGCAGGTTAGACAAACACATGTCAGGAATTGTCTAGAAAATTAATCCTGCCACAAGTGCAGGGGACTGGACTAGATGACCTCTCGAGGTTCCTTCCAGTTCTATGATTCTATAAATGTAAGCTCCTAGGCTCATCTTTTGAAGGTGTTGTGCAGGTTTCCTTGTGAGGTTGAGGACTGATAGGTCAACTATAGAGTGTTCACTTTGTGAAAAGTGTTCACGCACAAGCAATAGGGTGTTTTTATCTTTTATCATTTTCCTGTGTGAGTTCATCGGAAAGTATAGTGACTGTTTTGTTTCACCCACACAATTGTTGTTGCAGCATTTAGTGCACTGGATGAGGTACTGTGAAGTGCTGAGAGCCTAATGAGGAAATGCTCAGATATTCCTTCTCATTGCCCCTCAAAATCAGGCCCTAAATCCTGAATAACTGATAACTAAGTGGAGTTAAGCACTGTGAGCACTGAACCACAGTTGCATGTGAGGAATTGTTCAGGACAGGTCCAAAGTTGAAGATATGAGACTGAGGAAAGGAAAGTTTTAGACTGAATAGGAGGAAACATTTGCTGAGATGAGATCCATTATTCTTCAGAATGATTACCCTATGGAAATGATGGGAGCTTCACCCCATGTGTCACTGAAACTTAAAAGATATTAATCAGCACTTCACTGACAGCTAGTATAGATGTAATATTCTATATAATACAGCTAATTAGAAATACAGCATTTTATAAGAATTGCATGAGTATCACTTAGTTAAAAAAAGAGTGGACAGCTATATCCTTTTTTAAAAACAAGTCATTAAAATCATAAATAGAAAGGAATTTATTATGTACTAACAAGCCTTCTCTTTTGTGCATTTTTCAAAATGTCGGTTGTTAAGTGTGAGACTTTACACCAATCTCTCAACTTGGTGTGTATGGGCCAATCACTGTGCCTGCATGGAGCTCCATTGATTTCAGCAGGACTCCATGCAGGCTCAGCAGTCCCCCTGCATTGCAGGGCTGGAGCTTCAGCATTATATGCCATGTAAGACTTTGTATATGCTTAGTTCAAAGGCTGTTCTCTTTCGAGTTTGTGTGGTGGTGTTTAATCATTAGAGCTCAGTGATAGCACTATTTTGCATAAGGGTAGAGTATATATATATGAAAGCTATTCCGCAACAGCCTAAAAACTTACTTATTTCATTTTTAGTTAATACTTTTTAAGGAGTCTGTTTATTTGACAGTTTATACCCACCTTTTTATTGCTTTCTCTCCATGCAACAAGTTTTCCCAATTCCTCAGAGTGAAGAATACTGACTCTGTGTCATCTACACACTAAAGTTGCCTGCTGTCACTTTTTCTTCATACATCATGAAAATACAGTACAAGTTATGTAGAGGTCATAAAGTGCAGAGTTGGCCGTAAAGTCTAAAAATACTATACATTTCATTAAGCTTATTTTTAGGAGGCAACAACAAAAGAGTGTTGGTGATCTTAAATGCTGAATTGTGCTAGAGGCAAAGAAATTATAAAACTCCCTCACCCTTTCTTTTTCTTTCCTCATTGACTATTTTCTAGAAGGTAATGAAAGATTAGAACTCTATTCAGCCTGCTTTTTATGAACAGGTTTATTAGCAGGCTGATGAGTGGTCATTAAAAACTAGAAGGAACATAAAAGTATTTACTTTGCAAATTTGGCTAGAAAAGTTTCTGAATAGATTAAGTCTTAAAGCAGCTGTGGCAGTTCAACAAAATACAGGTCAGCAACCAATCGTATTGGGGACAAGGTACTGGAAAATTATATAAACTATCTGATTACAATTTACTCCTAGTGCTCAAATGAGATGGGTGCGCAGGGGTGGGTAAGCCCAACCCATATTTCAGAGCTGTAACTAGGCATTTTAGTGCCGCCTACTGGGCTTTTACATAATTTTTCTGCACATTTTTCAACCCCCCGCAGCTTTGCACCCTGGGCGGCTGTCCTGCTTCTCCCACCCTGGTTATGGCCCTGCCACAGTTGCTAAAAAAGGGGATAAATACCAGGTGGATGGGGAGCATGCTAAGACAAAATATGAAATGTTTTTGTTGAGTTTTAAACAGCAATGTGCTATGTACAGCAAGAGATTTTTAATTATATTCATTTGTATGACTTCTCCAATTGAGTAATTGGCCAGCAAGTTTTCCATGTGATGTGCATGGGAGTTTGGGGCAGAAGTCTTCATCAGCCATAAAGAAAGTTAAAGATTTAGAGGAATCTAGCTTTTATCAATAGAAAAAATTCTGTAGGTGCTTCCCATTGCCATATGTGAATGCACTCAAAAATTGATGGGCATTTAAACTCCTCCTAGAAGTAGGCTCATAACAATGACTGGACACAACTAGTCTGAGTGAAAAAGTCAGTTTATAATCCATGTAGAATATTACCAGAGTGAGTCAGCATACAAATGTTCAGGATGGAGTACTGTGTTCTCAAAGTATCTGATTAAGTCAGTTAAAGATTTTGTCTCAGATTTTCATAAATTCATGTATCTAAAAGTTCATGTATCCAAAAATAACCAGGTTACACAACCCTGACACTGTTACCAGATTCAGGGCCTCAATTTTTAAGGCTAACAAGAGCACTGACAAGATTGTAAGGAGGAAAATAATATAAACTTAAAAGTACATGCTGTAATTGATAGTGTTCTAATACTGAGCCAATAAGGAAATATGTGTGTGTGTGTGTGTGTATATATCTGTCTATCTAGATCTATATCATCTATATCTATATATACTCTAAACACAGAGAAATGTATATGTACATTTCAGACGGATATGCTGCTGGTACATTGTTTAAATATGGAATTTTCCTATGTAGTTTATTTTAACTAGAACTTTTTCATTTCTTTAGATGACATTCTGTCACAAAATATGATCTTCCCTCTAACTTTCCAGCACTGCAAATTGACATTACAGTTTGTTTCCAATCATATAACAGGTATTAACACTTCTGTAGGATTGAAGTGTGCATTTGGCGTGTTGGGAGGGAAGGACCAACAACTTAAAAGCTCAGTAAATGGATTAGAAAAAGCTTTGAAATGTTTGATTTTTAAAATACACCCAAAGGATCCCAGAGACATCATTTGTTTAGATCAGTTATTTAGAAGCGATGGATCATGGTCATTCCTTGTGTAACTTATTTGAAGAATGGCTAAAGGAGAATTGGGTGGCTCAAGGGGCTGGGAATAGGCTATTGACCTTTTCTTCTTCAAATCATAAGGCCTGTCTAGACAGGGACACTCAGGAAAATTAATTTGATTTAACTGCAAGTGTAAATTTAAAGTGGATTCATTAAGCTGAATTAAACCCTGTGTGTATACTCTTATTTAGAGTTAAAGTATGTTTACATTGCAAAAAAATACCCCTGCAATAGAGAGACTCAGAGCCTGGGTCTATAGGCTCGGGCTCATGCTACGATGCTAAAAATAGCCATGTAGATGTTTTGGCTTGGGCTGGAGCATGGACTCTGAAACCCTACCCCCACATACCCCAGGCTTCAGCATGTATTCCGGTCCGAGCCAGAACGTCTACTGTAGAGCGAGCCTGAGTCTGTCGACTTTTTTTGCAGTGTAAATGGCCCCAGCAACTAAAGAGACTGCAGGTGAGGATTGTACCCTCTCTCTTTTCCCGTGAAATTTCTGTTTCCTAAGCACAAACACAATCTGCCTGTTACATTTAAAATGAAACATCTGTGTTGCCTACAGATTTAGCTGTTCAGTGGTAAATGTTTGCCTTCAGCAAGATTTCAGGTTGGGTTATGTTTCTTGAAGACATTGTTTCCTTCCAAATCAATGGGAGTAGTAATGATAAGTCACATTAAAATACTATCATGATGCCTCATTACCAGCTAACATCACCATTAGTACAGTGTTATTATACAGTAGGTATACATGATTCTACTCCTCTGTCTGCCAAACCTGACACATAGCAATTAAATGTGATATTGCATAGAATAATTTGAGAGAGGATTGGATTGGGTAATAGGGGAAAAGAAAAGTCACAGAACAAATATAAGGGATAACTTTTTCTCTTACCACTTTCCTTTTATATCTTCTCTACTTGTGTATGTTTATTTTGTTTTTTTCTGTTTTAGGCTCCAGCAGGATGCTGACTATAGATGTGTAGAGCTGGCTGAATTATGTTCCTCAAATTACTTTGATTAAATTTATTTTAAAATGACATTAAAATTATTCAGTGAATACTTGTTTCCACCCAGATTCAATAGAGTTGGTCAAATAATTCACAAATATGTATGAGAAATATTTTTTCTTCAAGTTAAAAGAAAGGCTTAATATTTTTTTTAAATGAAATTTTCAGTGAATAATTTTTTTACTCAGCTGGAGAACAAGACAATATCTGACCCGACACCATGCAGTCAAGATTCACGCAGTCAACAATCAACGCTGTTTTGATTACCAAATATTTATGATATGCGTGGATACCTAGGTGAGAAGCAGAATTATATGTCTTACAGCAAGGAGTTTGCATCTCATAGGAAAGAGAATTATTCTCTAAAACATTTTTATCTTTTTATTTCTCTCTTTAACTCAGATGCCCTATTTCTACCTACTGAATCTAATTTTTTTCTGCATCATCACATGTTCCTTTGGCCATGAAAGAGGCTTCATCATCCCTGTCTATACTGGGTCACTTTTTGCATGTTCTCTGCATTGTTAAATCACATAAGTGTTTCCTCTATATGTATCATTCGATGAAGTGATTATTTTGGTCGGACCCTCTTCTGTATGCCTCCAATGCCCTATGGCATATTTGCCACGACAGATGGTCTGGCTTCATTTTTAACACCTGTTCCAAATATTTCCATCTTTTTTATCTGGATAACTTTGGAAATAATTGATTTTTGAGCTCTCTGATGAATCTTGCCATTTGTTATAATTTCATTCCATTTGATTCCAAGTATTTTCCTGAGGCATTTGGTCTCATAGGCATTTAGATGACTGTACGTTTGATGGATTTCCAGCTTTCATATCCATGTGTGAGACTGGAAATAACACTTGAGTTGAAGATTTATAGTTTGGTCTTTAAGTTGTAGATTTGCAGCGATCAAATCTTGTTTAAGCTGGCGAATACATCTGCCACCATAATCTTGGCCTCTTTTCTTGATCCTCGACTTTTCTTCTAACTTCATGGGCCACATCCCCAGCTAGTCAGGAGATCTATGTCAGTTTATATCAGCTGAGGATCTGGGTCATATATCTTCTATGTTTGCAGTTGTGCATTTCAACACCTCAACAGCATTTAGCATGTTCATCATGTTCCTCTATATTCTCTCACTTTGATTATTGCAACTCCATGAACTATGGGCTTTCCAAGTCTCAGCTCTTTCAGCACTGGAGACAGAAGTGAGACTGGTCAGACATTGGCTTTACCCGAAGAAGACAGAAAAGGGTAAGAGGGAACTTATTGTGTTGAGGGTATCTGGAGATCCTATAGTGAAGAATGTATCTTGCCCTTGGCCCAGTTCAAATTTTCTTTTTTAGTCTCCTTGTTATCACTCAAATGTTAAAAAACTCTAAATCTACCTAAAGACAGTGAAGTACTGCAGGAAATAATCTTTTTAGGTGATAAAAGCCAGTGTGTCAAGTACAAAGATGATACAAGTTAAGCAATACCATAGTTACTGCAAATAACCCACATCATTTTAATTTAAAATACAACACAATTTCTGAAAATAACTAAATTTGCAATGTCTTGGTATGAAGTGTGGTTGTTAAATGTATTTAGAACGTGTTTAAAATATTTTAGTAAATTGAAGTATTATGTATTGAAGTATTATGCAAATGAAAACACTTTATTATAGTGGTACTTTTTCACATGCTATTAAATTACTGTAATCAGTGTTTCCATTACTATTTTCAGTCTATAATTCATCAGTACAAATTCACTTTGGGTAAAACTTGGCATACAAATACTAATCCTCAGTGAATATTTTCTTTTTCAGTGGCTGCTTCTATTGAGTTATACAATTCTCAAAGTTAGCAATTTCAGATATTTATGTACACTTCCATAAAATATATTTTTCAAAATGAACTTTTGTTTACCACATTTAGCTCCTGCCTGCACCTCATCTTTAACCTGTGATATGTTTTTTGCTTGTCCTTGAAGCATTTTTATTATCCACTGAACGTTGTATGTGTTAACATACCACCATGGTCAGATCCTCAGCTGGTGTAGGCTAATGTCTTCATTGGAGCTACACCAACTTATATTAGGTAAGGATCTGGTCTTATGTATTTTGCAATGGAATCTGAGGTGCTTTGTGAAAATTCTTATATAAAAAAGGTGTTGCAATGACAACTAATGTGACAATAAGGAAAGTGAGTTTTTTGTTTTTTAACTAATTGATCTACTAATTCTTTTCACTTCTAAGATATCCATCCCATTTAATGTCTAAGCACCATTGTGGGGGTGGAATGAGGGGGAGATCAGACCCACTTCTGGGTACCTTTTGGGTTGGGACCCCCCAGTTACACTGTGAAATTTCAGATGTAAACAGCTGAAAACATGAAATTGACCAATTTTAAAATCCTCCAGCCATGAAATTGATCAAAATGGACCTGAATTTGGTAGGGCCCTACTTATGTGTTGCTGATACTGATGTGTAGGGTAGATGTTGCTTTACTGTTGTTTAGTGGTTAGAACAGAGACTTTATTTTAACTCTTGCCCAGGGTTTGAGAACCTTAGAGTTCTAACTTCTGTTCTAACACACTAATCCTATTTACACAATAGTACCTGTAATACTCCTTCTACAGTAATCCCTGGAGCTCATCATGCCAAGGTTTCCTTACAGATTGTTGAAAGGTCTAATTATTCCTCCAAACTGAGGGTCAGATTTTAAAGGCACAGATTGTTGTTATCAGGAGTCAGCAACTGGTAAATTATTAAAGTGACAAGTGCAACCATGTTTCCATTAAAAACTTAACATTTATCTGTCTCCTTTCCACTCTAACTTTTTTTTGAGTTCATAGTGTCAGGTGAAGCTGAAGGGAGAGGGGGAGAAGATGGATGGGGTTATTTTTAATCCTTTTGAGGTGAACTGCCCACCTAGATTTTTAGCTCAGGTTTGTTGTGAGGAGTACTAGTATTGAACTTTGCCACTTCCAAAGAATCTCATTGTTAATTTGAAGATTAGCAGAATCTTTCAGTTTGCTCATCTGTAGTGTTGTTGATTTCATATGGAAAGAATCTGCTAAAGCAAATGGAAATATATGGTATTACTAATATTGCTAATAGGGAAATGAGGTCTTTCCTTTATCATATAGGGTGTGTCCTCACTACAAATAAAGGTGTTCTTAAGACATATTAGCTAACATTAGGTAAAATCCTAGTAAAAATAAGTCAGTTTGTTGTTTTCACATCTGACTGAGCTAAAGACTGAGGGAGTTTGAGGCTTGCTAACTCATGGTAAAAGTACAACTGCCTTGTCTTCACTAGAATTGTACCTTATGTTAGTGAACAGGAGTTAAGAACACATTTTTTTTCATAGTGAAGACGAAACCATAGTGTATAGATGTGTTGAATTGGGTTGGTGCTCTCAGATATATATTGCACAACATCTTCTAGGAATATAATTTCTGCACAGGGAAATCCCTTGAGTTCATACAAAAAGGAGACTGGACCTTAACAGGGCACTGGCATGGTTAGATGACTTTGCCTATATACCGCTGCAATGACCTCTCTCTCAGATGACACTAGGGACTGAACTGGGGACCTCCAGAACTGAAAGCATGAGTCCCTACAGCTTGAGATAAAAAAACAGGGCTCTGTAATGAGGAGTTTTAACAGACTCATGCTCAGTGGATCAGGCACAGCAGAAGACACATCCCATAATAATACATGGTTTACACTGTCACTTATTGTAGCTTACCATTACTGTTAACCAATGGTTCCTACATTTGTTTCAAAGCAGGACCCAAATTGCTACACTCAACAAAAAACAAAATTGCCACTCACTATTTTTTTATGAAACAGCATGAAAATATTTATAGACCACATACAGTGATCCTAAGTGGAGCATCACAATCAGGAAGGAAATGTTATTGAAACAATAATGTTGTCTTTATTCCTATCTTTTTTTCTGGGTCCCTCACTCACCCTATTTTTATATATATGTATCATCTGCATCCCTTTTTTAGCTCTTCTGTGTGTTATATTTCCATTCTTTTTCTTTTCCATGCTTGTTTGTTTAGATTCAGAAGAGAGTTGTAATAGCTCCTACAGTGATTTACCTGCACCAACTGCATTAAGTGAAACTGAAAGGGGAGCACCTAGTCAATGAGCTTTTACTCTGATTTATACTATAGTTTTTCTTCTGCCAGAGCAGTGTGAAGGGGCCTTCATATAAATGAGAAACAGGTCCAAAAAGCTTTTTTGAAGCTAAATTCTAAAATGCTTCAGGAGATTATAGTCAGTTTTCTCTTACTGATTTTCATTTTTCACACATGCTCCCACTGTTCTTGTGTTGATTGTTACCCTGAGGGTTATTTTTGATTATAGGCTGTGCTTTGCAAAAGTTTCTTTTATGGTCTTAGGAACATTGCAAGACTGGATCCAGCCGTGTCCTAATCAGGCACTGACATTTTAATGCATTTTTAATAACATCCAGGCTTAGCCAGTGCAACTTGTTATGTATTAGTCCAGAAGGATACTTGCAGCAACTTTTTATTTATCTATTTACAGAGCAGCAGTTACATTGCTAATCTATTTAGGACCTAATCCTGACAAGACTTGGACATGTGAATGACTTTGGCCATGTACGTGTTCTTGTTATTTTCAGTGGAAATACTCAGGGTGTATAAAGCTACTCCTGTGCATGAATGTTTGCAGACTGAATTTACCTAGCTATAAAGAGAGTTGAATGACGCTGGACCAGTTTGTTTACCTGCCACATTCGCAGGTTCGGCCATCACAGCTCCCACTGGCTGCAGTTCACCTGTCCAGGCCAATGGGGGCGGCGGGAAGTGGTGGCCAGCACATCCCTTGGTCCACGTCACTTCCCACAGCCCCCACTGGCTTGGAGCAGCGAACCACAGCCAGTGGGAGTCGCGATCAGCTGAACCTGTGGATGCGGCAGGTAAACAAACTGGCCTGGCCACATGCCAAAGGTTGCCGATCCCTGCTCTAAACTACCCCTTCACATTAGCACGTTCATTATGCTCTCATTTAGCATACAAGCTCTCATCCCAGGAGAAAATTCAGTTTCAAATATTATTTGTGACTTTAGTTTAATATTGCATGAGGGTTTTGTGCTCTAGCACAAGTGAGAGTGGACACTATTTATGGGTGAAAATAAGGTTTAATACTCTGTATGGTCCTCCATGCTGATTATTAGCTTGTTTTATAGCCCCTGGATGTACTCAAGGGTGTACAGGGTAAAAAAGGAGCAGGACACGGAGGGAAACTTGGGTTTAATCACAATTTGCATTAGTCTAATGAGGTGCTTCTCCATGTGTTTCTTATCTTAGAACTTACTTAGGAAGGCCTGGTGGCCACATGGTGAAAGCTTACTTAATACAAGAGTGAGCATTCTTCTCCTTGTCCTGCTTATTGCCTCTTACCTGTACAGGATTAGGAGCCTTTTATCAAGGTCCAGGTGTCAGAAGAGCCATTAATGTCACTTTCTTTACTCAAATCATCTTCTGTAGCACGAGCCTCTTAATATTATTGCATGCAATTCATCCTGTGTGAATGAAGATTATATTTTTCCTGTTATGCAGCTTGATTGAGGGAAAAAATGAGGATATTGTGACAAAGATGAATAACTTAAAGCCCTTCCCATCCACTCTGCTGATTTCTGTTAGGTGTTCAAAACTAATTTCTTCCCCAGCAGGTGATTTCCAGTTGAAAACATCCCTGTTGACCTCGGTCTTCAGTTCTTGTTTAAACTGTTTGCATGCCTTTTTTCTCCTAAATTCATAAGTCTAAATTCCTCCCCAGAGGGTATTCAGAGTTTCTTCAAAGCCTTCATTTCTTATCTGCTTGCTGAGATATTCTTTGACAACACTCACACTTTCTGTTTTGCAGGTCTCCCCAGTCAGTCAAAGAAGAGGAGGTGGTTCTGGTTAGAGCTGCACTGAACTAGCTGATTTTAATTAGGGGAGCTTAGAAAAACACTCCATTTCAGGCTGCTGCTTTCATTTCAGGTCGTTTATCCAATATCTAAATTGGAAGCAGCAGATATCTGATCTGAAAATGAATTGTTTTTCCTTACATCTCAACCTCTGTGTTGTGGTATTGTTTCCTCACTCTCAGTCTGATTTAAAGGGAATAGCAGCATCAAATTCTGTTTTGAAATTTTAAAGGGCAGTCTGTACGTTTCACAGAGGGTTTTCAAGATTTTTTGGGTCATTGTATCCTAAAATGTGCATATGATCAAATGCTTGTTAATTACTTTGAAACTTCTTTTCATAATAATGCCACCAGCATCACAGATACAGTGGAAATTCTGGCCTAATTGAAGTCAAAGCCAAATTCTTATTGACAACAGTGGGCGCAAGATCTTATCTACAGTACTTTGTGCCTTTATTCTACTACTGGCTATTTCTCTTTATAAAATTTTAATAACAGCCTATGGAACCAGTCTAGTGGCCTAGTGATAATGCTTTCTGTTACCAAGAGAGAGCTCTGGGATTCTGGATTCAAGCCCTACATCTCTAATAATGTACATTGGGGGATTTTAAGCATTCAGATGGCAATGGTAGAGTGCTTAAGTTATTCAGTTGCTTTATCCTAAATAGCATTTATAACACTTAGATGAATGTGTTTAAACATTTGGTCAGAACAGAAGTCAATGCACACACAAACGTACACAGAAAGAGGCCTAAAGACTACAACTGTATTGAAGGGAACACAAGATACCACTTAAAGGCAATACAGAAGATCCCTTTTAAAAGTTCATTTGACTTAAGGAGATATTCTAGATTTCAGAGATATTCCTATACTTAAAATGGGAAACACAGCTGAACGAGTAGTATCTCTAGAATCTGAACAAACATTTTAAGTAGGTAGTGGCAGCAGGTAAAGGAGCTGTGAGGACATAATCATAGCATCTTTCAATCATGTAACGTTTGGGTACCTTCTAGAACAAAGTTGATACTGACTTCAGTGAAGCTAGAATGGTTTACACTAGCTGAGGGTCTATCCTTAGAACTTTGTCCTTGAATGAGGACCAAGATAAAGACTGTGTTTCCCCCAATAGAACAAGAGTGGGTGGCCTCGGTCAGCAATTATTATTATTACTGAAACCAGATATCATGAAGGGGGCTGGAAACGGTGCTTCCCTGGCATTTGTTGTTCCTGTAGGAAATGCCCAGAAACTTCCACTGCTGTACTTTGCCTCCAGAGGGGTGGGAGGTTCTAGTAGTGTAGAACTAAGATTCTGCAGGAACTAATGGGTAACAGTCAGCTACAAGCAGATGATTCTAGTAGCTAAGAAGGTACTGTTGCTTGCTTAAGGGAAGCCATTTCTTGCACTCTGAAATAACTGGCATAATTAGCAGCCTTTCTTGTCTCTTTGCTGAATGAATAACATCACATAAGGTGTTTTATCATCTGCATATTTTAATTCAGAAGACATATAAGGATTAGACTGGAGTTTAAAAAACTGTGGTGTGGTGGGTTACCAGGGGGATAACTATGATGTAAGCAATTTATGCTTTTTATTTTCATTGTGCACTTGGACATCTGCTGTATATGACAAATTTTTGCATTTGTGCTTTGTTGGCAGGTGATTGCTAAAGAGTTTCTGGTTACACTTTAAAATAAGTGCCCCATCATTATGAATTCATTTGGTATCTATTATAATAATGTTTAATCATAATACCCTTATGTGGTGTTATTGTTGATGTAATTTCTGTTAAAAATCCTCTATTTCTTGTCTCAATTTAGTCAAGTATATCTGTCCTAGTATATTTGGATTTGGCAGCATTCCAATCTCTGATGAATTTAATAGAAAAAGATTTTGTAAGTAGGTAGTAGTGTTTAGGGATGAACAAAGCTGCCCTTCATCCAGTTTAATTTAGATTTCTCTTATTTGGTTGAGGTTTGGCAGTTTGGTTTTGTGTAATGTCCCTTCTGTCTTCTACTTATGTTTAAATTTAATTAGGTTCAGGCTTATTAGGCTCAGAAAGGGACCGTCACATTTAACATAAACACATAACATTTCAGCTCTTTGCTGCTTTAGTGGAAAAGCCAGAAAGCTTTTCTCAGTAATGGAAAAGCAAAATTTGCATTTTATAATCTACATTTGCCAGCCCTGCAACTCCATTCCAAGCACACAGAAAACTGAGAGGTTCAATCCCAAAGAATATTTTAAGATATGCATGTAAAAGCATTACTTCAGCAAGTTCCTCTCCTCTTGTGAAACTTCCAAGAAGACTAACCCTCTTCTGTACTATTTTACACTATGAGGGATCTGTGCATTGTGGTATTTTGTTTACAAAATTACACACTAATACACAGCCTATATTGTTTGCTGATCATTAAGGTTATGATTTTGTCACAGAGATTATGGAAGTCACGGAATCCATGAATTCCAAAGACCTCCGTGACTTCAGCACAGGTGGCTGGGAGCTCCAGAGTCCTGCTGCATTCCACAGTGGCAGGGAGCTGTGAGGTACCCCCGGTCCCTTAGGCAGTGGGCCTTCAAGCTCCGAGCTGCCATGGATAGCGGAGTTACCGTGCAGCTCCCAGCCGCCACAGGCACAGGGGGTACTCCACAGCTTCTAGCTGCTATGGGTGACAGGGGGACCCCCACATCTCCCTGGCCTCCACAGCAGGGCAGGGAGACCCTGGCGGCTCTCCACAAAAGTGGGGGTGGGGGAGCAGAGGGACTCTGGTGGCTCCCTGCCGACATGGTGGGGCAGGGGGACCCTGGTGGCGCCCATTCTCCGCAGGGGGATCCCCAAACTCCTGGCCACCGCAGGTGCAGGGGGACCCTGGAGCTCTGAGCCCCCACAGGTGGTAGGGCTCCCAGGCACCTTGGAGCTTCCCAGTCCCTTCCAATTTTATCATGGATATTTTTAGTAAAAGTCAGGAACGGGTTACGGGCTTCTGTGAATTTTTCTTTATTGCCTGTGACCTGTCTGTGACTTACTAAAATTATCCATGACAAAATCTTAGCCTTACTGATCATATAGTGTTCATAGATTCCAAAGCCAGAAAGGTCCATTGTGATCATTTAGTCTGACCTCCAGTATAACGCAGGTCATAGAACTTCCCCAAGATAATTCCTAGCACACATCTTTTAGAAAAAAACATCCAATCTTGATTTAAAACTTGTCAGTGATAGAAAAATCCACCATGATTATTGGTAAATTGTTTCATTGGTTATTATTGCGGCTTAATTTTCAGTCTGAATTTGTCTAGCTTCAATTTCCAGCCATCGTGTTATACCTTTCTCTGCTAGATTGAAGCGCCTGTTTTCACGTATGTGTTCCCTATGTAGGTGCTTATAAACTGTAATCAAGTCACCCCTTAACCGTCTTTGTTTTGGTAAATAAGACTGAGCTCTTTGAGTCTATCACTATGATAAAGGATTAGAAAACCTTCAATCATTCTTGTGGCTCTTCTCTGAACCCTCTCCTATTTGTCAACATCCTTCTTGACTTGTGGGCACTAGAACTGGACACAATATTCCAGCAGCAGTCACAGCAGTGCCAAATAGAAAGGTAAAATATACTCTCTAGTCCTACCCAAGATTCCCATTTCAATACATCCAAGGATTGCATTAGCCCACTTGACCACACTAGGAACTCATGTTCAGCTGATTATTCACCACAACCCTAAATCTTTTTCAGAGTCACTGCTTCCCAGGATAGAGTTCCCAGTCATGTAAATATGGACTACGTTCTTTGTTCCTAGGTACCGGCATTTACATTTAACCATACTAAAACTCTTTTTGTTTGTTTGCACCCAGCTTACCAACCAATCCAGATTGCTCTGTATCAGTGACCTGTCTTCTTTGTTGTTTATCACTCCTGCATTTTTTTGCCACCTGCAAATTTTATCAGTGATGAGTTTATTTTTCTTCCAGGTCATTGATAAATGTTAAATAACGTAGGGCCCAGAATGGATCCTTGTGGGACCCCACTAAAAACATGCTCACTTGATGATGATGATTCCCTTTTTACAAATACATTTTGAGACCTAAACTGGTTTTTAATCCATGTAATGTGTGCTATGTTAATTTTATATCACTCTAGATTTTTCAAACAAAATGCTGTGTGATACTAAGTCAAACACCTTACAAAAGACAAAGAATATTACATCAACACTATTACCTTTATCAACCAAACTTGTAATTTCATCTAAAAAGATATCAAGTTAATTTGGCAGGATCAATTTTCCATAAACCCATGTTGATTGGCATCAGTGATATTACCCTCCTTTAATTTTTTATGAGTTAATATCAGCTGCTCCATTATCTTGTCCATGAAGATGTTAGACTGACAGACTTATAATTAGTTAGGTCATTCCATTTGCCCTTTTTGAAAACTGGCACAACATTAGCTTTCTTCCAGTCTTCTGGAACTTCCCCAGCGTTTCAAGACAAATTGAATATCAACATTAATGGTCCAGCAAGCTTCTCAGCCAACTCCTTCAAAACTCTCGATTGCAAGTTATCTGGACCTGCTGATTTTAAAATGTCTAACTTTAGTGGCTGCTGTTTAAAATCCTCTTGAGATACTAGTCGTATGGAAAAAGTGTTATCATATGATATAACAATATCATATTTTTCCTAAATAGAAAACAAAAATATTTATTGAACAGATCTGTCTTTTCTGCATTATTGTTGGTAATTCTATTTCCATCTAATAATATCCTTATAATGGTATCAGTCTTCCTTTTATTCCTAATGTACTTAAAAATCTCCTTCTTAGTGTCTTAATTCTGCTGCCCATAGATTTCTTCTTGTATCCATTTGTTTCCCTTATCAATCTTCTATTAATACCTGACTTCTGATTTATATTCATTACTATCAACTTTCTTTTTCTTCCATTCTCTCTCTTGCTCTCTCCAGCTGTCTTCACTTTCCCTCTAAATCAGTTCAGTGTTTTAACCAAGACTTCTATGTTGGTTATGGTTTTTTGGGCATCTAGTGAAGTGTTCTTAAACAATTTTCAATTTCACATTTTCTGATTAAATTTTTCATCGCAGATGATTTAGCTCATAGTTGTTTTATACTGTTTTGGACCTTATTCTGTTTGAACATTATAAATGTCATCAACTCACGATCATGTACCTAAGCTACCATGCATGTTTAGTTCTGCAATCAGTTCCTCTATCTGTCAAGATGAGTTCTAATATGGAATTCTGCCAGATTAGATGCAATACCTTTTGAGTTAGGAAATTCTCATCTATAATATTTAGATATTCCAGCCAGATACAGGCAGATAAATTTGGAGAAAAAGAAAAGGACAAGCTGTAGAAATGGAACTTCATATCTTGCACATTAAGGTTTGTGACAAGGCAGCTGTACCCATGGAAACATATAATACAATTAGACTTGGCCACAGAACATAAGAACAAAAGAATGGCCTTACTGGGTCAGACTAATGGTCCATCTAGCTTGGTACCCTGTCTTCCAATAGTGGCCAATGACAAGTACTTCAGAGAGAATGAACAGAACAGGCAATCACTGAGTGTTGTCCACTCCTAGGGACACTTAGAGCATGGTGTTGCATCTCTGACCATCCTGGTAATAGCCATTGATGGACTTATCCTCCATGAACTTATTTGAACCCCATTATAGTTCTGGCATTCACAACATTCCCTGGCAATGAGTTCCACAGGTTCTCTGTGCATTCTGTAAAGTACTTCCTTTTGATTGTTTTAAACTTGCTACCTATTAACTTCATTGGTTGATCTCTAGTTCTTCTGTTATGTGAAGGAGTAAATAACATTTCCTTATTCACTTTCTATACACCACTCAAGATTTTATAGACTTATCATAGCCCCGTTTAGTCATCTCTTTAAGTCCCAGTCTTTTTAATCTCTCCTCATATGGAAGCTGTTCCATACCCCTAATCATTTGTGTTGTCCTTCTCTGTACCTTTTCCAATTCTAATATATCTTTTTTGAGATGAGATGACCAGATCTACATGCAGTATGCCAGATGTGGGTGTACCATGGGTTCACATGGAGGCATTATGATATTTTCTATCTTATTATCTATCCGTTTCCTAATGGTGCCTAATATTCTGTTAGCTTTTTTGACTGCTGTTGCATATTGAGTGGATTTTTCAGAGAATTATGCACAATGACTCCAAGATCTCTTTCTTGTGTGGTTACAGCACTTTCTATTTATTGTTGGAATTGTGTTTTCCAGTGCACACTACTTTGCATTTATCAGCATTGAATTTCATCTGCCATTTTGTTGCCCCATCACCCAGTTTTGTGAGATCCCTTTGTAACCCTTTGCAGTCCTCTTTGGACTTAACTATCTTGAGTAATTTTGTATTGTCTACAAATTTTGCCACTTCACTGTTCACACTTTTTTCCAGATCATCTATGAATATATTGAATAGTACTGGTACCAGTGCAGATCCATCGGTTCTACTTTCCTCTGTCCATTCTGAAAACTGACCATTTAGTCCTGTCCTTTGTTTCCTTTTAGCCAGTTACTAATCCATGAGAGGACCTTCCCTCTTATCCCATGACTGCCTACTTTACGAGCCTTTGATGAGGAACCTTGTCAAAGGGTTTCTGAAAGTGTGAGTACACTATATGCACTGGATCACCTTTTTGACACGTTTGTTGACCCTCTTCATGAAATCTGATAAATTGATGTGGTATGATTTCCCTTTATAAAAGCCATGTTGACTCTTCATCGAAACAAATTCTGTTCATCTATGTGTCTGATAATTCTATTCTTTACTATAGTTTCAAACAGTTTGCCTGGTACTGAAGTTAAGCTTATCGGATTGTAATTACCAGGATGACCTCTGGAGGCTTTTTAAAAATTGGTGTCATATTAGCTATCCTCCAGTCATCTGGCACAGAAGTTGATTTAAAAGATAGGTTGCATGCCACAGTTAGTAATTCTGAAATTTCATACTTAAGTTTCTTCAGAACTCTTGGGTTAATTCCATCTGGTCCTGGTGACTTATTACTTTTTAATGTATCAATTTGTTCCAAAACCTCTTCTAATGACACCTCACTTAGGGACAATTCCTCAGATTTGTCACTTAAAAAAGAATGGCTCAGGTGTGGGAATCTCTCTCATATCCTCTGCTGTGAAGACTGATGCAGTGAATTCATTTAGTTTCTCTGCAATGGCCTTATTTCCTTTGAATGCTCCTTTATCACCTCTATCGTCCAGTGGTCCTACTGGTTGTTTAGCAGGCTTCCTGCTTCTGATGAATTTAAAAAAAAAATCTGTTACTTTTTGAGTCTTTGACTAGTTGCTTTTCAAACTTTTTTTTGGCCTGCCTAATTATACTTGCCAGAGTTTATGCTTCTTTCTATTTCCCTCAGTACAATTTAACTTCCACCTTTTTAAAGGATGCTTTCTTTTTCTAACCACTTCTTTTACTTTGTTTTTTAGCCATGGTGGCACTTTTTTGGTCCTCTTATTATGGTTTCTTATTTTTTTTATTTTTTTAAATTTTTAATTTGGGGGTAAACATTTGATGTGAGCTTCTATTATGGCATTTTAGAAAATTTTCCATGAAGCTTGTAGGCATTTCACTTTTGGGACTGTCCCTTTCAATTTCTGTTTAACTAACTTCCTCATTTTTATGTAGCTCCCATTTCTGAAGTTAAATGCTACTGTGGTGGGCTTCTTTGGTGTCCCCCCACCACAGTAGCATTTAACTTCAGAAATGGAGGGATGTTAAAGTGAATTATATTATGGTTGCTATTATCAAGTGGTTCATCAATATTAACCTCTTGGACTAGATCCTGTGCTCCACTTAAGACTAAATCAAGAATTGTGTCATAGAATCATAGAAGATTAGAGTTGGAAGAAACCTCAGATGGTCATCCAGTCCAATCCCTACTCAAAGCAGGATCAACCCTAAGTAAATCAAGAAACTTTATCTCTGCTTCCTGTCCTGAAGGTGAAATGTAGCCAGACAATATGGGGATAGTTGAAATCCCCCATTATTATTGAGTTTTCTAGAGATAGCACTATATTAAAAATAAATATATTGCACTCAAGCACTCTAACCTCTTATCACAGGAACACATTTGATAAATTTTATGATTAAGTAGAGTCTGCTATTTTGTTTCTGTGCTCTCATTGAGGCATACGCTGTCATCGTACACTTAAGCACCTCATGCTGAAAATGTAAATATAGTTGTCCATCACAAGTGATGAATTCCATTGTTTTTTTTTCATGTATCTCTTTGAGAATTTAGCCTGATATGGAGCTGTGGTTTTTTTGCAGATGTTCTGATGGAATTAGAAGAAGCTAAAATGAGGTTACACAAGAACAGCAACAGTAAAAATAACAGGTTATCATGTCTGCAGTCACGCCTTTGAGGGCCTAATCCTGCAGACACTTAGAGCTGATAAAAAAAATCAGTTTTTTCTTTCATTGAAAAACAGAATTGTTAAAAATCAAATGAACAAACCTTTTATTTCATTTGAAATCTTCTACAGAAAATATATTGCATTTTTCTATTTCTCCATTGGAAAGGGAGGAAAATAGGAGCAAATAAGGGGAAAAAAATCTGAAAATTGAAAATTTTTAGATAACCCAGAAAATTTCACCAAGATGAAGATCTTCCAGAAAGTTGTTCATTTAAGTTTAAAACACTTTTTTCAATATTTTTTATGATAAAAACAATTTCCCCTACCTCGAGTTAAATGTGTGTTAGTTTACTCACATTAGTAGTCCCTCTCTTTGATTTCCACAGGGCTATTCACACAAGAAAAGTTATACTCATGCATAAGTGGTCCTAGGGTTAAACCGTTGTGACAAAGATCCTCCTCTACCTTGGTGGGTCCTGCACTTATTGGCAGATTTGCTCACCTCAGCGATCTCCCCCCAAGTCTGGATCAACTCCTCCTGTGTCTGATCAGGAGTAGGGAGGTTGAGGGGGAACCCGGGCCTGCCCTCTAGTCCAGGTTCCAGCCCAGGGCCCT
>NC_133771.1:82760019-82761551 GCF_003597395.2 Chelonoidis abingdonii | reverse complement strand
TGCCAGCAAGTAGGGGTAGCTGAACTCTGAGACTCTTCTTGCAAGGCAGATTGCATTCTCCCCAGAAGGAGAGGAAACTAGAGCAAGGGGCTGGCTGAGAAGGGATCAGCCAGACCCTGTGAGATTGGGAAGGGGTTTTTTTTCTTTTACTTTGCCCAAGCCTGTGTCTCCAAGGCTAAGAAGGACTGAGCTAACAAAAGGAGAGGCAGGTACTTTGCCACACCACTCACTGAAAAATATTTCCAACTGGACACTAGGAAATAGGAAGTCTTTGTGGAAGAATGGTCCCTCTTGTTTTTTTCTCACCATTTTGAGCTTCTTTTGTTTGTTTCTCTTCCTGGTTGATGACTCAGATTACTGCTTAAATGCAAATTAAGCAAAGCACATTTTTGTTTAGGGCAGGTCCGTTTGCCATCCTCAGTCTGGGCAGGGCTCTAGGGTTTGGAACATGTGTTAACACCATACAGTGGAATCTCATAACGTCACACACAATGTTGTCACACATTTTACCATGATGATACTAACCAGTAAAGTGTGAGTTTTCAAATGATACCTTATAAGGCATACTTTATACAAAGATTATTACAATATTGTGTAGGCTGTGAATACAGGAGTGTGTTCTGTCACAATGGGCCTATGGAAATTAATTATACTAGACATCACGAACATCTGCATTTTATTAAATAGAAATCATTTCCCCTCCTCCCCCACTGAAATGCATTCATTTGTAGGTGATACACAGCAATCATACAATAGTACGCAAGAGCTTAGGACATATGAGTAGTGATTTCTGCTTTCAAGGAAAATCAGAAAGAGATTGTTGGTAAAGATTATTATATCTTTCCAAACAACAAAAGGGTTTATTTTTTTTACTTATATCACATAGCAGGGGTCTACATCATGCCTCAATATTGTATGTATTGTGTTCTTGACAATATTTCACTAGGGGCATTCACAAACTCTGAATAAGATTTAGTACATCTGCCCTCAGAGTAACAATATGGTCTTTGCTCCTCCCTTGCTCTAGAGGAGAAGTAGGTTGCACCACCCCATACCTGCTGCAACTTTCCCAGATCTCTATCCCTGCATACTGACTCCTCCATCTCTATGTGAATGGGAGTAGCAGAGGCTGCTCTCCCCTGTCATGCTGAAACCACAATATGGGAACCTTGTGCAGGGCAGTAAAGGGGTATTTGGGGGAAATGCAACACAGGTCACTATTATTCCTAGCTGAGATGAGTGAATTAAAATGCGGTGATGCACATTCTGCATGGAAGAATCTTCAAGTAATAAAGACTCACACTTCTCAGTGCACAGCAGCTTGGAATTGTAAGGCAAATATCTTTTCTTACCATATCACCCAGTGCCACCTTTGCTCCCACTGAGTCATACCTTATACCACAATTAACACCAATCAGACTATCTGGATGACTGACTGCTCAACCGTGAGAGTAAGGGTTCAAAATCTAGCCCAAAATAAGTAAGTAATAAGTATTGTGATACAGCATGGCCAGAGGGCAGCAGGAGAGGGT
>NC_133771.1:82725636-82759919 GCF_003597395.2 Chelonoidis abingdonii | reverse complement strand
ATGTAGCTTCAAACGAGAGGAGTGATGGTCTTGTGGTTAATGAGGTGAACTGGGACTCAGAAAATCTGGGTTTAATCCCTAGATCTCCTGCAGAATTTTCGTGTAACCTTGGACAATGTACTTAATCTATCTGTGCCTCAGTTTCCCTTCAGTAAATACTTATCTTCTCCCATTCTTTGTCTGTCTTGTCTATTTAGATTATAAACTCTTCAGGCAGGAATTGTCTTGTACTATGTGTATGTATAATTCCTAGCACAAGGAGGCCCCAATCTCAACAGCATCATATGCACTGCTGTAATGTTAATGATAATATGAATGATAAGAAGACTGGCCCCTGCTGATGTTTAAGAATTAAAAAGTTCAGCAGGAGAGCAGATCAGTTACATATAAAGGAGCAATCAACACTATGTCATAATGATTTATAGGCCAAAGGAGCAATATAAAGTCAATACATTGCTTAACAGGGATTCAATGAACTGATTACCAACTAGCATTGATATACTGTGATTGCCTATCTTAGGCCATAGTAGGCGCATTCTGAACCATCTGCAAATACTGGAGAGCCTTAGCAATGATGCCAGCAGAGTTCCGGTAATCAAACACAGAAACTACTGAACGCCATTTCCGTATCAGACTGCAGTGAATGGTTTTGCAATCTATTGGTAACAATAATACTAGACAGCAGCTAGTATTTTAAAAAATGCATCTCAGGCAGTCAGATTGAATCAACAATACCAATATTAATACTTTTCACTGATATAACATGTTCTATCTGTCATAATTTAGAGCAGGGGTTCCCAGCCTTGGTTTGTGGCTTGTTCAGGGTAAGCCCCTGGTGGGCCACGAGATGCTTTGTCTACCTGAGTGTCTGCAGGTACGACTGCTTGCAGCTCCCAGTGGCCCTGAGTCACCATTCCCGGCCAATGGGAGCTGCGAGAAGCAGTGGCCCGGTCCGTGCATGAATCTGTCAGACACTCTTTTTGTTGTTCAGGCCACTGATTTTGTCCTTGCATAATAGATGATCAGCAGGCAAGGGTTCTCTCCTCAGGGCAAAGCTTCAAAAGGCTGAGATCTTATATCTCATTTTTTCAGAATTAATCTTCGCTTGCTTTCACACATACAGTTCATCAAAGTGTGATGAGAGAAGTAAGAACACCTTGATTATATCAGCTAAAGAAGTAAACTAAATGTCTGTTTAACAATGTTGTCCGATCATGCCACATCCTGAAATCTTCACAAAGCCCAAGCAAATGGGCTTGCACAGGAATTTCAGTTGGTTCTGGGAGGAGGGACAGAATTATTCTTCCATGCCAGACCACTGAATAACAGAAAAATTATGTCATAGCAGCCTGCAATCCATATGCCCCCCCTCCATAAAATGACTGTTGTCAGATTAATCTGCATACTTGCAGTGTGCCTGCCAGCAAGCCCCTGGCCCATTGGGAGCAGTATTGAGAAAGCTACCATAAAACAGTGCTCCATGGAAAAGTGGATATGATGGCTTCCTGCTTGACTCCTTCATTGCTAGTATCCCTCGCGTGCCATATCTACTACCTTGGATGCCTCCCAAAACCTTTCATCAGGATGAACAGTTTGGCTGACAATATCTGATAAGAGATTTGCAGAAAATGATGATGAATATGGGACCTAAAATGGAGGGTAAAGGAGAATAAGACTTGCCTAATTAAATGGGATGGAAATTAGAGAAGTATTTGATCCAAATAGCAAACTAGCAGCATTTGGATAACACAGATTAGAACTTGGGATGGGTGAATTGCTTCAGGAAAAAAAAATGTAACTCCACTACTCTGCTAAGCCTTTGCTCAGGTTTAGAATTAAATGTGAAGCATTTCTGAGGTTGTGAAATGTTCATGTACATGCTTTTCAACTTGTGACTTGGAGCAGAGGTGGAACTGGCAGAACAAACAAACAAACACCAGAGAAGTTCTCGTCCACTAAATTTTTTTAACCCAATTTTTCAGAAGTAAGGAGTTTGGACAGTTCTGATAGGCATGCAGAGTTCTGGATGCTTCTCCTGTTCAAACTCTGAAATGTTTGAGGTATACCAGTCAATAATTAAAACTAGGATAAGTTAAATACAAAATGTCTGAGGATAGTTAAAAGAAGCCAATGACCATCAGCAACAATAATGGCACCCGATCTAATATATTTAAACAGACGTGGCAGCAGAATCATCTAGACAAGGACAGTAGCTCAGGGCTAAGACAAATCAGCAATACTCATAAAATGATGACTAACATATGGTCTTTCAGATGCTCTGAGACAACTCTTTCAACCACTTTCACTGGGAAAGAACAATTGGGAACAGTGGAGAATAATAAGAAAATTTCTCTTTAGTAAAAACAACTCTCAGAGATGACAAGGTTTTGCTATCCTCGAGATTTACAGCTCCAAAGAGTGACATTCAAGGCTAAAGAGTGTTACATTCCAGGTGGTGTGTTAGGTCAGTGATTAAGGGAAGGACTCTCGTCTTTGGTCCTTGATAACATACAATAGTCCAGGATTTTAACCCAAGCAGCACTTAATGGTTTGTTTTAAAATGTATAATGCTTAATGTTGCATATGAAACATTTAAATGTGCTAATTCATACTAAAGTCTAGGGCATTGGGGAATTTTATATGCAGTAGAAATCAGTGGATTTTAATAAAAACAATTATTAGCAGGTTGGAACCAAAACCTGGATGGCTGGAGATCCCTGAGGACATGAATTTGTCCAGTGTGGTTTAAATTTTGAACAGTATCTTGCAGAACCTGCAAACTTTCGATCGAGGCCTGCTCTTTTTTTTGGGAGAACTCCTATCTTTTGGAGTTCACACACACACAACTCCCCTCAACCCTGCATAGTTTCATCTTTCCTCTTGTACCTGTATAGAATGCAGGTGTGTAGTTTCCATGGTTACCCCAATGCACTAGCTTTGAAAGCAGCTTTCCAAACTCTAAACCCTATGCCCCTAGCCCCGAATGTATTGTTGTCTCTTGCAGCTCCTGCTTAAAAATATTTTAAATCTTTATATATTTACTCAAAATAAGTGAGATAAGCTTAGGAATATCAAATTTATTTGGGCATAAGCTTTTGTGAGCTAAAACCCACTTTATCAGCTGCATGGAGTGGAAAAAAAAACAGTAGGCAGGTATATATAGACAGTACATGAAAAGATGGGAGTTGCCTTACCAAGTAGGGGGTCAGTGCTAAAAAAACAATTCAATTAAAGTGGAAGTAGGCTATTCTCAATAGTAGAATACCAAGGGAAGAAAAATTACTTTTGCAGTGGTAATGAGGCCAATGTAAACAGGATGGCCCATTTCAAACAATTGTCAAGAAGGTGTGAGTAACAGTAGAAATTAATATGGGGAAATTTAGTTTTTGTAGTGATCCATCCACTCCCAGTCTTTATTTGCCTAATTGATACTGTCCAGTTTTCAGATTAATTCCTGTTCTGCAGTTTCTCGTTGGAGTCTATTTTTGAAGTTTTTTTGTTGAAGAATTGCCACTTTTAAGTCTGTTATTCAGTGTCCAGGGAGGCTGAAGTGTTCTCCAACTAGTTTTTGAAAGTTATAATTCTTGACATCTGATTTGTGTCCATTTAGTCTTTTGCATAGACACTGTCCAGTTTGGCCCATATTCATGGCAGAGGGGCATTGCTGGCACATGATGTGTTATATGCCAATAATTATAACATTCAAATAATTATAACAGAGGCTCCTTTAAACATGAGTTCAAAACTCTAAATCAAAACACCCATGAATTTTGGATCCAAAAGTCTGACTCTGAACTTGTTCTGCTGATTTTGGATCCAGGCCAAATTCCATTTGTGGGATGAATCTGTTTCAGATTGAGCATGACCTCCAAGTTGCTGAGAACAGCTTGTGAAATTGTGGATCATAAAAGGGTTCGATGCCATGTGGACAGCAGTATTTTGTGGACAGAAGTGGCCTAGGGAATAAGCAGGATAGAATGGATCTCACAGCCTGGCTCCACCCAAGCAGTTGAAGGATCTGATGGGAGGAATAGCATTCTAGAGCCTGAAAGGGAGAACATGGTTTTCTGGGCTGAGAGTGGGATAGAAAGTACATTGGCTGGAGTGAGGACTTCCATGGAGAGAGGCAGACAGAGAAGCATTTTATAACTCCATGCTCTGCACACATAAGGTGATCTTCAAATGGCCTAGATTAAAAGTAAAACAGCAGGATGAGCTCCATTCTGTACGGTGTACTGATACAGAACCATGGGCACCAGTTTTGTATAACTTTTGGTGGTGCCCAGAGTGGGTCCAATGACTAAACGGGGAAACCACCCTGTGCCCCCCACTTTGGGTGGCCACATGCTTCAGGGAGATGCAGGGGCCAGAGTGGCCTGGGATGTAAGCGGGGAGCCTGGTCCCGGCTCCAAGCATCACTTGGGGGAGAGGTCAGAAGCCGGAAAGGGATGGAATGGTGGGGCGGGGGCAGGGTAGGGGCATGAAGAAGTGGGGCAGGGCAGGGGGAATCTTGCTGCTGCTGGTGCCAGGCCCCCTGCTAGCCTGCGAGGCCACCCTGGACCCTGCATTCTCCTGAAGCATGGGGCTCCCCAAAGTACAGAGCTGGGACGGTTGCCCAGGTCTGTCCTATGGATGGGATGGCTCTGAAAATATAAGCCCAGACTGGTGTAGCCAGGCCCACATTCATGAATATTGGTGGAGCACGGGTCCATATGACTTGCCACCTAGGTACAGAACTTAATGCCTACCCTATTCTACATTCATAAGCTTTTACTGAGTGTAAAACATTTCTTATTCTGAATCTGTTTTATCACTATTCATACAGAATTACATGCAAAACAACTATACTAAAATAACAGTGTTAAAGCTGAAAAATCAAGCCATTTGTATGGATGCAGTAGCGGCCATACAGTAGCGCATTGATTCTTTGGGGAGTGGGAATATAGGGATTCTCCTCCAGCCCCATTCATTTCCTTCAGAGAACACTTTTGCAAAGGGAGAGCAGAGCAGGCCAAAAGAAGGCAATATCTCCTTTCCAGAATAAATTAGGTTAATCTTTAAAATATGCCTTTGGGTTTCTAAAAATGAAGCCTGGATTTCTTCAACTTCCCTAGTTCATTAAATTTATAATATTTGGGGGGGGGGGAGCAGCGAGATTTTCTTTTTTTTTATATTGAAAAGCAAAAATCAATAAAAAACTTTAATTAAATGCTTTGGGTATCATAATCTGTTTCTAAGAACTATGAATTGTATGGCATATTTATTGTCCTCCAAATACTTTTTGGTTTTGTAAAAGTATAAACATGCCATTGGTGAGATTTTTCTTATTGCTAATAAATAATAAAGCACTGGTCACGTGATTTTATGTGTAAGGAGAAACAATTACTTCGACTGCCTGGTTTTTACAGTCAGTGAGCCATATTTGGTCTTAGTTATTCTGGTTTACACCAGTGTAACTCCACTGACTTCAGTGGAATTACTCTGAATTCATTCCCATGTAACTAAGAGCAGACATGAACCTTCTGTCTCTCAGAAGGTATTTTTGCAAAAACCTATTCATAATAAGCAATTCAGTCCTTTTTGTACTGTGTATATGATGGTATTAAAAACAGAAGTTATGACTATCCTACAACTCAGATTGAAATACTAGTGGTAAAGCTAGTTTTATTCATTAACTTTCCTTCTGCCAAGGTAGTGAGAAGCATAAAGAACTGCTCTAACAAAATTCCTATGATTTTTACATTATTCAAGAATTATCCAACATAGAGAACTACAGTGATTAACTGTGGAAAAATTAAGAGACCTATTACTTGTCTTGGGAAGGACAGACATACTGTTAAGTTGACAAAAACCACATAAAGATACCAAATGTGGCCCTAATTAGTTTTATTCATGACTCTTGTCTCTGCAGTTAAATCTTTTGATGCCAACCTGCTTCCACCTAACATGAATAATGAGAATGGTTAGCGGATAATATTTCATACTGCCACGTTCCCATGGAAGCGGCTTCCACTTGTATGCATGGTTCCAGTGACTACGCTTTGATGAAGTGGTAAAAAGAAAAACACATAGCTATCTAATTTCTAGATACACAAAATCGTGGAGCTTGGCAATATATCAGCATGTGTAAAACTACTCTTCTCCAATACAGTGAATCAGTTTATTATATCAGACTATGCTTATTTAACGCCTGTCATCCACAGGCGCTTTACAAATAATAGCTAATCAGCAATAAAGTGATATTGCAGGATATAACTTTGACACAGGGTTCCATTAAACAGCCAGACTAAGTTTCTAACTTAGATTTAAAAAAAAAAACAAAAAAACCCCCCAGAAATAGTCTAAGCTCTATATGCTGCAAATGGAAAGAATTCTGCAAAGGACATAGTAGCTAACGGCTCTCATACCATAAAATTATTAAGAGACCTCAGGAAAACCAGCAGATTTGCTTTGGCAGTTTTTAGTAGTTGGCTGGGAACATAAAATTTGTAAATATGTTAGACAGAAGCCTGTAGAGCTTTCTGGATTGCAAAAAAAGGCTTTAAAATCAGTACATTAGTTAATCAGCAACCAGTTAATATATCAATATTAACCTACCCCTTTTCACAAGGATCTTGACAACTGTAGTTTGCATCACCCGGAGTTTATGCATGACCTTACTGACTGAGCGAGGCAGCGGGTTGTTGCAATAATCAAATCTTGAGGTGTCAAAAGTGAGGAAACCCATGTCAATGTCTGAATAACACACAATGGCTATAATGTAGGATAAGGTCTTGAGTGAGACTAAGGTGCAGTAATACATTTCTCAAAATGAAAGGATTTCTCTAGATCATCCTGTATTCTTTTTGTGTTTTTGATATTATATATCATGCTTTACCACCAGAAGTGCGGTAGGTGCTTTTCAGAACAAATCTATGGCTCCTGCACCCAAGAATTTACAATCTAATTTTAGACATAAATTAGAGTTCTATAAAAAGCAGAAGTAACAAAGAATAGAGAGAGGATGACGTGAAGAAAGATAAGGGTGACAGAAATAAAATCACATTGTTATTCTGATTAGACATATGCACATCCAGATGGCTTAGTTAAAAGGATGTTCATGTTTGTTAATGATGTATTGATTGACTCTTGGTGATTATCACAGAAGAACTGCACCTTAACAAGGGTTTGAACGAATAGAGTAATGAGTTGGTTGAGCTGGAAAAGAAGGTATTGCATACTTTGGAGATGGCAGGAAAAAAACGGTGGAGAAAGAGCAGTGGGAGAAGCATGTTGTAGAGACAAACTAATTGCTCCCACAGAGAACAATAGGTAAAGAAAAGTGAGCTTAAGAGAGGCTGAGGTGAAAGAGGACAGGGACTACTGCAATAAAATCACATGGTTTGCTCCCTGCATGTGTAGATAGTTGGCCCAGTTAATTTTTTTTTTTTTTAATAACGGTTTGGTATTGATTCACTTCCTGAGAGACATTCCAAGAAGTGCATCTTTCCTAAGAAGGGGTTTGAATGAAGGAGTCAGATGAATCAGGATAGGCAAGGGGTCCAAGGCATAGACCCTGGCTTGATAAAAGGTGCAGATGTGGTTGTGGGAGAAGACAAAGTATTTTATCTTGAAAAGACTATAAATTAAAGAAAAGAGTTGGTGTATAAGACCAAGCAACATTTCTGTCTTCTCTCATTTGCCTGTAAAGATTGGACTGAATGTCTCTAACTGTGCTAATACCAGTGAAGCCTCAGCATAAATATCAAAACATATACAACATAATTGGTAACCCTGACAAATATTTCTCAAGGTAAGCAAATTAAAAACAAACTAAGAAGCCTAGGACTGAAGACTGAACCATACTTTACATTAGACTGGAACAGGATCGTAAGGAATGTCTGAGATTTTCAATGGGAGTTGATTTCAATGGAAATTAGAAGCCTAAATTCAATTGACAATCTGGCCCTAGTTGCCCGACTGTCATTGTTTTCATTGGGATTTGGTCACTTTAACTCCCTAGGTATCTCTGAAAACCCCAACCATAACTATTGACTGAGAGATGTAAAATGCAGAAAAATTAAGGGACAAATAAGTCAGCACAGAACCCAGAAAACATACAGTTCTACATATACATTACTTGTCAGACTCAAAATAAAAACAGATCTATCTAAAAGCTGAATTCACAAATGCAATGAGAACTAAATTATACCTGTCCCTGAGGTGGAAGAAAGGATTGAGAAAGGCCTTTCCCCTAGCACTTGAACAAAGAGGTAGCCATAATTTGGGTGTACAATGGTAGGAAGAATAATGGAGGAGGCTTGCCAGCACTGCTTTGCAGCCTTCCACACTGCACACATTGCATCACATTGTGCTGGTTGGGCTCCAGAGATGATTTGCCTCTAAGGAAGGGCAGCAGGTGGCTTTGGGAATTCTGAAGAGGTAAAGCATCTTTAATCTGCTGATAGACTGGAGAGGATGTTCTGAACCAGTGCATTCCCTCCCTCCCCCACCTGCTCTGGCCAGATTTGCTCATCAGTCAGTATTGACCACTTTTGGGGGAGCAGTAATTTGCAGTTGTCTTGCATCACAGTGAGACTGCAGGCAGACTCTAGAACACCACGGATTCTTTACTGTGACTTCCTTTCAAAATTAGCTAATTATCAATTACATCTCTGTGTTAAATAAGGGTTTCCTTCCATGGGGTCTGACTTTTCACACTACCTTTATAATGTTGGAACTGTGGCACCTCACTTATTTAGTGGATCTCACAAACAGAAGATTATGATTTTCACTGTAGTGTCAAACAGCAGCAGAAGCTGAGACAAGTGAAAAAAGTATTCAACAACTATTAATAATTGCAAAGGTAAAACAGAAAATATTGGTGCCACCAGCAGGCACACCCACTTCTCAGTGATCACCAACTTGACTTCTCTTTGAGATGGATGGAATCCCTGCAGCAGCTTTAGAATCTTGAAATACTTCATTTTTATTTGATTCAACTTCTCTGCGCACTCATAAAACATATTTCAGACAAATGCTATGCTTGAGCAGCCAGTCCTCACTTCTTCCTCATGCTCAGATGATGGCATAGCTCTCTTCTCCCCATTGTTTTGTCCATTCAGCAGGTCTCTCAGGGTGATTCAACTGTATACTCTGCAGTAGCCTAGGGCAGGGATGAGCAAACTTTTCGGCCCAAGGGCCACATTGAGATTGCAAAATTGTATGGAAGGCCGGGTAAGGAAGGCTATGCCTCCCCAAATAGCCTGGACTCCGCTCCCTATCCACCCTCTCCCACTTCCCACCCCTGACTCCCCCCTCAGAAACCCTGACCCGTCCAAGCACCCCTCCTTGTCCCCTAACCACCCCCTCTTGGGACCCCCCTGCACCTAACAACCCTGGGACCCAACCCCCTATCCAACTCCCTTGCTCCCAGTCCCTTGACTGCTCTGACCTTTATCCACACCCCTGGCCCCTGGCAGCCCCCCCACCCCAGACTCCCATGCTTATCCAATCCCCCCCATCCCCTGACCACCTCCCAGAACCTCCGCCCCATCCAACTGCCCTCTGTCACCTGACTACCCCCGGGGACTCTCCATTCCTTGTTCAGTCTCCTGACCCCGGCCCCTTTACATGTTTAGAGCAGCATGTCTGACAGCTGCGCTGCCTGGTTGGAGCCAGACATGCTGCCGCACTGCTCAGCAGGAGCGCGCAACCTCACCGGTAGAGCGCTGCCCACTCAGGGTAAGGGGAACAGCAGGGGTGCTCAGGGGCCGGGCAGGACAGTCCCGTGGGCTGGATGTGGTCGGCGGGCTGTAGTTTGCCCACCTCTGGCCTAGGGTCAGCCCTAGCATAGTAAGGACAGAATTTTCATCTTTTCAATGTGATCAAACTGTCTATGTGGTGTATCAGACCTCTCAGAACTTAAATAGTGACCATTATGTATGTTTTGATCAGCAAGGATTTTTTTCATATAATTCAATTTGCCATTTAGCACAGAAGTTTGTAAACAGTTATTAATACCATTTAAAGTTGGACCTGGCCTCAGACACTAGATCCTAAACGCAAACACACTTCTCCAGCCCAGTGAACTTCAGGGAAGTTCAGATTTGTATAAAAAAATCTACAACTCCCTGGTTTGGGCCCATCTCTAATATCACTGAGTATCATCATATGTTTACATCTACCTAATATATTATCATCTACTATTCTTACACTGGTACCTATCACCACAGAATTTGAGCATGTGCCATATGTTTGAAAAGGCACAATAATAATGCGTATATTTCACTTGGTATTGAATTGCAAGTAGCTCTGGTGAATGTTAGTCTATTTTGAATTTTGGAACTATCATATCCATTGGTAAATAAACTATTGTTTTTAAAGTGTCTAGGCAGTGTTTATTTTACCTGATCAGATCATTCTTTCAGTTATGCATGCTTGGAAACTCAGAAACTGATGTGCTATAAGGTTGAATAACCAGGTGATATGCATATATAAATATATTAATATAGGGCATGCCAGTCTCTCAGTGTGCATAGTCACAACTAGCCACAGTAAATTGTGATGTTCTTCACAGAACACAGGGGAAGCAGAATTTCAACTTGGGCTAGGACACTATGGGGTAAAAATTTCACACTTAAGCTGACAACTGTGAAAATAACCCCCTCCCAATCCCTCCTCCTCCATCTCACCCATGCCAGACACCTATTTTGTGGTGTTGTGAGGCTTGAGCTGGCTACTAATTCTAAGTAAGTCCCTTTCAATAGTGGATAAAAGAGAGAGAGAGAGACTAAGTGAAAGGATGGTTAAATTTAAAAAGTCAGAATTACTCAAAGGTTACCATTTAGTGCTATCTGGGACACCATAATTATTCCCTTTACTTAGAATAAGAAATAATTGGAGTAATGATTAGTATGGTTCTCAAATAGTTTTTACTGGCTACTTCTACTTGTGTTTATCTTGCTGAATTTGAGACTTGCTCACGTACCCAATGTCCATTATACTGCAGCATTAAACTCTGTGCTAAAGAAAGAAAAAGAAGCAATTTGGTGTGATGGTGGGGGAGATGTAGATTTTAGTTAGAATAGTCCATGACTTTGCTCAAATGCAGAGAGGAGAAGAGGAAAAGTCAGCCAGAAGGATCTAGAAACACCCAGAAGTAAGGTGTGGCATTACTAGACATGCTCACTAGCTGTTTCTGAGGTTATTTAGAAAGTTTTCATTGTGAGTAATCTACCTGGTAGTTCACACCCTAGTCATCCTCTGAGAGCAGAGACAATCAGCAGTCAAGGTTGGGAAAAGTTATAAACATAGGCGTTAAAGACAGGAACCAAATCCTGCAAAAAAACCCAGTGCCAACTCTGTCCACATATCTATTCAAGGGACATCATCATAGAACCTAACCACATCAGCAATACCAACAGAGGATCATTCATCTGCACATCTACCAATGTGATATATGCCGTCATGTGCCAGCAATGCCCCTCTGCCATGTACATTGGCCAAACTGGACAGTCTCTATGCAAAAGAATAGATGGACACAAATCGACATCAGGAATGCATCCGATGAAGTGCGTATTCACCCACGAAAGCTCATGCTCCAGTACGTCTATTAGTCTATAAGGTGCCACAGGACTCTTTGCTGCTTTTACAGATCCAGACTAACACAGCTACCCCTCTGATTCTTGATCAGGAATCATAACATTCAAAAACCGTAGGAGAACAATTCAATCTCCTTGGACACTCAATAACAGATTCAAAAGTGGCAATTCTTCAACAAAAAAAACTTCAGAAACAGACTCCAACATGAAACTGCAGAATTGGAATTAATTTGCAAACTGGACGCCCTCAGATTAGGCCTGAATAAAGACTGGGAGTGGTTGGGTCATTACAAAACCTAAACCTTCCCACATAGGTCATGTTTTCTAGACTTATAATCTTTTTTTTTTTGCTCTTCTCTGGACTTTCTCCAATTTATCCACATCTTGCCTGAAATGTGATGCCCAGAACTGGATATGATACTCCAGTTGAGGCCTAATCAACGTGGGTTAGAGTGGGAGAATTACTTCTTCTTTGAGTGCTTGCTCATATCGATTCCAATTAGGTGTGCCCGCACTGTGTGCACGCTCGTCGGAAGATTTTTACCCTAGCAACACTCGGTGGGTTGGCTGGGCGCCCCCTGGAGTGGCGCCGCTGTGGCGCTGGATATATACCCCTGCCGACCCAACGGCCCTTCAGTTCCTTCTTACAGCCCATGATGGTCGTTGGAACTGTGGAGCGTGGCTTTGCTGATCTCCATATCCCTAGCTACTCGTAGTTCTTTACTGTTACTGTGTCTAAAGTTCAAGTTCTTGTAGTTATAGTTAGTTCTTATCTTTATAGTTAGTGTATATAGTTCAGGGGGGGATCAGGGATTAGCCCCTTTCCTCCACCCCGGTGGGGCCCATGCCCAAGGCACCGGGATTCAAACCGTGCTCGGCGTGCCAAAAGCCGATGCCAGTAGGGGATCCCCATGACTCCTGCCTCAAGCGCCTAGGGGAATCCCACCTTCCTGATAAGTGCTGCATTTGCAAGTCCTTTAAACCGAGGACGAAGAAGGAGCGGGACTTTTGATTGAAGCAGCTCCTCATGGAGTCAGCACTTAATCCTGCAGCATCAGCACTGAGATCCCAACAGACTGCTTCGGTAAGGAGCTCCCCTTCGGCACCGGATCACTCCGGTACTGAGAAGGGGTCCTGGCATCGATCCTTACCGGCACCAACATCTGCTCGGCACTGCTCCCTGTCCCCGAGACCTGGGAAGCAACATAGTGCCTCAACTTCGGCTGCACGGAAGAAGCGTTCTTCCAAGACGGCTCATCCAGCACCATCATCTGCCGTAGCACCATCGACTGCGACTCCACAGATTGCAGCTCTGCCAAGCTCGGCACCGTCGAGTCTGGTCCCACAAAGACGATTGAGTCCAGTTCCCGACAGCTCTCCGGCTCATGCTGTGGTAGAGCTTGCCCTCCCTTCTACGCTGGAGACCTTCTCCACGGCAAGGGAGCTCATCGCAATGACGGAGTCAACACGGCCTCAACCCCCGGCACCGCCGGTGCGGGTCATACAATCCATCGGCAAGCCGGCCATGGTAAGGCCATCTTCCGTTGGTCCACCAGACAGACACTGTTCAAGATCCTGGTCTCGTAGACACTCTCAATCGCGCCGTTCCCACTCTCGGCACCTCTCGCAGGCCTGGCACCTCTCTCCATTGTGGCACCGGTCGCACTTGTGGCACCGTTCGACATCTTGTTCACCAGACAGATACTCCTGGTACTGATCCAGCTCATGGCACTGATCTTGGCACCGTGTATCCCGCAGTCGCTCCAGACGAAGGGACTCGAGATCTCGTTCGACCTCCTGGCACCGATACAGTAGAAGGTCCCGGTCTTGCTCGCGGTACTGTTAGAGCTCCTGGTACTGCTCCCTGGTACTGCCCCAGGCCCGAGCATTGAGATCAGTGGTGCCCTCTCAGGGCCTATCGGTACCGCCGTGGCCTTCCAGACATACATTGGTGTCATCGCAGGCAGGTAGCGCATCCTATCATCAGGAGCATGACTCTGATGTCCCCAGCCATATATTCTCGGAGAGACAGAGCCACGAGCAAGGGCCTCATCACTGGTCCTTCTGGACACCGTGGGCATACCACCAAAGCCAAGGTGCACCATCAGTGGCTCAGCGGTCGGCTCCATCAGAACACCGGGCACCAGAGGCGACAGTAAGCTGCCCTCACCCACAGGCATGGATGAGACGCCAATACCATCTGCAGTCGCTGAGGTTCCACCGGATGCAGATGACGCCCATCAAGTGGAGGAGCCACCACAGGACCCTTTGGTCCCGGGCCTCTCCTCCTCCTCCTCTCTTGATGAGGCGGTGGCAGGGACATCCTCCTCAGGCCCTCCACCAATTGACCTCAGGGCCCATCAGGACCTTTCGCGCCGAGTGGCTTAGAATATGAACTTGCAGGTGGAGGAGGTCCCTGAAATAGAGGACCCGTTGTGAACATCCTATCGGCTGATGCACCTACTAAAGTCGCTCTTCCGTTCATCCGCACTATACAAGCTAATGCGAACACCATTTGAAAATCCCCAGCTTCAATTTCACCTACAGCAAGGAGAGTAGAGAGGAAAGACATGGTCCCCTCAAAGGGGTACGAATATCTCTACACTCACTCGCCTCCTTGCTCTCTAGTCGTCCAATCGGTGAATGAACGGGAGTGTCATGGCCAGCCAGCCCCGGCTCCTAAGTCAAAGAATGCTAGGTGCATGGACTTACTAGGCCGCAAAATATACTCGGCCGGGGCTATCATAAGCATTCCAATTCGGACCTTAATTGTCCAGAAATCTGGTGCCTGCATGAACCCCCTCTAAACTTTAATTACCAGCTCAGATTGATCTTGCTGCCAACCAGCCAACAAATTCCAGGGTTTGGCTCCCTCTGGTCTCCCCAAACCCTTCCTGGGAACCCCAAGACTCAGATGCCTGAGTCTTACCACAAAGGGAATAACCCACTTCCCTCCCCCTCTCCTCCCACCCAAATTTCCTCTCGGCTAACCTGAGAATTACTGATTGCACTCTTTACATCACAATACCAAGAAGCAGTCTCTTCTCCCACAAAGAGACAAAACAATATCAGGAAACAAATGCAGTCTCTCTTTTCCCTTCCCACCATTCTCTGGTGCTGCCAGCTTCACCCTCCTAGATCTAACACAAGAAATTTCCTCCCCCTTCGTCCTTAGCCCACCCAGAGAGAAAAAAACTCAAACAAGTCTTAAAAAGAAAACTTATATAAAATAAAAGAAACATAACAAATATGATCTCTGCGTTAAGGTGACAAACACAGGCTATCTTGAAAAGAAAAATGAATAAACAGCCTTATTCAAAAAAGAGATACAATTTAAACATTCCAGCAACTACACACATGTAAATACAAAAAAAAAACAAATAACAGCCTATTGTTTTTTCTACCTTTGTACTTACAACTTTGAAACTGAAGATTAGAAAGCTTACAGATAGAAAAATCCCCTCTCATAAGCTGAGAGCAGACAAAGACACAGACCCAACATCCCTCCCCTGACTTTGAAAAATCCGGTTTCCTGATTGGTCCTCTGGTCAGCGTGTTGGTTCTTGATAACCCTTTACAGTGAAAAAACATAACCCTTAGCTATCTATTTATGAAGGGCCCTGGAGCTTTAGGTGACGAACCAACAAGCCCTCCTAAGTAGGTAATACTTTAACACTTGGGTGTCCTGGGAGTTTACGGAGCTTCTTCCCCAGGAGTCCCGTAAAGAATTCACTGTCTCTACTTGAGAGAGGTAAAGATAGCGAGAACCGCTCTCCCAGCCGTCTGGATGCAGTGGACTCTGCAGCAGAACTCTGCGTCAGAGTAATGATGAGGCGTATCTCCTGGCTCCAGGAATCCGGGCTTCCCCTGAATGCAACAAACTATTCAGGATTTACCCTTTGAAGGCAGGGCTTTTCCTCAGACAAGACTGACCCCAGGTTGCAAAGCCTGAAGAGGAAATCGCGTCGTATATGCACTCACAGGGTATGCACACGCCAGTGACCCAACCAGGACCTTCAGGCCTATACACTGTCCTTACACCCAGACTAGGCCGCGTCAGGACATTACTAGAGGCATGGCAAGGGAAATCATCAGAGACAGTCTGGCCATAAACGGAGCTCAAAAATCAAGGCGCCCCCTAACCACCAGCGGGCCTAAGCAGAACTTTTGATGGGGACGCCCGAAGACAGCCCACCAGTTATCCACTGTTGTCTTCTCCTTTTTCATACCGTCTCTCCCAATTCTCCCTGCCTGGTCCCAGCTAACTTCAGATCGCTGTCCCTGCACACAGTGAGAACAGAGGATACCCACTTCCATAGTTGCCTCAACCTCGCTTCCCACCCTCCCTACCCGTCCCTTTCAGGGACGCCCATTCTTTTCTCACGCGCATTTTCCTCGACTACAAGAGGTCCAGTTGCTCCTAGCCCATGGGAGCCATAGAGGAGGTGCCAAGGATATGAGAGGCAAGGGGTTTATTCTGCTGTACTTCTTATCCCCAAGGCAAAGGGAGGTCTATGACCGATCCTAGACCTGCAAGAACTCAACAAATCATGATTAAAGCTGAAGTTCTGCCTGTACCCTGGGACCATTATCCAGCCCTGGATCCGGGAGACTGGTACGCCACTCTCGATATGAGGACGTGTATTTCCACATTGCAATTTACCCATCACACAGACGGTACCTCCATTTGTGGTCAACCACCACCACTTCCAGTTTACTGAACTTCCATTGCCTTCTACAGCTCTGTGGTGTCTCACAAAGTGCATGGGCTGTGTCATAAACAGATAGCTAAGGGTTAAAATGTTTCTTTTGCCTGTAAAGGGTTAACAAAGGAAACCAAACACCTGACCAGAGGACCATCAAGAAAAACTGGATTTTCAAAGCTCAGGGAGGGAAGGTTTGGGTATGTCCTTTGTCTGTCTCGCCGTCAGTCTCTCTCGGCTCTGAGAGGGATCTTTCTATCTTCAAGCTTCTAATCTTCTGTTCCCAGTTGTAAGTACAGGTATAAAGACAATATAGGTTTTTATATTGTTTTTTTGTATTTACATGTGTGTAGTTGCTTGGAATGTTTAAATTGTATTTCTTTGAATAAGGCTGTTTATTCATTTTTCTTTTAAGCAATTGACCCTGTATATGTTACCTTGATACAGAGATAATTTTATGTCTTTTCTTTCTTTTTATATAAGCTTTCTTTTTAAGACCTGTTGGATTTTTTCCTAGTTAAAACTCGCCAGGAATATGGTGAGGAAGGAACAGGGGAGAAGGGAAAATCTCTTTGTGTCAGAATGCAAAGCTTACTTTGCAGGACTCTGACTGAGGTGAAAGAAACTTGATCTTCTGTTTGCAATCAAGGAATTGAAAATAGGGTGATCGTCCAGGCCAATCCAGGAGGGAAGCCGGAGGAAATAAAGAGAGACAAGGGAGGATTATTTCCCCTTGTTGTAGACTCAGGCATCTGAGTCTTAGGGGTCCCCAGGGAAGGTTTTGGGAGACCAGAGTGAGTAGCACTTGTAATTCCTGTCTGGTGGCAGCGCTATAAGATCCAACTGGTAATTAAGCTTGGAGGTTCATGCAGGCACCCGTTTTGGATGCTAAGTTCAGAATTGGGAATTTGCTTATGACAGGCTTAGTCGCCGCCTCCCTCATGCCGTCGTCGAGTACAATCTACTCGTATCTCGACGATTGGCTCATTTAGGGACTCCCAATGGCAAGTATTACAGCACCTGCACATCATCATAAAGACCTCTTCAGGAGCCTAGGTCTCATGATCAACACGGAAAAGTCTACCCTCATGACGTCGCAGAGAAAGAACTTCATTGGAGCGGTTCTGGACTCCAATCTGGCCAGAGCCTGCCTCCTGCAGTCCTGTTTTTCAGACAATGGCTTCATTAATCCAAAGTCTTCAAACCTTCCCGACAACGTCGGTGCACTTGCCTCATGCCTAGTAGGTCACAATGGGCCTCCCTGCACCTTCATGACCAAGCATGCCAGGCTATCCTTCCGTCCCTCCAAGCTGGCTTGCCTTCAATGTACCAACCACGCAGAGATAGCCTGGACTCGGTGCTCACTATCCCCAGGAATTTCTGGGCTCCCTAATCTGGTGGCTAGACCCCACTCTAGTCTGTGCAGGGATTGCCATTTCACCCAGCTCAACCCTCGATGGCCCTAACCACGGACGTATCGTCTCTGGGTTGGGTGCACACCTCGGGGGACTCCGCACTCAAGGCTTCTGGTCGCTCAAGAACTGCTTTTACACATCATGTGGGTGAGCTGAAGCATGCCAGGCCTAGCATGCCAGGTGTTTAGAGACCATCTGCAGGGCTATGTGTATCAGTGTTAAACGGACAACACAATGGCCATGTTTTACATAAACAAGCAGGGCGGAGCACGCTCCTCTCCTCCTTTGCAAAGCCGTCCACCTTTGGAACTTTTGCATAGCCAACTCCATCGAATTGATAGCGTCTTTTCTCCCAGGAGTCCAGAACACCCTGGCAGATCACCTCAGCAGATCCCTCCTGTCTCACGAGTGGTCGATTCGCCCGGACATCATCCATTCTGTTTTCCAGAAGTGGGGGTTTCCCCACATAGACCTATTCACCTCCCTAGAGAACAGGAAATGCCAAGTGTTCTGCTCCTTCCAGGAACGCTCCCCGGGCTATCTCTCAGACGCATTCCTGATCCCGTGGAAGAGGCATCTACTTTATGCCTTCCCACCATTTCCACTCGTCCACAGAGTCCTACTCAAGCTCCGCAGGGACAGAGCCCAACTGATCCTGATTGCTCCAGCGTGGCCGAGGCAACACTGGTACACTACGTTGTTTGACCTCTCAATGGCAGACCCGATTTCCCTGCCACTCTGGCCGGACCTCATAACACAGGACTTCGGCAGGCTTCACCATCCGGACCTGCAGTCCCTTCATCTCACAGCTTGGTTGCTGTGTGGTTGAGCCAGTCTGAACTGTGTTGCTCTGCCTCAGTCCAACAGGTGCTCTTGGGCAGTAGGAAGCCTTCCAATAGGATGACATATCTCGCCAAGTGGAAGTGTTTCTCCTGTTGGTGTGCTCAGCGTAACTTAGTCCCCAGGCAGGTATCCGTTCCCACTGTCCTGGAATACCTCTGGTCCCTAAAAGATCAGGGCCTAGTGGTATCTTCCATAAAGATGCATCTGGCAGCCATTTCCACCTTCCATCCAGGGGAAAATGACCGATCAATCTTCTCTCACCCTATAGTCTCAAGGTTCCTCAAAGGACTGGAACATTTGTATCCTCAAATTAAATGCCTGACCCCAACCTGGGATCTAAACCTGGTGCTAGCCAAGCTTATGGGTGCCCCTTTCGAACCACTGGCTACCTGCTCTCTGCTGTACCTTTCCTGGAAGACAGCCTTCCTCGTCGCTATTACTTCGGCGAGATGAATATCTGAGCTTCGGGCTTTGACAGCGGACCCCCCGTACACTGTATTCCATAAGGACAAGGTACAGCTGCGACCGCACCCCTTTCCTCTCTAAGGTGGTGTCTACCTTTTATGTCAACCAAGACATCTTCCTCCCAGTCTTCTTCCCGAAGCCGCACTCATCGCGTCGGGAACAACAGCTACACACCCTGGACGTCCGCAGGGCTCTAGCCTTTTATATCGAGAGAATCAAACCCTTCTGAAGGTCACCTCAGCTCTTTGTAGCTGTCGTGGACCGAATGAAAGGCTTACCAGTCTCTTCCCAATGGATTTCATCTTGGGTAACATCTTGCATTCGCACATGCTATGAATTGGCTCATGTTCCGGCTAGCCACCTCACCGCCCACTCTACTCGGGCGCAAGCTTCATCTGCTGCCTTCCTGGCCCATGTCCCCATCCAGGAAATATATCGGGCAGCTACCTGGTCATCAATTCACACCTTTGCCGCACATTATGCATTGGTTCAACAGTCCAGAGATGATGCAGCATTTGGCTCAGCAGTTTTGCATTCTGCAACATCTCGCTCTGACCCCACCACCTAGGTAAGGCTTGGGAATCACCTAATTGGAATCGATATGAGCAAGCACTCTAAGAAGAAAAGACGGTTACTCACGTTTGTAACTGTTGTTCTTCGAGATGTGTTGCTCATATTCATTCCAAACCCACCTTCCTTCCCCTCTGTCGGAGTAGCCAGCAAGAAGGAACTGAAGAGCCGTTGGGTTGGCAGGGGTATATATCCAGTGCCATAGCAGCGCCACTCCAGGAGGCGCCCAGCCAACCCACTGAATGTTGCTAGGGTAAAAATCTTCTGACAAGTGTGCACGCGGTGCGCGCACACCTAATTGGAATGGATATGAGCAACACATCTCGAAGAACAACAGTTACAAAGGTGAGTAATCGTCTTTTCTCGTGTCTTACTTAAAACACTCCTGCTAATACATCCCAGAATGATTGCTTTTTTTTTTTCCAATAATGTTACACTGTTCACTTATATTTACCTTGTGATCCATTATGGCCCCCAGATCCCTTTCTGCAGTACTCCTTCCTAGGCAGTCATTTCCCATTTTGTATGTGTGCAATTGATTGTTCCTTCCTAAATGGAGTACTTTGCATTTATCCTTATTGAATTTCATCCTATTTACTTCAGACCATTTCTCTAGTTTGTCCAGATCATTTTTAATTTTAATCCTATCCTCCAAAGCACTTGCAACCCCTCCCAGCTTGGTATCATCAGCAAACTTTATAAGTGTACACTTTATGCCATTATCTAAATAACTGATGAAGATATTGAACAGAACCGGACCCAGAACTGATCCGCATGGGACCCCACCCATTATGCCCTTCCAGCTTGACTGTGAACCAGTCTGGGAATGGTTTTCCAACTAGTTTTGCAAAACAACAAAAAATAAATACATTGCATTTCAATCCAAAGGTTTGATTTCATAACTAGAGAGACATATTCTGATTCACTGGGCATAAAAGCAGAGTACAAATTATCAGACAATTCAGATACTTTCAGTATCACCAGATCTAATTTATTTTATATTATAGATAAAAACAAATTATAAGAACATCTTGTTTAAAGCAAGTTACAGAGTTAACAACAGCAATACAATTATGGGCACAAGATAAAACCATGGAAAGAATATGATATAGATACAAGAGTTCCTCTGAATAGAGAAACAAGGGATGCAGATGAAAAGAAATTACACACTAGTATTTTAACAGATGGCTTAACTCAATGCGGTGAAAAACCAGAAAGAGTTGATGGTTCCCTGGCTATATAACTGATCTTTTCTATGAATGTGATGAATGGAAGTGCGGTGTTTATTAAAAGAGTCTCTCCTGAGGCTAGTCCTCTTCTCCATCATCAGTACATCCTATTCCTTAACAATCCACCAGTCCAGTGACAGGGCATTTGGACTGCACCATTTAGTGATTTTAGGCCATTCAGCTACAGCAATAAAAGTCTTTTCTGTGCTTGTGATTTTTTCTTAGGTGAATTATGATCTATACCTAAAATAGCTAAATGGGTTTTCGGTAAAGTTTGTTCACCAATAATTAGTTCAAATTGTTGGAGAGTTCTGCTATATATTGTTCTAAATGAGTATGCTCAGCTGTCTTCCTTCCAGCACTGCTTATTTCACACTCTGCATGTTTTGTTTGATCTGCTTTTCTTGAGGTCAGTCTTGTGCAAAATTTGATATTAGGTGATGAAGTGCATAGTGTAGATTGAGCTATGTACTTGTATTTTATGCACATCAGTCAGAACAGAACCAGCTCATGCATGTTATAGTTTCTAGCCCATGTCATATTGCCAAGAGTGTATTCTTACTGACCTGGTATTTGAGAAGAAGTGCATATAAATGAGTAATTGGCTCTTCTTCTTGATATTAAGAAAGAAAAGTTATATGAGGCCTGATTTTCAGTAATGCTGTCCATATATTTGGAGTCCCTAGAAGCTGGGGTTACTCAACACGTCTGCATAACGTTTATTTTCAGCAATCTCAAGTATCTTTCCTTATTTTTTTTTAAGAATATTTGTCACTTTCTGCAAATGCTGAAATATTGCTAAATGCTAAAGTTTTTACTGACTCTGCATCAGTTCCAATAACATTATTTCATGTGCACATGCTAGTTATCCAATTGAAGAATTTCTTTTAGGACATATTAATCAGTTTTTTTTACATTTTTTATTTCTGAAATTGTGTACAACAAGAAGCACATAACATAAACTACATGCACCCAAACCTTTCTGATCACATCTTGTAATTCTTGTTAAGTTTTCTAACACTTCTATATGGTTTATATTTCAACTGACTTCAATGGGCTTTGTATCAGGCCTTGTATGACTAGATGCCAACAAGTATGTCAAGTGAGAAATACTATAATGCTAACACAAAAATAGACCAAGATCTTGGTGTAACATCTCAGGGTACAATTCAGAATAATGAGCAACTTTGTCACCCCTGCCCTGCAACCCTGTGTGGCTTACAGTGCCTAGCTGATGTAGCTCCCACTTGAGCTGCTCACAAACAGCCTTCCAGCATGCAAGCCTGACCCTGAGTGTCTGTGTTTAATTGCAGCCTTCCAGCCACACTTGGGTTACACTCTGGCTCTTGCCAGCCTTAGTTATGCTTCAGGATGACCCCAACACACCCCCAGTCCCAGACTTCTTACCAGAAATGTATGTCCTGTATTGCCCTCCCTTTAATCCGTTATTCCTTAATGGGAATAATATGCCTTCTTATCTCAAATAGTTATTGAGACAGTTCAATTTAAACACACTGGATTAGATAAAACAGTAAAACAAGTTTATTAACTACAAGAGATTGATTTTAAGTAAGTTCAAGTAATGAAGCATAAAGTCAGAAATTGTTACAAGAAAAATAAAGATAAGACACCTACTAATACCCAACTTCACAAACTATATCAGATTCAAGCAAAGTTCCTCACCACATGCTTTCACACTGACCAAACCTTGTAGGTCCAGACCCCTCCCCCAGAGTCCAATGCTTTCTTCCCTTTTCTCTTCAGGTGCAGTGAATGAGATAGGCAGGGCAAGAAAGAGGGGCACCGTTAGGTGTTTATTTCTCCTTTTTAATAGTTTAATTCCCTCTCTTGAAAAACATTTCTATCTGGGCACTAGGCAACAAAGAGTCTATATGGAAGGAAGTTCCCTGCTGTTTTTTTTCTCACCTGCTTAAGTTTTCTTTGTTTCCCTTCCTGCTTGATGACTCTGTTCACAGTTTAAATGAAAATTAAGCAGAGCACACATTCCTTTGTTTAGGACATACCTGTTTGCCAATCTCTCTTTGGGCAGGGCTGTGAGGTTTTGGAACATGTTAATAACATCAGACTGGGAAATCTTATAACTTTACATACAATATTGCCACACATATTTTATCAGGACAATACTGAGTAGCAAATTATGAGTTTTCAGATGATACCTTGTGCCTTGTACAAAATTTTTACAATAATGTGTAGGGTGTGAATACAGGGGTCTATTTTGTCACACTGGCATAGGGCCTCAAGCCCCAGTCCAGCTAAATCTGTAAGCATGGGCTTAACTTTAAGCATGAGAATAGACCCACTGATTTACATACATGAGTAATCCCAGTTGAAGTTAAATTGCATTAAAGCACTTGCTGAATTCATGCAAAAAGAATCAGTTCAAGCAGCTAGGTCAGTAGCTTGGCATGGCTGTTCAGGATAATTATTTTTCTGTTACGATTATAATCATTGTGAACACAAACTGTATGCTTGCAAGCCAGCAGAATTTATAAACTAGTAAGGCCCAATTATTTCACTTGAAGGAGTTTACAAACTCCATCACAAAGTTCTTCAAGGGAAAAAAAAACTGAAGTGAATCTGTCTATCTACCTGAGCATCAAATGAAGGTTATAAACTTAAAAATCAACACTGAAAAATTGGAAAAAAATTCTCATTAACATTAATTTAGACAATCTGCATATATTGTGTGTTGTCTTTTGTATTCCCATGTTGCTCCTTAGATATATACATTAAAATAGCAGCATTCAATGCACACCAAGAAAGATCCACAATGTGCAACATTGCTGTGTTTGTTATTCTGAGATCTTTAAAATTTCATTTCTTGGCTTTCAGATAGAGCTGGGTGTGATGGGGTGTACGAGGCCCTTTGAGGCCCCTGCTAGAGGCCTGGTGGTCCTACTACACTTTACCCCAGAAAAAGAGCAGTGAAGGTGGGTCCTCCAGGCCTGCCTAGAAAGGTTGTGGGAAAGCAGCCTATCAGAGCCCAGTAGGCGCAGTTAAAAAGAGCTGCAGGGCCTAAGCAACTCAGTTGCGGTAGGGAGCAGAGAAGTTGCTGGAGCTCAAGGGAGAATTTGAAGGTGGCTTCTGATGACACTGGTATTCCATGAAGAAGAAATTCAGCCTTGGGGTAAAGGTATAAAATGTATTTTTCAGAGCTCTGAAACTATTTGAAAATTTGGGTAGAATTTGGCAAATAGTTTTGGCCAAAAAAAATAAATAAAAATAAATTAGATCTGGAAACTGTAATGGCGCTTTGTTTAGAAATTTGAGTATTTTTTTTGGAAAAGTGTGAACACCTAAAAAAACCCCTGAAAATCTTCTTTTTTTTTTAGGCTGAACAAAACATTTCAATCTACTCAAAATTATTTTTCTGCTTTTTTGTTTTCCTATGAAGAAAAAAATAAATCTGTTTCAGTTTGAAATGAATCTTTTTTTAATTTTTGATTCAGCTCTCAAACTTAAAAAAATCCATTATGCATGTCTCTCTGTTCTAAAGCATTGAAATACATAATATAAATTTCACATAAATGTGTATGCATTTATACATATATAGAACAGTACTTAGTTGTACCTTTTATACATGCAAACATATATCCAATAACTGATGTCACCGACTTTTGACATATGTGACAGTCTAACCATCTGAAGCTGTATACCTGAGAAGTGTTAAATCATAGCAATGTAGGTCTGGAAGAAGCTTTGAGAAGTAATCTAATCCACCACAGCGTGTTGAAGCAGGACCAGTTATACCTGGTCAACCCTGACACGTGATTGTCCGACCTCTTGTTCAAAAACCTCCAGTAATGGGGTTTCAACAGCCTCCCTTGGAAGCCTATTCCAGTGCTTACCTACTCTCACAGTTAAAAAGTTTGTTTTCTTAATATCTAACCTAAATGTCCCTTGCTGTAGATTAAGTACATTAGTTCTTGTCTACCTTCAGTGGACATAAAGAACCATTGATTTGTCTTTTGTAACAGCCCTTAACCTATTATCAAGTCCCCCCTCTGTCTTCTTTTTCTCAAGGCTAATCATATCTGTTTTTTTTTTAAAACTTTTCTTCATAGATCAGGTTTTCAAAACCTTTTCTCATTTTTGTTGCTGTGTTCTGGATTCTCTCGAATATGTCCACATCTTTCCTAAAGTATGGCACCTAGAAATGGCCATCATATTCCAACTGAGGTCTCATCAGTGCTGAGTACAGTGAGACAATTACCTATCTGGTCTTACGTACAACACTTCTGGTTATGCACTCCAGACTTTTATTAGGCTTTTTTGCAACTGCATCACATTGTTGACTCGTATTCAATTTGTGATCCACTATAATTCCCAGATCCATTTCAGCAGTACTACAGCTGAGCCAGTTATATCTCATTTCATAGTTGTGTGTTTGATTTTTTCCTTCCTAAGGGTAGTACTTTGCCTTTAATGAATTTCAATTTGCTGATTTCAGACCAATTCTTTAATTTGTCTAGGTTATTTTGAATTATAATCCTGTCCTCTAAAGTCCTTGCAACCCCTCCCAATGTAGTGTCATCCAGAGATTTTATGAGCATACTCTCTGCTCCATTATCCAAGTCATTCATGAATATTTTGATTAGCACTGCACCCAGGGCTGACCCCTGTGCGACCTCACTAGATACACGCTCCCATTTTGAATGCAACCATTGATAACTAACTACTCTTTGAGTATTATCTTTCAACCAGTTGTCCACTCACTTCATAGTAATTTCATCGAGCATCAATTAATGCTTGCAGAATGCTTTGAAATCCTCTGATGAAAACGCTTTTAAAAGTACAAATTGTTATTGTTTTATTAGAGCAAAAGTTCAGGCTAGATTCCCTTTTCTATTCATTTGTGAAGCAGTTTAGTCCCCCCATGCCATATGTTTTTGGCGATATGATGCTCATCTGCCATAGGGAGCATTCCACATAAAGAAAAGCATTCATAGACAGATGGCTGACTCTGGACTGTTGCTGACCAATATTAATAAAGAGATGTTGTTCCTAATCAGAACAGACACTGGTATCTTTCTCATGTAAATTATTACTTCTAACTAGCACTTCCCAAGTCATTACAATCCAATGCTGGATTCCCTGTGAGAATATGGAGTTGCTAAGCAACATGATTGGTCAGCTAGTTCTCTAAGTGAGAACTGACTTTAAAACAAGATTTCTATAACATTTTCTGAAATGTAAAATATTTTAAAAATTTATTCCATATTTAACGTGAGGTTTCCTTTGAACTGAAGAAAATAAGAGTCATTTTAAAAAAAATTGGAATTCCAGACCAAAAGTTCTTATTGGGACAAAGTTTCCACTGCAGCTGTCCATGCACAAGCATCAGAGGCCATTAATTAGCATGTTGTTAGGATCTAAGGGATTTTAATGGCATAACTGGATGGTTGCCCACATGTCCCTAGAAAATTATAAGCAGAGATTCTCTAGCTAAAACTGATAACCAGATGGATAAGTATGAAGCTAATGTTATTTCTTCTGGGGCCAGAATGTCAAAGTGAATATTTAATGAGGGTTTTTTTTTCATTTTTTTAAAAAGCAATTTGCATGAACCACACAGAGCAAAAATAAAGTATCAGTTTAAAAATTCAGCTGAAAAATCTCAAGTATAAAACTCATTTAAATTTATATCAGAAAAACAGGGTGAAGAACTAAAGCTTCATTTTTACCGGAGATGAGTAAATAAAGTCCTTAAGTCATTGTTTGCAGGCTGGAATACTACAGAGTTTGACTTACGTTAGAAGCAGCCTGAGCCTTAAAGCTCGGGTCAAGATCCAAACTTTCAGGATCTCTAGCTCCAGGATTTGGCTCAACTGAACAAAGAGACAAGGATCAGTTACAGAGAGGCTGAGTCTGATTTCTGATCAATTTCACACTGTAGCAACTTCAGTAAATAGACTTATTTCTGATTTACCCCCATCTTAAATGGGTCAGAATTAGGCCCAGATTTTGGATTCAGATCTGGATCTGAAATTCGCACAAATTCAAAGATATTCAGATCTATGGTTCTGGTTCAGATCAGTATCTCGTTGTTATACAATGAACTGCATATCAAGGTATCTGAAAGCATGTCAATAAATTGTAAATAATGGTCATGCAATGACCATGTAGCCAACCCAAACACCCATGGTGTGTTCAACAGCAGCTCAGATACACAGCACAGGACATCAGAGCTTGCTTGCTTGATAGATGGAATACTGGCAAGGACATTGGGATTAATGTTACTGCAGTACTCCTGGGGGTCTTTTAAGTTCCATCTGTCTAGACAGACAAGCAGATGTGGCTGAGCCAACAAGACTTCCCTTTAAAATCTCATTTACAGAACAGCTGCTACAACAGTGCAGCGCCCTGGCAGTGAGCATGCTTAGTCAAAATTTGTATGATTTAACAAAAAGAAAGTCATATCTTCAGAAACAATTATGGTATAAGTTATGATCAGCCATGTAACATCTACCAAACAAATCAAGTTAGAGAAGTGAGGGTTATTTAAACTGGCAAATTCAGAATACACAATAAGGTCAATATTTCCTTGGATCACGTGCAGGCTATGAACCATAGAAGGTCAGTCAGATTTTTCCTAATTGCATCTCATTGTAGTGGCTCTGCAGAGGTTAATTACTAGCAGTGATAATGTATCTATCCTATCTAACCCCTCAGTTGTCTATTATTCCCTAGCTAGCAATGCTGTGGTTATGGAGTGGTTAATTTCCAGGAGCAGAGCCACACTGTGACAGGTTGACAGGTTGTTCCCCCTCACCACCCTTTTTCAAGGTATCACCTAATGTACTGGGGTCCCGCTGAGCCCACCTGTGCCACCAGTTTGGGCTCCCTCTCCATGTCCTGCTGTGCAAGGCCCTCAAGCCTCCTCTTGTACACACACAGGTAGGGCCACACCCAGCTGAAAAAGGACATTCAGACACTGAGATCAGCTCTGTGTGGGAAGACTCAGCTCGGGAATTGCCCAGCACTTAAATGCACATACCCTCTGGAGTGTAAACCCAAAATTAGATTGTCTTGCACTGTATAGAGATTTGTACAGCATAAGCTTATGACATTTGCTTCCTCTCTCAAGGTGGAAGAAGATATGCACAGCTTCCCCTTCCCCCCCGCCCATGAATTACACAAACTGGTTTTAGAATAAACAAAAATAAGTTTATTCACTACAAAAGGTAGATTTTAAGTGATTATAAGGGAGAGCAAACAGATTTACTGAGTAAATAAAACAAACATGCGGTTTGTCTGTGGTTGTTACTATACTGCACACTGTGGCCCTTAAAAATTCATGGACACAGGAGGGGAAAAACTCCCATCTTTCTGCTGCAAAAGTATACACTCCACATTTTGAGCTCAAAGAAAAAAAATCCTCTCAGCTACAGTTCAAGACATATGAAACAATGCTGAGGAGTTCTGAGCCTAGCTGCTAAAAGGCAATGATACACACGCTCATTAGGCAATTTGCTACAGTATGACTGAAATAATTTTTCAAGCATGCTGAGCTGCTGGTTCTTCTGCCACATACCATCCCTTCCCATCAGCTTTCTCCATCCTATAGCCAGTACAGGACTTTTTTTCTCAAGAACTACCTCAACCACTGATGTAATTCTTAGTCCTAAAAGAGACACCAAAGTGCAGCAGACTGAGAATTTATCTTAGAACCACCTTCTCTCTCACACAATTTCCTACCCTCGTATTCTATATTTCACCACTCTCCACTTTTGTGATCTACATTTTGGTTTGGTGGATTTGTCAAAACGAGACAATGAGGAGCGGTACTTCCGACAGTTTGAATCATGACGGTTAGCTTGAAGTAGCATTGCCATCTTCCTTCAAAATAATGGCTCTTACCTCAATTACAGGTAGTGAGATGAGAATTATATAAACAGTGAGGGTCTTTGGTACTGGTGGGACCATTTTCACTGATGAAAGCTCTCTTCCAGCTATCACTAATCTTGAGAGAATGACACTTATAATAAACAAAACAGATCTCAGAAAAGATCTTTGAACCAAGTGAGAGAGAATGAAAACTTGGGTGTAAATATAGATTTTTTTTTGTCACTTACAGTAATTATGGATAATAGGCAAAACTGAAATAAGAAACAACAATTAAAATACAAATATCAGAGGGGTAGCCATGTTAGTCTGGAACTGTAAAAGCAGCAGAGAATCCTGTGGCACCTTATAGACTAACAGACATTTTGGAGTATGAGCTTTCATGGGTGAATACCCACTTCGTCAGATGCATCTGAAGAAGTGCGTATTCACCCACAAAAGCTCATGCTCCAGGACGTCTGTTAGTCTATAAGGTGCCACAGGATTCTCCGCTGCTTTTAAAATACAAAGTTTGCCCTTTAGCTGTATTTTGGTACCTGTACTTTACTGCTGTTAGGTCTGTGCACCTGACAGTTCATAAATGGTTCACTAATGAAGACTAGCATACCAATTATGATGACTAGAACAGATTACAGAAGGTGCATTTTAACTGTGCTAATTGGAAAAAAAGCTTTTTCTTTCTTTCTTTCTTTCCACTACTATGGAGAATTTCATCAAAGTTTTACCAATTAAGTGGGCTTCTGGAGTTAGGGAAAATTTCTTCATTCAGATTTACATGATGATTCTTTACTGCCCTTATGAGTATTGAACACACATCAGCATCAATGGAAACTTAACACAAATAAGATAATAATACAAGAGTCTAGAATGGCCGCACAGAGCAGAATTTTGCCATGCTCTCATATGCTGTCTTGTGATCAATGAAAGAATTTCTCTTCTCCTGTAACAAGAGTGTGCCAGAGTGCATGAAGGAGGTGGAATTATTGATTAGTTTTTACCATTTAAACAAAACAGTTCTCTCATAGCCGCATAATTAACTAAGCCAGATTTGGGAAGGAAGTGCTGGTTTAGTCCAAAAGGACAAAACCAAAAATAACCCCTGAACAAGCAAAACCATCAACAACAACCCCTACCTTTTCTCTCAGAAGTGTTTTTGGGAACCCCCAGGATAAGTCACCTGTGGCCTGGATGCTTAGACAATACCTGAACAGGTAGTGAAAACCACCAGTGATGGAGAAATCACTCTAGCCAGCCTCCCTTTATGATGATACAGTTTTAATGAAGAGCTCTAGGGCATCCTTTTCAATTCATATCTGATTACATGAGAATGAGACTTGTGTGTACTAGAACTTTAGTCCAATATGCAGAGATTTGTGGGAGGATGGATTTACAAAATGTGGGTCCTCAGTGCAAGGTAAAATGACCTATCCTCTCTTGCCCTTCTCCATATAACCTCCCCTCAGCCCCAACCATGGGCAAAAGCTAGATAGGAAAACAGAATAGTAATATGCAGTGGGACATTTCCCTCCTGGCTTCCATCAGCCTAAAGGAAGCTGCTGGGTTCTTCCCCTATTTCCTTTTCCATAAGCCAAGCTAGGCTGCTAATCACCATCAGAGCTAGAACTCCATCTATCTTAAAATAATTGGCATAATTTTTTCTGTGAAAGGGATTTCTTGTATAAAATGGGCCTATCATCTTTCACAGCTCCTGACATAAGGAAGAAGTGAGAAAAAGGTAAGCTCAAACAAGCCAGAAAAAACTTATGGTAAGAGACTGATAAGATGATAAACACTGGGCCAGAGCATATCCTCTCTGTCCAATCTTCTCACTCCCAGGGTACGTCCAGACTACCCACCGTATCGGCTGGTAGCGATCGATTTATCAGGCATTGATATATCACGTCTCATCTAGATGGTAAAGATGGTAAAGAAGGGATACAGTAAGTAAAGAAAGGTAGAGGTAGAGAAACAAAACCATTCTGCAGAGTTTCTGGGACAGGGGCCCTTCAGTCAGAGTAGCAATCAGCATTTCCAGAGAGTGTCCTTTCTCCCCACATACATTTGCATAAGTTTTGCTATGACCATTTAGTAAATTAAAAATTGCCTTGTTTCTTCTATTTCTGCTTGTACTTTCAAGGATATTCCCAGTAGTAATGTACTGTAAACATCTAGGGACAAATTCTCAGCTCGTATAAATTGTCACAACTCCACTGACTTCATTTACATCAGCTGTCGGTCTGCCCTCTACTTTCCAGTACACCACAGACTGACGGGCAGCAGGATGCAGACAGCAATACTGTATGAAAGACCGTAGGCAAATATTTTCTTTAGGACCAAAGTTCCCTTCCAAAGCTACAGCATCTCATGAGCAAACAACATTAGCTTATGGCAAAATGTAGTGAGTTCCCCTGTCTAATATGTGTGGCAGTTTCATGATTCACTACTTCACTATAGATTCAGTTGGGTTTTAGTTCCTATTAACCATTTGATAGCACTTGAATCAGTCACTGGCAGTAGGACCTTGTAAGCTCTTTCAGTCAGGAAGCTGTCTACTACTTTGGGTTTTCACTGCGTCTAGCAAATGGGGCCCTGTTCTTGGTTGGTCCCTATGCATTATTGTAATGAACATGAGTAATAATTTGTTTACAACAAATCCTTCAATAAGGAAGAAAGGACAAATTGCACATTTCTTGTAACCATTTCAGAAAATACCTAGCACACATTAATATAAAATAAAATATAAGAAAACGACTGATGTTAAAGTGTGGCTTTTGGACCTTACGGTAAAGTGTTCCTGTGTTAAAACAGTCTCCTCACCTGATGAAAATTGTCTACAAAGAGGGTGTAGGTGGCAAAGAGACTGATAGCCTTATTCACAACATTTCAATCTCTCTGTCAAATATAGTTTAAAAATAACATGACAGTGTGTTTGACACAAATTGCAGCCAGAATATACATTTGTAGCTGCTATTAGTGAATAGAAACCAGGCATTATGATCTGAAATGCATTTCATTCAAGTGTGTCTGAGGCACTTAGGTTGGAAAATAAATTAAATATTTTATATAAGAGATCTGATTAATATGAGCTATGGCCGGGGTTGAATTTATAAGTGTGTGAGAAATTGCTCTTTGGCATTCCTAATCTTTTTTGTTGTGTAACAGTCATGGAGTACCAAGTGCCATGAACAGCACTTTAAACTTAAAGCTAACTTGATTATTAGCCAGTATGTTTTGATCAACATTTGTGTTTACAGTAACACAGCCTATGCTCTGTATCTTCTCAATTCAGTATCTATAAATAACAGATTACGGGGGGACTCAAGTGAACCCATAAACCTAGTAATAATTAATGTTTGTGCAAGTACCTTCTTCTGGTATTTATGTCACATTTTTCTGAGGGCGACATAAAATCCTCTCTGTAGTATGGATCCATGGTGTTCCCTTCCATCCTGAAGACTAGAGCTGGGTGAATCTTTCAGGATGAGGTCAGTGAGAGGACTGGAGGTCCCAGAGGACTGGAGAAGGGCAAACATAGTACTTATTTTTAAAAGGAACAAAGAATTATAGACCTATCAGCCTAACTTTGATAACTGGAAAGGTACTGGAACAAATTATTAAACTGTCAGTTTGTAAGCACCTAGAGGATAGCAGGATGATAAGTAATAGCCAACATGGATTTGTCAAAAACAAAGCATGCCAAACTAACTTAATTTCCTTCTTTGACAGGGTTACTGACCTGATGGACAGAGGGGAAGTAGTAGCTTTATTTTAGTAAGTCTTTTGACACTGTCCCACATGATATTCTCATAAGCAAACTAGGGAAATGTGATCCGGATTAAATTACAATAAAGGGGTGCAAAACTGGTGGAAAGACTGTACTCAAATAGTTATCAATGGTTGACTGTCAAACAGGGGTGGTGGGGGAGGATCTAGTAGGATCCCACTGGTGTCCAGTATTATTCAATATTTTCATTAATTATTTGGATGATGGAGTGGAGAGGATATTTATCAAATTTGCAGACGACACTGAGCTGGGAGGTGTTGTAAGAACTTTGGAGGGCAGAATTGGAAACCAAAATTACTTTGTCAAATTGAAGAATTGGTCTGAAATCAACAAAATGAAATTCAGTAAAAACAAACACAAAATATGGCACCTAGGAAGGAAAAATCAAATCCACAAATACAAATGGAGGAATAACTGGCTAGGCAGTAGTACTGCTGTAAAGTTTCTGGGGGTTATAGTGGATCACAAATTGAATATTAGTCAGCACTATGATGCAGTTACGAAAAAAGCTAATAACATGCTGGCATATATAAACAGGAGTGTCGTCTGTAAGACCCAAACGTAATTGTCCTGCTCTACTTGTCACTGATGAGGCCTCAGTATTGTGTCCAGTTTTGGGCCTCACACTTTAAGAAAAATATGGACAAATTGGAAAGAATCCAGAGGAGAACAATACAAATTATGACAGGTTTAGAAAACCTGACCTAGGAGGAAAAGTTAAAAAAAAACAACTATGCATGTTTAACCTTGAGAAAAGAAGACTGAAGGGGGCAACTGATAGTCTTCAAATTTGTTAAATGATGTTACAAAGAGGATGGTGCTCAATTGTTCCCCATGCTCACCAAAGGTAGGACAAGAAGTAATGGGCTGAATCTGTAGCAAGGGAGATTTAGGTTAGATATTATGAAAAAAAAAACAACTAAGGATAGATAAGCACTGGAATCGCTTCCAAGGGAGGTTGTGGAATCCCCTCATTGGAGGTTTTTAAGAACAGGTTAGACAAACACCTGTTAGGGTGGTATACTTGGTCCTGCTTCAGCACAGGCAGCTGCACTAGATTTCAAGGGCCCTTCCAATGCTATATTTCCATTTTTCTATAATTTTATAATATTTCCTTCAATTTTTTAAATAAAGTCACATTTACTGTGTTTACTTTCCATGAATGTGCCAGCAAATGAGTTTAGTGGCAAAATATTCATTAAAAAATCAGCAAATGTTCAGTAAATATTGCAGAATATTTATAGGAAACACATTTTGAATTGGTGCTCACAAGTATTCACACAAGAAACCTGAATGTAAGCTCCTCTAGGTCCTAAGCTTTGCCAAGTGGGTGCAGATGCCCAGAGTCTAGCAGCTGAGCTTCCCAGTGCAGGAGTCTGGGTCTATTCTGTTTCAAAGCAGGTAGATCAAATCATGCTTAGGGAACTGTTAATGTGCATCAGCAAGGACACTTGGTGTGTGGCAGACTAGTCCAGGACAGATTCAGATCCCATCCCAGCTTGCTGAAAACTAAATGTTCATCGAGACAATCTTTAAGTGTAACTTCCTTTATTTACCCATACAGACCACTCCTGGAACAAAGATTCAAACCTGCTTTATTTACCCATACACTCCACTCCTGGAACAGAGATTCAATCCATCTCTTGCTTCAGGTACCTCATCCCAATACCAATGCCCAGTTCCCAGAGACCAATTCTGCCTTGAGAATTGCCTCCAATCTGAGATCAAGATACAAAGCAAATGTTCCTCTAGTTGGCACAACTCAGGGTACGTCTACACTGCACGATTATTTCGAAGTAGTTTAAACCGATGTTACAAAACCGATG
>NC_133771.1:82682552-82715473 GCF_003597395.2 Chelonoidis abingdonii | reverse complement strand
TCCGAGTTCAGATTGCTGTCCAGAGCGGTCACTGCAGCACTCTGGGATGCCGCCCGGAGGCCAATAACGTCGATTTCCGTCCACACGAACCCTAATCCGAGTTATCACTATCGAATTTAGCGCTACTCCTCTCGTTTGGGAGGAGTTCCGAAATCGATTTAAGGAAGCGGTTAACTCGATATTAATGACGACGTCATGTGAACGGATACAGCGTTAAATCGGTATATCGGCCATTAAACCGATTTAAAGTCGCAGCGTAGACCTGGCCTCATTTTACACATAGTATTGAATAACCACAACTAACAATCACATGGGGCATGTCTTCCTACAACTGAACAGTTGCTCATACATTAAGAGTACGTCTATACCTCAGAAAAAGTCTCATGGTAGTGAATCTCAGAACCCAGGTCAACTGACTCAGGGTTGCTGAGCTCATGCTTCAGGGCTAAAAATAGCAGTGTAAGCATTCAAACTCAGGCAGGAGCTTGGGCTGTGAAATCCGGAGAGAGAAGAGGGTCTTGCTGCTGCAGGTGTGTTTTGTTTGTTTGTTTGAGGCTTTTTGCGGTATAGACATACCATAAGTAACAAACTTGGAAGATTATATGTAACAGCACTACCTGGTGATGTCTGCGATAACAACTGTAAATAGTTAAATGTCTGCATCATTTTTCTCACAGGAGAAGTCCCAGTGCAGGATTCATGTGAGTAAAGTTACACATATGCTTAAGCGTTTCCAGGCCCAGGACCAATACAAAAACAAAAACAAACTATTTGGCCAACCAAAACAGCTTGAGTTCAAATGATAAATATCACACATAACAAAATATTCACCCAATAGCTACAGACCAAAGGTCTGATCTTTACCCGTGTAAGTAATTTTATTTGCTGAGCAGTCCAAATATGACTCATGCAAATACATTTAGTCATCCTGTTTATATTTGTGCAGAATCAGACCTCCCAAAATAGTCACTGAATAATTATGGTAATTGATATGTTCAAGAAAATTGCAATGAGTTTGACAATTTGTGAACAGAAAAAGATCAAAATCCACCCAATACATTATTTTTCTGTGAACTATTTGCCCACCTCTACTGGGATCCTAGAACAAAGAACCATAAATGTTATTCAGTAGAAATTAGCATGCAGTGTTCTGCATGAAGGATTTTCTATAGTGTAAAGCTTTTTCCTTTCATAACTAGCTTGTCTGCAGTTGTAAGGATTTGTTCAGTGAAATAAATTCCCATGTGAATTTTGTTACCATTTTGCTATTTTGTAAAATTTCAAAAAATGGTTTAAAGATAATTGCATTCTTCAGGGCTTGAAAAATCCAGTGACCGTTGGAGAATAGGGAATTTTTCCCAATGAAATTGAGGTATTTAAGCCATCATTATTTTCTGTGAAATGTAAGCCCTCAGAAAAGAAAAGAAAGTTACACATATACGGTTGCAAAAATAACCTCCAAAATATGTCTGAAGGCAACACTGTCTTCCTCAGTCTGAGGCCATACACTGATTCTGATGCCACAGTGCAGCTGAGTCCAATTGACACGACCATTTCAGAATCCTCTGCGAAGCAATCAATTTGACAATAACTCTGTTAGTTTTACTTTGCTTCTTGCTTTGGAGAAGTTATGAGCAGTAGCAGGGCCAGGCTCTGGAATCATTCACAGGAAGAAAGACCTAAAATCAAGAATACTCTGCATACTCACCAGTAGCAGTCAGAAAGCTGGGGGTCAGATAGAATAGTGCAGTCTACTCCACTACTTTGGTCCCTTCTCCGCCTTCCTGGTGACCCACATAGCCAGAAGGAGGAGAAAGGGCCAAAGCAATGGAGTTTCACCTCCCTTGCCAGGTGGTTCTGTGGTGGGAGGGAAAGATCTTCCACCAACCGAGACCTACAATCATCATGCCTATAAACATCTCCTGACTGAGAAAATGATGGAGCCCCTCTCAGTCACTCAGACCAGTCAGTTTTGACACAGACCACTCAATAGATTTAGACATCCAGACCATCTCTAAATCTTGCTACTGCTGCGGACACCATAGGGTTACACAGGTACCTATGTTTTGGAAATGTTACTCTTGCAGCCTTTTGGTGGCTGATGGTGTAAACAGACTTAATACATTCTTACAAGCTATTATCTTTCTGCAAATAGAACTGTTATTTTAGGTATTATAGCAAGGAAAAGTGATCTCTCAGAAGTGCAAAAGAAATAGCTACTACTTTGTGCAGGCTTCATGGCCAAGAAAATAATTTTGCAACATTGGAAGCCAGACAAATCACCTAGTATTGAAGATTGGTACAACATGTGGGCCAGAGTGAAACAGCTAATCTATAGAAGATAAATTTGTAGCGACTCAATAAACAGCAAGATTTGGACATCGCTATTGAGAGAGATGCTCAATGTGTAGCTCTTCTCTGAACAGTAATTCAAACTGACATGCTGGGTGCTCTAAGTCAAATTTGATCAATTTATGAATAAAAAGTTAGTTTTGCTAACTCTTATCCCAGCAAACTCCACTTGGAATCTGAAAATCAAGTTTTTGTTTGTTTGTGTTTCCTCTGGCTTATATATTATCATGACTCAAATCAGAATCTGCAGGCAAAATTGTGCCTGTATAATAGACTTGTTTTCTACAGGTCTGCAACTGAGGGTTCAGTCCTGAAAGGTACACAGTGTTCCCAGCTCTGCCTTGTGGCTGCTCAGAACTTCACAGGATTGGGCCTTTAGTTAACAATTCTGGAGTCAATTACCTCCTCTCTTCTGGATCCTTCATGCCACCAGAGCTTTATAAGAGTTCAAAAGGTCAGCAGAGAGTTCCCTGTCACTGGAGCAGATTAGGACCATAGTGAGAAGCAGCCCTGCACTTCCCCTGCACCTTGCAAGCCCTGGAATAGGGGGTAGATCAGGGAGTACAAAGAGGTGTCCATAATGCTAATTGCTACATGAAATCTGGACTAATGTTCAGTTCTTAAGCAATCCCGGTAAGGTTGTGCTAAATATGAGCAGCCTTCAGTGAAACCTCAAATTATGCCATTGGCTTTTTCAGCCCGTGGAGCAATCCAGAACAAGGAGGGAGCAAAGGCATCCTTCTCTGCACCTCTACTTGGGCTGGGCCTTGTGTGCCTCCCAGAATATGTATTTATGATGTGCAAGAAGGAACAGAACCCCCTTTCTGCCATAGCTATATTGTCTCTGCCGAGCTAACAGAAGTCAATAACAGTCAAATTTTTGTGTTACTGAAAACATCAGACATGACTTTAAATATACAAAGGAAGTAGACTCGGTGAAAAGACCCACTTCAAGGGTTTTGAATATGTATACATAAAAATTCATAGTTACAGCTCTAGTCTCTTTCAGGTGTGCTCTTCAAGAGCCAGTCTATACACTGCCGGTTATAAGGCTAAAGCAAGTGTTGAAATAGCTCTTTTTTCATGTTTGTAATCCCTTATCTTTCTCATTTTGTAAATCATTTTCACAAGGACATTTAAGACACACATACCCCAGTGTTCTAAAAGCACTCAAACCTAGTCATGCTTACAAAAGCAAACCACCCTTTAGGCCTATTTTTTCTGTTACAAGATTCACTAGAAATAAAGTATCTGCCAGATCCTCAGCAGGTGCAAATCAGCATAGCTACGTTGAAATCAGTGGGGTTATTCTGATTCACACTAGCTGGCTCGTTGTAGTTCATATTTGCTTTGTTGTTATGGGTTACATATAAACTGCACTAATTTCCAAAATTAAACTGTATACTCCTCATAGAGGAGTGAAGTGCTAGATTATTTTACAATGACATCTTGCAATAGCTGAGATGTGTCAAAGTTACTAAGACCTCGATCCTGTACATTATTGAATAAGGGTGTACATTTGCTCCTGCATAGTTTCCCACTGAAGTCAATTGCAAGAAAGGGGCCTACGTTAATTATATTTTTCTTTTAAGAATTTTCCCTCTTTTAATTTATTTACAGATACGGGGACAGTGAGTGATACAGATATATGAGTTTGTGCGCTGAGTTTACCTAAGCTAGCATTTTACAGATGCATATATGTAGTCCATATTTTATAGCTACGTTGGGGGAAGATTTTCAAAAGCATAAATGGGAGTTCAGAACCCAAATCCCATCATCATACAATGGGAGTTAGGAGTCTTAACAACACTGAAAATCTCTTCTTATATGTATGGGACTGTATGTATGTTAATAAATCACTTATAAAAAGAATATGAAACAAATGATTGTCTACAGGAGCTATTTTCACTACTGATAGGTTTTACAGTGTAAAGAAGCAGTGTTACACAATACCATTTTACTTATGCAAGTATTTGTTATTTATTAAACCTCAGCATAAAAATATCACGTCTGTAGAATCCAGTTTCATAGTTCTGAACATTTCAAAAAAGGGAAGGTAAACTATAAATGAGCACCAATTAGCATAATGATTGAGGTGAACGAATTTCAAGACATTTTGATTCTGATGTATTTTATTTCAGCTGTTTAGAGTGCGGAAATAATCATTAAAAAACAATGACAAGTTATAGAAATACATAGTTATTTTTTACATTGCATTCAGAGAGACATTGTCTCTGCCTACATAAGAGCTCCTAAATTTCACATACACAATCAGAATGAACCATTTTTATACTTCCAGAAATTTACATTAATCAAATGCAGGAAACAGGAAAAGAACCCAACCCCCATATCAAGTAATTAGAAAATAATGGGGGTGGATGTGAAGGAAAATGTCCTGAAAGAAAGCTGAGTATTTTGCAACTGAAAAGGCAAAGGTATAGAATGGAGATAGACAAAGGAGGAAAAAAAAGAAGAATGGAATTGACTAGAGTATATGATTGCTTGCAAGAAAAACAGTAAATTTACATTACGGTAACCTAAAAAACAACAGAACCAAAGGAGTTTATATAAAACACACAGTCATCTTTGCAATTAATTTTGCATTTCATTTGTTTCCCTCAAGTGTAGCCCTAGCTCACTCTAGGGGAAAGAAAGAAGCTCTTTAGAATTAGTATACTATTTATATTCTTCATGCTTTTTAGCTTAGAACTGCCCCAAGCTGAGTTAATTTCTTTGTTACGAATATTTAGATTATTCTACAGAATAAAAGTTACATTTTGTTACAATACTTCCTTCAAACGTAAGGTAATTATAAGATTTCTTCATGCACAGACTTTTGTTTTATAGTAGCCACTTCAAAAAGCTCCTGTTATAAAGTACTTTTTTATATACTGCAGATCATCAGCAAAATAATATTCACTTTAAGTATACCTGCATTTGTACCAATGCTGTTTATATAGAATATGCAACAATATCTATATATGGATACAATCCAGCATGCCGTGCTTTGAATTATTGAAATGCCCCACTTTTCTCTATTTTATCTCGCCTTATTCCATTTCTACTACAGACATTAAAATTAGCAGCTTTTTCCTATTGCTTTGATTCTGCATGGCTTTTTTTTTACCCAATTTTATATTCTATGTGAAATACGAAATCTTGGTGCTTTTCTGACAGACTGTGTATAAAGAAGCTGTATAGCCAAGAGTAGTTGACCTGGTAGTAGAAATCGCACACTGAAATAAAAGAACTGCTGGTTGAAGTCTTTGATCCATAGCTGGATGCTGTACAATGATCAATTGCCTGTCCAGATCTGCTCCGCACTTATTATTTTTATGGAAATTCTTTGTCCCGGCTACTCCTAGATATTCTCCGCCTTATTCTGCCTCCACCCTTCGGAGCAATAGACACTTCTCTGAGGTTTGGTAAAATAAATGGAAACACAAACAGTGACCTTTTGCAAGATTTTATTTTAGTCAGACAGCAGTTGGAAATCAAAGCCATTTCTGCAAACCTGTATTAGAAAATGCTGATTGCAGTGAGCTTAATGGAAGTGCCCTATTTTCTGGAGTCATTTGTTTTGATGAGAGCCTGAGTGTAAATTCTGTGCAGAACATAGACAGCTATTATGCAGTTAATTATGCATAAAGTAAACATGTACAATTGCAAACAGCAAAATGCCACCTAATAATGGATAACCTGAGATTTATGGGATGCATGCCCAATCTGTAAAGGCCTGCACTCATGAATCTAAAATGAAAGGAACATTACCTAAATGATACAGAATGAAGGATTTAACACATCACTTTACCCTTACTGCTACTTATTTCCTGTCAGCACATTTTTCATTTTGCTTTAATTTATTATATATAAATATTATGCAAATGATTTGGTCATATTTAAAATCATATGGCCTGTGCTTATGATTACTGGTTAGGCATTTTGCTACCAATTACTTGTGAAAGCAATCACTTTTTTAATTATAGTGGTCAGAAGATAATGACTGTGCCTTCATTTACTTGTAGTCTAACTGCAGCGAAATTGGCATTAATATACATACCCTAGAAAAAGATGGTGCATCCTTTTCACACATACTTGTTAATCTACAATTTCTTACTGGACACATTTAGTTCAAATATCTATTTATAATTACGCCTGTTTCAGGTTTTTCTGCCTTGGCTTTTCAAGAATCAGAGCCATTTAGCAGAGCTGTGACTGTGACAAAAGACATGAAAGGGTGTGTATGGTCAATACTGATTTGCTCTCATTATTTCCATTGTTCCTCACCTGCAAGGAGAGTGGTGATTCAAAAATTCTTGACTAATTGCAAAGCAGCAAGGAACTCTTTTGCACTGCAAGTTGGGTTTGTCAGTAACGGCAGCTGTTATCATTGTTTTGTTGTTGTTGTTGTTAGTTTTTTTTTTAGATTTCCAAGATATCACTTTCTTTTGAGGGAAAATAAAACAAGCACAGGAAACCAAATTTTGCACATGTATCACACCAGTGAGCTTACATGGATGGGAAGTTGATGGGAGGACAGCCTAAATGTACAACGAGGTTGCCGGGTCTGTATTGTTCCAATTGCATGTTACTGTTCTTGTTCTGATCCGTTTTGTCTTTCTATTTGCTTTGTTGGTAGTGGGAGACTGCTAAAATAGTCTTCTGAGTTGATTTTATTGTATTGTACATTTTATTTGGAGTACCATTAAAAATGAAAGCAGCAAAGTGTGTATGAGGATGACCAAACAAAACCCCTCATACAGTGCAGAGAGGAATAGATTGGCGTAACTAAGGAGGAAGGGTCCTACAGACACCTGGAGGGATGGATGGCTAGATGGAGACAATGCTCATGGCTAGATGGCCATGCACATGGCTAGATGGAGACAATGCTCATCATCATAATATGAGAGACTGTGATAGAATGTGAGTAGCCTATGGCTGACTCACCACTCTGGACACTTGGTAAGGGTCTCCACATGGGACAAATTAGGGAGATAATTAGTTAAGAATTGAATGATTAACCAATTAACAAGGTAGCACAGGTCATCAACTAAAAGAAAGAAAAGAAGAGGGAAAGGGGTAGCATAGAAGGAAGGGCTACAGACCATCAAGATCTCAGGGAGGTGAGATCTCTGACCCTGTCCCTAGGAAAGACCGCAAAGAGTCCTATGGCACCTTATAGACTAACAGACGTTTTGGAGCATGAGCTTTCGTGGGTGAATACCCACTTCATCAGATGCATGTAGTGCAAATTTTCAGAGGCAGGTATATGTATGCAAGCAAGCTAGAGATAACGAGATTCGTTCAGTCAGGGAGGATGAGGCCCTCTTCTAGCAGTTGAGGTGTGAAAACCAAGGGAGGAGAAACTGGTTTTGTAGTTGGCAAGAAGCCATTCACAGTCTTTGTTTAATCCTGAGCTGATGATGTCAAATTTGCAGATGAACTGAAGCTCAGCAGTTCTCTTTGAAGTCTGGTCCTGAAGTGTTTTTTGCTGCAGGATGGCCACCTTAAGGTCTGCTATAGTGTGGCCAGGAGAGTTGAAGTGCTCTCCTACAGGTTTTTGTATATTGCCATCTAATATCTGATTTGTGTCCATTTATCCTTTTCCGTAGAGACTGTCCAGTTTGGCCGATGTACATAGCAGAGGGGCATTGCTGGCATATGATGGCGTATATTACATTGGTGGATGTGCAGGTGAATGAACCGGTGATGGTGTGGTTGATCTGGTTAGGTCCTGTGATGGTGTCACTGGTGTAGATATGTGGGGAGGGTTGGCATCGAGGTTTGTTGCATGGATTGGTTCCTGAGCTAGAGTCCCTAGGAAGACTGTAAGAACCTTGAACTGTGGGGAATTTGTTCTGTTATATTCATGCTACGAATAAAGCACTTGATGCTGAACTGCTACAAGTTCTGTGTGAGGACAGTTTGGAGCAAGGACTCCAGGGGTGAGGAAAACCCACCCTGTGACACAGACACACTGCCACTAGTTCCTAACCTCATCAATACAAGCAGGGCACTGCTGTACATGGGGAAAGGGTGTATGGCCTGAAAAACAGGAGAAGTAGTTATGAAACATCTACTCTGTGCAGCATGTCTCCTTTCCAAATAAGTGGAAGTCCCATCGGGGACAAGCTGCATAAATTAATAAAGCTGCTTTGAGCAGGATTAAATTGCCCTATGTGCTCTGTGACTCCCTTCAGATAGGTCACATTAGGCAATCCAGCAGGGATGGTGCAAATGGAAACACTGCAACACACTGCGTCATGCTGAGGGTATAGCAGGGGGAAGAGCCTGCACAGAGACTCAGCACATACCTGCAAAAGGGCTGAAATTAACAAGGTTTGGGCTGTCCATGGATCCTAGGCCTTAAATATATTATGTTGGCTACAATCTCTTCCCCTTTTGGCAAGGGGAACGATACTGTGCCACTGCAACTTCCCAGAAGCTATGAATCTTTTGGGGTAGGTGTTTCCTTTATGAATCCTTTTACATAGGAAAACATTTGACCCTAAACTGTTACTTCTAAAATTAGTAGTTAAGAATGTATAGATTCCAAGGCAAGACAGGGTCATTTTGATCATCTAGCTCAGTGATTCTCAACCAGAAGTACATGTACCCCTGGGAGTACGCAGAGGTCTTCTGGGGGTACAAAAACTCATCTAGATATTTGCCTAGTTTTGCAACAGGCTATGTGAAAAGCATTAGCGAAGTCAGTACAAACTAAAATTTATTACAATGACTTGTTTATACTGTTCTATATACTTAAATGTAAGTAAACTATTTATATTCCAGTTGATTTATATGATGATTATATGGTAAAAATGAGAAAGTAAAACATTTTTCAGTATTAGTGTGCAGTGACACTGTCTGATTTTGCAGCAGGCAGTTTTTAAATGAGGGGAAACTTGGGGTACACAAGATGAATTAGACTCCTGAAAGGGGTACAGTAGTCTAGAAAGGTTGAGATCCATTGATCTAGCCTGACAATGACACAGGGAATAGAATTTCCCTGAAACATAGTGGGATATTATACACTATGACAATGAAGCAGGGTGGAGAACTGGTGGACATTTTAAAAAATAAAAGCAAGGAATTAGTAATCCATATCTCCTGTACAATGAAGGACAGAGAATACAAACTTGTTCTGCACTGCATCCTTCTTTTCTACATCCTTAATTACACTGAACCTTTCTTGTCTTGCAATTGTTTTACTAAAGCTATCTTGCCATGTTTCTTAATGACTTCTTTTTCTGCTATATTTGAAGGGAGAAAAAATGCCACTTTCGTCTATTGTAGAAAGTTTCCATTTTGTCACTTACTTCTGTGTAATTAAAACTAACAATTCTGCTGTCCTTTAGAACATTTTCCCCTTGACAAAGCTTTTTGTTTCTCCCCTCCCCCATTAACAAGTTTATCTGTGATTATTGTTACTGTCTCTTGATCAACATGGCCCCAGGTTGTTTCTTCAGTGTGATTGTAGGAGCTGTATGAATTTCTTTCATAATATAGGATCAATAGCACACTGTGTGAATTAGGTAAGCCTTGGAAAACACCTTCACAGTGACAATCTTGATTGTGTGTGTTCAGTTATGAAAATATGCAGAGCTTTGCTTGAAAAGAATCAACCCCAACTGGATCTAAACCCTAGAGCTTTGCAGAAACCTTTGCAGTAGAAACCAGGGATTTAGGGTTATTGATGATTTTATTAAAAGGAAACCAGCTCACTTAGTTTGCTGTCACCTTTTTAATGTACTGATTTGGCAGTGTGCAAGCCCCACTTTGCACACCTGTAAATGACAGCACACAGGCCAAGGCAGTGGAAAATCAGGCCCTAATTTTCTAATGGAAGAGCTGCAAGAAGCAGCAGTCAGTGGGGCTAAGATTAAAATCACAGCCATGGAGATACAAAGACAGCAGGACGCACAGCTGCAGCATCCTCCTCAGGCTCCATAGACCCTGTGACTCTAATGGAGTGTGTGCAGCTGCAGCAATTACTGCCATACAACCATTTGGGGGTGAAGGTGACTGCAGATAGCCTCAAGCCTACAAACAAGTTTCCTCTGTTAATTGAGAACATAGAAATAGGAGACAAGAGAAGCTAGTAGGTGTAAATCAGTATCACTGCCACGTAATAGCAGCATCTTTCTCCAGCTAGACCAATGACTATACAGCATCAGCAAAAGCTATTAGGTTCTGTGCCTGAAGGGCACATGGTGCCTCTTGAGAATGGTAAAGAAAAGAGCCTAGTTTCACCTTTAGGTCACCAGTTTGAAACTAACCTAGACTGGAAGTGACTGAAGATCATGCCAGCTAATAACCTATATGAAATAAATTAATAGTCCCCCAACATTTCCTAGTTGGACAACAGCCAATATCATTAAAAAACTCCCCTCTTGCCTTTAGAAGTGGTATTTTGCACAGCATGTAAGGGGCAGGGCCAGGGCTGACTGGATGAGAGGCAAGGCTGTAGAATGCACTGAAAAAGAGGTGTAGGGGGCAGAGAATCCTCTAGCCATTAGACTGGAACAGCCTCTTCTAAGGGGATAAGGAGCCATGTGGCCAGGGCCAGCTTTAAGCTAATTCCCCTGATTCCCCAGAATTGGGCCCCGCGCCTGAGGCGTCTTTTAAATGATTTTATTTTTTTTTACTCCTGGGGGGTCCGCTCCGGGTCTTCAGTGGCATTTCGGTGGGGAGGGGTCCGCTCTGGTCTTCAGTATTTCGGTGGCGGGGGGTCCTTCAGTGTCACAGAAGACCCGGAGTGTACCCCTGCCACTGAAGTCGGGCTGCTAGGTATTCAAATCTGGCCCTGCCCTTCATAAAGCTGGCCCTGCATGCGGCAGCCTGAGGACAGATTCTCCTCTCTTCTTAACTTCCCACTCAACTGTTCAGCACCAGTTGAGCATTCTGGGTGCTGAACTCTGGATTTGAGCCTCGGCATGTGAATGAACATTTCATTTCTTTGTTTTTAACTCTCGCTTGTTTCACCAAGTATCATGGACTGTATTGCACTCAACATGTTTTTCAGCTATGAGATAAACTCACAAGGGTCTAAGTTTAAAGAGAATTAGACTTTGGAATCTTTTTCATGTGTGAATATCTTGTCTCACAAAACATTTCAAATTTCAATGGGAAACAAAAAGTAGCACCTTTATTTAATGAAAATATTCAGAGTACCTCGGAAAGCTGTTGCTATTATCATATTCCATGCATCTCTTAGCGCTTATTGTGTTCTGAGTATCATTTCACAGTGTAAAAATAAATAAAACCGGGGGGGGGGAACCTAGCAGTGAATTTCTTTTACAACCTTTAAATTTTAAAACCTTGTTGTAGCCATTCCTACCAAACTCATACAAGCTGAATCCCTATCTCAAAGACAGATAACTTTAATGTTGTGCTGCTTTGTTTCTCATGTAGCTTTAGTTTTGTATCTTTTTTCATTTAAGTATCTTTATTTTCGTAAACAGTTTATCCCTTTTCTTTTTTTCTTTTCATTTATCTCTATTTTTAAAGCATTTTCTGTTACATGCAGTTTCATTTTGTTCTTTCTCCTGTTTAATTTGACTTGTATCTGGTTTTTACCTTTGTTCCATTTCCGTTGCTCTTTGTTCATTTTTAGGGGAGTGTATTTTAGTTTTTCAGCTGGTTTATTTGTCCAGTTTTAACTGCTCCCATTCTTTTCTTTTACCTTTTATTTAAGAACTACATCTGTCTCTTTTTTCATTACTTTATATTCTTAAGTATACCTTCTTCGCAGTACAGATCTTAAATGTGTTCTGCCTACTTTCTTAGTTGAGTTAGCTGCCTCTCCTGTTGGTGCCATTTGTTTGTAGACAGATACATTTTTTATCATCTCATTTTAAAGTTTATTTTATACAGGCTCAAATCCTTTGTATTAAATAAAATAGGAGTCCAGAGAACCATGCAAATAATGAACAGAACAAATTTCATTTACAGTTAAAAATATTAGGGGAAGCTACTTTCAAAAGTCAGAGAGTGTTAGTTAAAAGTCAAAAGCTGTGTTAGTCTGGATCTGTAAAAAGCACCTTATAGACTAATAGATGTATTGGAGCATAAGCTTTCATGGGTGAATACCCACTTCATCAGAGGCAGTGGGTATTCACCCACGAAAGCTCATGCTCCAATATGTCTGTTAGTCTATAAGGTGCCACAGACTCTTTGTTGCTTTCTACTTTCAGAAGGCAGGTTTTTTTAAAGTGTGATGCAAAATGGAAAATTACTTTCAATTATTTTAAAGGAGCTTCATTCTGAAAGCCATAAAATTTTAACTGTTGCCTCCAGTCCCATCTTTGAAGTTTTTTGGCTCTTGTGTACACATTTATTGATCAGTAATGGCTAAGGTCTTGTCTATACTACAAAAGCTTACTGTGTGAACATGGCTGTGAATGCAAATTAACTGGAATGATGCTGAGCAAGACTTAGCAGTGAGTGTAGAGTGGGACAAATCATGCTCCACATCATGGAAGCTAACCATGATCAGATCCTGGGATCATCAATCAAGTAAAAACTCTTTTAGTGTTCACAGCCCTGAGAGAAAGAGTTAATAAATTTCTCAGATGCAGTGTTCAGCTTTCTTGATAGCTGATCTTCGTTAGGTGGTGGATATTTAGGCATGGGTTTAACTGTTTGTGTTCAGTTTTGGATCCCATTTTATCCTATTATCTACCTAGTAAATAAAATGGAGCAGCTTGTAGGATCTGGTCCTGTATTTGTAGTGAAGCAAAGTAAATAACTACTAATTTCTCACAAGAAGGCAGATGTAACCACTGACATTTTATTACTATGTCTCCATCTTATCCTGCCAACTTCTGTTATTGTCACTTAACAAAATTAATAAAATAACACACTCTCGGCCAGTTCCTGCTTTCAGTTACTCCCATGTAAACCTGGAGTAATTCCACTGAAGTCAGTGGAGTTAGTCCAGGTTTACACTGGAGTAACTGAGAGTAGAATTTGGCCTCCTATGAATACAAATGGAAATTACCTATCTGCAGAGTAATCCTGTGGATAATTGTTTTAAAAAAATCCTTCTTTAGCTCACATTCATAATGTATGCAGCATAGCAAATAAAGCAGCACACTTTACAGCATAGATTGGATATCCAATCAAACAAAACAAAACAAAACAAAAACACTCAGAAAATTTTTCAGGTTTCAGGCAGCCTTTTAAAGTCATCAAGGTTTGGACTTAGAATACATAAAAGATGGCCTAAAGCTCCTGGACAAGGACTGCATTCCTCTGGCACAAGCAAAAGTCCATAGCAAAGGGAAAGTTTGTGTGTGTAGGACAGAGAAGTTTTTGGGAGCTGGTCCAAGACTGTGGAACCAACCAGGGCCACCCAGATGGGAGGGGCAAGTGGGGCAATTTGTCCCAGCCCCACAGGGGCCCCGCAATCCCTGGCCCAGCGGCGGTCCGGGTCTTCAGCGGCAGGGAGCCCTTCAGTGCTGCCGAAGTTGCGAAGCGACTGAGGAGCCCCCCCCTTCAAAATGCCCCGCGAGCCCTGGCCAGGTGGTCCAGGTCTTCTGCAGCATTTCGGTAGCAGGGGGCCCTTCAGTCGTTCCAGGGCTTGGGCGACATTTCGGCGGTGGGGGGCCCTTCAGTGCTGCTGAAGACGTAGAGTGACTGAAGGGCCCCCCACTGCCAAAATGCTGTCAAAGACTCAGACTGCCGCGAGGTGAGTACAAGTGCCGCAGCTCCCCCGCTTTGCCCCAGGCCCCCTGAATCCTCTGGGCAGCCCTGGAACCAACTCCCACAAAAACCGCACCGCCTTCCATTTCAAGTGCAGGGTGTGCTCCGTTGATCTGGCTTGGGGAAAGACAGAGAAAAAGAATCACATGTGACCAATGCTGTATGGCAAGATAGTCATTTCACTTATTGTTGAAACACATTTAGATACTACAGTGATGGGTACAGGATAAAAACTTGAAGAGAAGAGAATAAGGATTAGTTGTTCACATCTTCTTCTTTGTAAAATTGGAATGACCCACTTCTTCCATGATGTTTTCGAAATGATTATGGTGAGCTTGTGGGGGTACTCTGGAGTAACCTAAGTATGTATCATTAAAAATTGAGTCATGGCCAGTCACCTTCTGAGCACTTTACTTGAATGTTGTATCTTTCCCTCTGTCTTTTAACATTCTATTTTGTCTCTTTAGTGTGTAAGGTCAGGAGGACACACCCATGCAGATATATACATATTGCCCATATATGTGGTAATGATCTCTATATGATTAATTGGATAGGCAAGTGATTAAAAAATGCTAGATGAGCTTCTTTATAGCTTCTACTGCAGTCCCAGTGCTGTATAAGCTAAACTCTAAGAGACAGCAGTGAAGTTTGGCTGTGGATCCACCAGCTATTCCTCCACTGTACCCAAACATCCTTCAGCTACCCTGGGTGAAGCCCCAGGGAACATATTTCTATAGGGTGCAGAAGATGTAGATCTGCTTGAGTGAGCTCTTTCACCCTGCCTCTGATTTGTGCAGTGGAGCCGCATTGACCCAGTTTGGAGTGAGTGAGCAGGATTTACCTCCCTTTTGAAAAGGAAACAATCTATGTCCAGCAAAGTGAGAGCCCATTAGGAGATATGGATACCATTGCATCTACTATATAGCTGTAAAGGTTTTCTCATTACCTAAGGACAATAAATTCCTAGTCCAAGAGAAGGGTTCTGTGGGCAAGGATATGACTTTGTTCATTATGAATCATTAGGAAATCAGTATTATGATATAACTGTAGAGTAGAAGAGAAAGTTTGGTGCAAAGGAGTTGATATTGTTCACCAGGTTGGTTGGGAAGAACAGAAGTGTATACTCAACGTGAGTTATACGTTAAAAATATTTTTGAGCTTTGTTCTAACACATCGTAGTTGAGACTAGTAGCTACCTGACAGGGATTATATTACTATTTGTTACTGTTTCATTTTAAGGTTCCTTTAAAAATAACTGGATTCCTAGAATTTGAAATGACCTGAGATGGAACCACCTCTTCCAAAGCCAGACAAGTTTTCACATGGTTCTCAAATAGTTCTTTGTGGGGTAATGATCCCTTTCCCTGCATAACCCTGCAGTACTTCATATGGATGTCTAGTTTTATTTCAGCTTTGAAATATATAAAACAAGCATAAAAAGACTAATTGACAGAGGTGTAAAAATACCATAATCAGCCTGGAGGTAAAATGAGAACTAAAGGATTAGGTGTCAGTGATATTAATGCTTTTGCCAAACTTGCTTTCCAAATTTAATATTTATACCATATAACAACATATCAGGCTATATTTTCATAGCAGTACACAAGAGTTAGCGCTGATAATAAGATTTGTACACTGAACTTCTGAATACTGCTTTGGACAATTACCCTATCAACTGCATTTCATGATGACACTAAATCTGCATACAGTTAATGCTATCACCTGAACAAATCTCTGTGTTACAAATTTTGAAGCACCAGATATATGGATGTATGATTATGTAGCAACAGACAGTGCACTGAAGCAAATCAGTATGAAAAACAGCCCTGGAAAACAATTTCCTTTCTTTGTGGTGAGATTGGCATCTTTGTGCCTTTGGAACAATACTAATAATATAATGAAAAACATGATTTTCCATGCTGATAAAAAAAACAACAACCTGTCTCTTTCTTCCTTCTCCTCTAGGTCAAGGTTATCAAATTATAAGTTGGATATTTAATGACTCTTCTTCAATAAACATAGTAAATTGATGCTAGATAGCCTTTTTTTATTCCTATGTTGTCTACCATATGTCAATTGACATATGTCATTATTTTATTCCATATTTGTAAATGCCTTTAATACGATTGCTAATGGATAATTAGAGTCCATTCTAGGAAAAGCACAGCAAATGCCAAAATCATGCAATTGACATTAATGATGTTTATGGCAACTGTGATCTTAACAGATTCTCTTTATGGTTAGTACTGCAAATGAATGATTTCTTATTGGCTGTACTATGGCCCTGAAGCAAACCCTGATATTTATTTAAGTAGTTTAATTCTCTGTTCAATCTTAGATCATACACCAGAAATCCGAGTGTGTCATGGTATAAAACCCCACCCTGAACCTTAGAGTCCAAAAGGTGGGGTACCAGCATGAAACCCCCTAAGCTCAATTACCAGCTTAGATCTTGTAGTGCTGCCACCAACCAGGACTTGGAGTGTCTGGTATATTCTGGTCCCCCCAAAACCTTCACTGGGGACCCTCAAGACCCAAACCCCTTGAGTCTCACAACAAAGGGAAATAAACCATTCCCCTCCCTCCTTTCTTGCTCCTAGATCCTCCCCTCCCTGGGTACACTAGGAGATCACTGTGATTCAAACTCCTTGAATCTTAAACCAGAGAGGGATGTTACCTTCCCCCTCCCTCTTTTTTTTTCCTCACCCAGAGGCAATACAGATTCAAGCTCCGTGAATCTAAAACAAAGAGGAAATTCACCTTTTCCCCCCCTTCTCTCTCTCCCTTCTCCCACAAATTCCCTGGTGAGTACAGACCTCAGTTCCTCTGAGCCTTAACAAGGGGAAAAAATCACTGAGGTCTTTAAAAAAAGAACAGCTTTTAATGAAAGAAATAAAAATAAAAATTATCTCTGTAAATCAAGATGGAATATTACAGGGTCTTTCAGCTTATAGACACTAGGGAGAATCCTCCCCCCCAGCATACATACAATTAAAAATCTTTCCAGTAAAATACACATTAAAAACCTTCCAGCCAAATACACATTTGCAAATACAAAAAACAACCAAAAAGACTAAACCGCCTTTCTACTTTTGTACTTACTAAATTTGAACAGAAGATTAGAGAGCCTGTAAGTATGTATGGTCATTCTCAGAACCCAGAGAGAACAAAGCAAAAACCCAGAAACCACAAACAAAGGCTTCCTCCACCGAGATTTTAAAGTATCTTGTCTCCTGATTGGTCCTCGGGTCAGGTGTTCGGTTCACTGTTGTTAACCCTTACAGGTAAAAGAGAGATTAACTCTTAACTATCTGTTTATGACAGAGTGCCTCTTTGGTTGTTTCTTATAAAGAATTAAATAGTGACTTTAAAGCCAGAGCTCTGAGTTGGGGCAGGGCCCAGGTGTAAATTTCAAAGGGAGCTCAGGGAAGTATTCTGCCTCAGAAGCACAATGATTCTGTATTCATCTTGGTTTTGCACAAGTGTAACCTGTTGGCTTCAATGGGGCTGTTTCTACATTACAGATATTTTCATTGATTATCTACATCAAGTTCTTTATACCGGTGCATTGATGTAAAGGGTGGCTTAATTTAGAAATTTTCCTAATATCTATATCCCTCAAGTTACGCTGGTTTACAGTGATGTCAACAGTGCAAAACTCATTGCCTCCAGAATGTCTTAGGAAGTGCTGCTGCACTCTTTTAATGTATCTGATGTGGGGAGGGGCCATGTACCCGTTCTCCTTGCTGCTTTTTCAGAGAAGCTAAGTGCACTCGCTCTACAGAATCTTTGGGTTCGACTCCCCACACCACTCCACTGCTTTTAACTTTGGTGTAAACACTATTAATGTCAATGATTTAATGGATTGGAATCAGGGCCCTTGAGTTCAAGGACTCCCATGTGCCTGCCCCAGTGTAGCATACACAAGGCATTTGCACCTTGTTTCTTGTTGCCCTTCCATGCAGGAGCTGTGGGCATAATCTGGCTATAATATTATCATTTATTATTTTGCAAACGGTCTGGTAAGTCTTGGAGCCCTTTGTGCAAGACATTCTCCATCGTAGGGATTGTTTGTACCTGTCCCAGACAGCATAGAACCTAAGGAGTGTGGCTTAGATATAAAAGGAAGAGTTAACAGGCAATGAAAAGAGACATGGGCAATTTGCTTACAATTATTTAGGAGAACAATAGTCTGTCACAACAGAGTGTGGACTGTCTCAGAATACAATGAGTTACTGTAATCTTTTTTTTAATCAAAAAGTAAGAGGAAAAATAACTTAGTTATTGTAAAAGACACCAGTCTCATGAATTCTAAAATTAAAATGTGTTGAGGCTGTTTTAGCAGAAGGATATATTTAAGCTTGTGTCACACTGAATCGTTTGATATATTTCCTATCATGCTTGCCTCTGCAGATATTTAATCTGAGAATTAGCCACAAAACTTTCAAATTCAGCTCAGTGTTACACCACATTTAATGCTATCCTGGGATAAGAGCTTTTGGCAGGATTTTGCAAGGAAAGTTATTAACACAGTGGATTTTGTTTAATGTTAGCAAAAGATGGACACTAATGAATATCATGCTAATGTGGTATAATGGGAATTTGCTAGAGCATTACACAATACGATTTCACATCATATCAGAAAGTATTAGAGAGAACTTCTGTAATATGATACGACATGGGGGCAAAGTCATTACAAGAGTCTCTAAACTATCTGAAGAGCGCCCCCTGAGAATTCTGGGCAGTGGTATTAAGACCCACAATTAGGTGACCATATGTCCTGGTTTTATAAGGACAGTCCCATTTTGGGCTCTTTTCTTAATAGGCTCATATTACCTCCCACCCCGTCCAATTTTTCACATTTGTTGTCTGGTCACCCTACCACAATCCAGTTATTACTATATAATACAGTTGTTTTGACATCATGGATATTGTGATGGGATATACAAACCCAACTGGGCCCAAAAGGGATAAAAAACAATATTGGACCCAGATAGCTTAGCCCTGCAAACATGCTCCAGCTGGAGGAGTGGGTGAAAAGTTGCTTAGAAGCCCAGCAAAGGATAGGGAATAGGCTGCAGGAGAGAGGAATCCTTCTGTGGAAAGCCCAACAGAAGGTTGAGCCTGAGAGGGGTCCACAGGGTGGATAAGATTCACAGGCAGTGCCTTCTTCAACCACCCCCTTTGAAAATCTGCAAGGTCCTGTTCATTTAGATTCTTTTTTGTTAAGCATTGCCTGTTTGGACTATAGAGGCATGCCCAAACTGAAGGGACCTATAGGTAGGAAGTGGCCCATGGCAGTGGACCTTAAACACCCTGGCAGGTAAGACCCTGCGGGTGTTTGCTTCCCATAGGGCCCTGCACTGGGGTCTGGTAGAGAGGGAGGGTCTGGATGACCCTACAATGCCCCTTAAGACTGAGGCCCTGTCATAGCTTCCTACTCAGATTTGAACCTTAGCATTCATAAACTGAGAAGCTGCATGAACCCTCTAAGCTTAATTACCAGCTTAGATCTGATATTGCTGCCACCAGCCAAAAATTCCAGTGTTTTGGCTCACTCTGTCTCCCAAAACCTTCCCTGGGGACCCAAGACTCAGAGGCCCTGAGTCTCACACCAAAGGGGAAACCACCTCTCCCCTTGTCTCCTCTTTGTCTCATCCCAGCTCCCCTCCCTGGGTATCCTGGGCGATACTGTACTTAAACTCCTTGAATGCAAAACAGAGAGGGAAATTTACCTCCCCCTCCTTCTTCCCTGAGGCTGCACAGATTTCACCTCCCGTAAATTAACACAAAGAGAATTTCCTTCCCTTCGTTCCTTAGCCTACCAGAGAAAACTCAAACAGTTTCAAAAGAAAGCTTTATATAAAAAGAAAGAAAAAAGACATAAAATATTCTCTGTATAAGGTACAATAATACAGGATCAATTGCTTAAAAGAAAAATGAATAAACAGCCTATTTCAAAAGAGATACAATTTAAACATTCAGCAACTACACACATGTCAATACAACAAAACATAACAACCTCTTGTTTTTCTACCTTTGTACCCACAACTTTGAAACTGAAGATTAGAAGCTTGAAGATATAAGACCCCCCTCACAGCTGAGAGCCAGAGAAAGACAACAGACCCAAACATTCCATCCCTGACTTTTTAAAAAATCCGGTTTCCTGACTGGTCCTCTGGTCAGGTGTTTGGTTCCCTTTGTTAACCCTTTACAGGTGAAAGAAACATTAACCCTTAGCTATCTATTTATGACAGGCCCAGATGCAGGTGGAGCCCAGAAGATTCCTGTTTTACGGTCAGGAGCTAGGCACCTCTACTGCCCTGTCAGAGAGGCAAGGGGCCAGATGTGCTAAATGCTAGGCTGCCCAACCCTCAGAGCAACCTACCACTGACATATTGTGGCAGACATCTGGTTTAAAATTGGAAAATGTCAAAAGAGCAAAAATTCTCAGTGAAGAACAAATTGTTTTGAATGAAAAATGATGTCCATTCTAATGCTGTGAGGCTTGTGAGAAGGTGAGAGCTGAGGTTGCAGAGAGTGATCTGACCACTCATTTTTGTCTATAACTCATATGCATATCCCAACCCCAAGGCAGCTGTGGTGAAAGACCTTCAGTAGAGGGGAGAATGTCATGGGGATGGCACTACCTTAGTCTCGCCTTTGCTATGCCTCATATGCACTAGATATGGTGCAAAGTCTGCTAGTTTTCCTCAACCTTTCCGGTAATGCTCCGTTCTCTTTGAAGCTGAATGTGGCCACTGGACTCACCATGCAGCACACAGCATCCACAAAGATGCTTCAGATCCATGTAGAGTTATGATGGGGAATCTAACTGGAAAGAACATTGAATTCAAGTACCATACATACGTATAAGGTGAGACTATTATATCAACATAATTTCATATTCTGCATGGCTTGTGGAGTGGGATGTGGCCTGGAAGTAGGGATTGTAACTTTGTCAGACGAACACACACAGCAGGGAGCATGAATAAAGCACTGATTCTTTTACATGGCTATATTTCTGGTTTTTGTTTTGTTTTGGTGTGTGTGTGTGTGTGTGTGCGCACACCTGGTAAAGGATATAGACTGGACAAAATATTTCAGGTACTACTTGAGCAGGCCTATGAAAGGCTGCATAAAAAATTCCAGCTTGTACTATATTGTATTAATTGAAATAATTAATCATGATATAAAGAGATCATATCTTAAGACACAAGCACAAGAGCATAGTTAAATTTGAAGGTCAATCTTAACTCTATTTCTCAATCTTAATGATCCATTTCCTAATTATGAATACTTGATTTCTCAACCTAAGAGTTGTATGCAAGGTTTTTAAATTGAATTTCCTTTTCCTTTTTGTTTGCACTTGTGTGTTAAGAAAGAAAATGCATAGACGTTGCTCGGAGATCTTGTAAGGCCCATAGTTTGGGAATCCCCAAATGGGCAGTAAGGACAACTTTAAGTTGCTTTGCATCACTATATCCTGTGGATCACGAGAAAGAGGCTGTAATTCTAAAATCCCTTATATACTTAGATCAACTGAGCTAACTAGACATTCTACTTGAAAATAGTGAATAGCTACTCAGTTTCAAGTACTCAGACCTTTCCACAATGGTGACAGCAGCTGTGATAGGCTCAGTGGTGGATTAATGATTTTGCTGCCCCTAAGCCCTGAAGTAATTGTCGCCCCGGCCCCATATGAACTTGTTTTAGTTTTTTTTACAAATTTGTTTGAACTAAAATGAATCTCAATATCATTAAAATAATTGAACATTTACAAGTTTTATTATATATAAAATTAGAAGTACAGCAGACCCTTGCTTGAATGCACATCTGTATAGCGCAATTTCGCTTATAGTGCGGGGCCGCGTATGGATCCAAAACTGAGAACCACTTAATTTCTTCCTTTTGGTCATATTATTAACATTTAGGATTCTCGCGAGTATGTTTACTAAATGGCGTTGCGCTGTCATTTGTGGTTTCAATACGTACTATGATTGGTAGAATCGTGGCTTCACTGATGCCGCAATTACAAAAATGCTGCTATTATAAATTTGCCGCCCCTGAAAATTTGCTGCCCTAGGCCGAGGCCTTGTCGGCTAGGCGATAATACGCTGCTGGATAGACTCACTGGAAAACTACAAGCAAGAGAAAATTAGTGGCCTACATGCTAAAGAGTCAGTCTTTTCTCAGATGTCTTGAAAGTCTCTGCTGATATTTTTTAAATGTATGGTCTTTTGACTCAGTATAACTGAAGGATTATTATAGAATATTTTCTATCTATTGAGAGCACTTTCCCAAACTATCATAACCTCTGTCTCCTAAGTACAGAAAAAAGCACCTGGGCCTTCCTCCTAATGTACATTTTAAATTAAAAATGTGGTGGCAGGGCAGAGTTGTCTGTGTGGAAATACTGAATAGATGGTGTTTGGGGGATATATATGCTATTACAATCATGTGCACAGGCAAGCATGTTAATTTCTCTTTCTTGCAGGGTCATTTAATTTCCACTATGCGCTCAAATGGGTATTTAACTATTAAATATTTAGCAAATGATACTCATGTCTAGTTTATTCCAGTCTTAAGAGACTAAGAAAATACATTCTTTGTTTAATGATTTTTCTTGGTCTGGCCTGATCCTTAGCTCAAATAGGTTATCTCCCAAGGAGGTCATCTTTAGAGACTGAGAAACAGTTATTATTTCTTTAAGCACCTGTGGATAAATGGGAAGCTCCAAACTGCTGGATACATGTCAAAAAACTAAAGCAGATATTCAAACAAAATTGAAAAAAAGAAAATTCATTAATATAATAATTAGTAATTAGCTGAATCTGGAAATGTGGTTTTGGACAGGCACTCATAATTGTGAAAGCAGCAAAGAGTCCTGTGGCACCTTATAGACTAACAGACGTATTGGAGATGGAGCTTTCGTGGGTGAATACCCACTTCATCGGATGCATAATTGTGGATGCTTATGGCAAAGCTTATCTGAACTGTGATATTCTTTCTACAGAGATCAACCCAGCATCATCGTTCTCTAATATAACTCCTCCTCTCCTGCCAAACTTTAAGGCCTCTGTTCTTTAATTATCCTTGGGCTGGGAAGCCTAAGATACTCCTTGCCTCTGGGTAGTTCTTCTTCAAGAAAAAGCCAGGGATCCTCCTCCTAGGAGTGGTCTTCATCTCCAACAACCTCTTTGTATGACCTGTTGCTGATCAATTCAAGTTCTCTAGAGCAGTGGTTCTCAAAGCCAGTCCACCGCTTGTTCAAGGAAAGTCCTTGGCGGGCTGGGCCGGTTTGTTTATCTGCTGTGTCCACAAGTTTGGCTGATCGTGGCTCCCACTGGCCATGGTTCACCACTCCAGGCCAATGGGGGCTGTGGGAAGGGCGGCCAGCACATCCCTCAGCCCGTGCTGTTTCCTGCAGCCCCCATTGGCCTGCAGCAGCGAACCGCGGCCAGTAGGTTTGGCCAAACCTGTGGACGCAGCAGGTAAACAAACTTCCCTGGCCTGCCAGGGGCTTTCCCTGAACAAGCAGCAGACCAGCTTAGAGAACTACTGCTCTAGAGTACATTTCATTCTCCAGAGCATTTGAAATTTGGATTAAATGTCTGTTAGGTCCTTGGTGTAGAGGCCCTGGATCTACACTAGAAGAGCATCAGTGCAGCTGTGCTGCTGTGCTGCTGTAGCAAGTCTGGTGGAGATACTCTATGTTGACTGGAGAGAGCTATCCTGTCAGCATAATAAATCTATCTTCATGAGAGGCAGTAGCTATGTTGGTGGGAGAAGCTCTCCCGCCAACATAGCACTGTACGCACAGGTGCTTAGGTCAGTGTGATTTATGTAGCTCAGGGGTGTGGATTATTTATTATTGATGTTGTTATTTATTTATTTATTTTATTTAATTTTATTTTATTTTATAAAGTGCTACTTGGCCCCATAGAGAAAGTGTTTTTCTTTTTTACTGTCCTTTAAGTGGAGGGACTAATTTTGAGTTCATTTGGGGCTAGAATGACTGATGGAAATCATTATAAGAGATGCCTTTAAAAAGTCATAAGTGAAATGAATTCTTGAACTTTCAGTATAGCAACCTTCTCGGATATACATCTAAAAAATTGATCTACATTGGCATTAACCTGCCAGCTTTGACTCATCAGGACCCAGGATGAGATATATAAAGGATCAGGAATTTTATGTAGGAACTTCAGGGAAGAAACACAATGAAAATGTAGACACACTGAGCCAAGAATGATAGAGCAGCAATCTCTATTGTTATGGCTGCCAAATAATTTCCATTTTAATTGCTAAGTTTTCACAAATTCATAACTCAGTGAAAATTTACTTCTCAGGCTGAAGTTTTCAATGCTTAATTTCTAGAAAGAAGTGGATTCTTTTTCCTTTTGCTTCCTTTTATGGAAAGATTGAGGAAAATCCCTTCAGTCATTGAGAGAATAAAATAAATTCACCATTTTTTAATTGTACTGTATAAAGGTAAACTATTGCACTTTGTTTTCAGGAGAATAGGTTTAATATGACTGAAACTTTAAGCTTCACATTTTACTTGTATCTGGTCTATAAGGAGATGTATGTTTGAAATAATTGACTATAAAACATAAAATTTATGAAGATTTTGAAATCCACTATGTCACATGATCCTGTGGAAGATAGCCTTAAGTTGTAAGTGGAAATCTTAAATATATGGACAAAACTATTAAATCACTAACAGGGAAAATGCCTAAATCTCAAACATTGGACGTTTTGGCGGGACAGAGAGTACGCTGTTTGATGTCTTACTAGCTCTACCTACCATGAGTATTCTCTGTTGGCTGCTAAAACGACAGTAGGAAAGAACAGAGCATGGAAGGATCTTACTATTGGAAATAATCCCAGGAAGTACTTCCATGAATGTAAAATTGACTTTTTCAAGAGTAATGCCCCTAATGGACAGGGGGCTGCAGATGGGAGTTTGAGAAGGAGAGCAAGAGATCCTGCTGCTGAACAGGCTACCAGGTGAGAGTGAGAGTACTAGCTGTTGGTGTGAGCAAGTTTGCTCGACTGTTTGAGTTTTAATTTTGATTCTGATTTCAGGTGACTTCAGTTTCAATTACAGCTGCTGTGGCATTTGGGACTGAGTGCCTGATCCTGTTCCCTTGATTTTTCCCTTGATTGCCTTTGATTGGCCTTCCCCAGTGTGACTCACGAGGGAGTAGGACTGACCTAGGCAAACAGGCTTTAAAAGCCAGAGGCAAAGCAACCAGGGGGCCGCTGACAGGGGAGTTTGAGAGGGAGTTTGACAGAGGGAGGCCTATGATGGTTAGGAAGACCGGCAATACCGGTGCCAGCACTGCTTCTGTCTCTTCCACCTGCACCTGTAGCCAGACAGACCGCCTGAGCATGGATTCTTCTACCCAGATCCTGGTGTGGTTTTGCAGGGGCTGTGACTTGCAATTCCCACTTACTGATATCCAGGCTTGGGGGGACCATCCAATGTGAAAGGTGCCTGCTGGTGGACTCTCTCATGCAGCAGGTAGGAGAGCTACAGGAGGAAGTGGCTAGGTTGAGGAGCATCTGAAATCACAAGCAATTCCTGGACAGTGTCCATGTGGAGACAGCTGAGGTAGCTGTCCTAGTACACAGGACTGCTGACACACCACTGGCGGAAGAGGAGGTGGCTCAGGGTGAACACTGGCAGCTGGTTACTTCTGGCAGCAGGCACTGTAACAACCCCTGCCCCGAACGCTCCTGCCATGGTTATAGGTAACCACTATGCTCTTCTTGATACAGGAGAGAAGGAATCACCCCCTACAGCAGAGGAGGGGAAGCCTTGTACCCCTAGACTGGGAGTCTGATGCCACCACTGAGAATAGGAAACATAGGGTAGTGGTGGTGGTCAGAGACTCTCTGCTGAGGGGGACGGAGGTGCCCATCTGTTGCCTTGACATTTCATCTTGGGAGGTATGCTGCCTGCTGAGGGTCAGTATCCGAGACATTACGGAGGCATTGTCAAGGATTATCCAGCCCTCTGACTACTACCCCATGCTACTCATCCATGTGGGCACAAATGATACTGCAAGGTGTGACACTGAGTGGATCAAGAGTGACTACAGGGCTCTGGGAGTAAGAGTGAAGGAGTTTGGAGTGCAGGTGGTATTCTCTTTGATCCTTCTTGTCAAAGGTAGGGGCCCGGGCAGAGACAGGTGCATCGTGGAGGTGAATGCCTGGCTGCGAAGATGGTGTCACCAGGAGGACTTTGGCTTCCTCGATCATGGGATGCTATTCCAGGAAGGACTGCTAGGCAGAGATGGTGTTCACCTTTCAATGAGGGGAAAGACTTTATTTGGACACAGACTGGCTAACCTAATGAGGAGGGCTTTAATCTAGGTTCGGCAGGGACAGGTGAGCAAAGCCCACAGGTAAGTGGAGAACATGGAGACCTGGGAAATGGGTCAGAAATAGGAGGGAGCATGGACTATAATGGCAGAGAGAAAGGAGGGTCAGGGCAAAACTGTGAGGCAAGATCAAATCAGTATCTTGCCTATATACAAACGCAAAAAGTAGGGTGATAAGCAGGAAGAACTGGAAGTGCTAATAAATAAATACAACTATGACATTGATGGCATCACTGAAACTTGGTGGGATAATACACAGGATTGGAATGTTGGTATGGATGGGTACAGCTTGCTCAGGAAGGATAGACAGGGAGAAAAAAGAGGAGGTGTTGCCTTATATATTAATAATGTACACACTTGGACTGAGGTGGACATGGACATAGGAGATGGAAGTGTTGAGAATCTCTGGGTTAGGCTAAAAGTGGTAGAAAACAAGGGTGATGTCATGCTAGAAGTCTACTACAGGCCACCTAATCAGGTGGAAGAGGTGGATGAGGCTTTTTTTAAACAACTAACAAAATCATCCAAAACCCAAGATTTGGTGGTGATGGGGGACTTCAACTATCCAGATATATGTTGGGAAAATAACACCGCGGGGCACAGACTATCCAATAAGTTCCTGGACTGCATTGCAGACAACTTTTTATTTCAGAAGGTTGAAAAAGCTACTAGGGGGGAAGCTGTTCTAGACTTGATTTTAACAAATAGGGAGGAACTCGTTGAGAATTTGAAAGTAGAAGGAAGCTTGGGTGAAAGTGATCATGAAATCATAGAGTTTGCAATTCTAAGGAAGGGTAGAAGGGAGTACAGCAAAATAGAGACAATGGATTTCAGGAAGGCGGATTTTGGTAAGCTCAGAGAGCTGATAGGTAAGGTCCCATGGGAATCAAGACTGAGGGGAAAAACAACTGAGGAGAGTTGGCAGTTTTTCAAAGGGACACTATTAAGGGCCCAAAAGCAAGTTATTCCGATGGGTAGGAAAGATAGAAAATGTGGCAAAAGACCACCTTGGCTTAACCACGAGATCTTGCATGACCTACAAAATAAAAAGGAGTCATATAAAAAATGGAAACTAGGTCAGATTACAAAGGATGAATATAGGCAAACAACACAGGAATGCAGGGGCAAGATTAGAAAGGCAAAGGCACAAAATGAGCTCAAACTAGCTATGGGAATAAAGGGAAACAAGAAGACTTTTTATCAATACATTAGAAGCAAGAGGAAGACCAAGGACAGGGTAGGCCCACTGCTCAGTGAGGAGGGAGAAACAGTAACAGGAAACTTGGAAATGGCAGAGATGCTTAATGACTTCTTTGTTTCGGTCTTCACTGAGAAGTCTGAAGGAATGTCTAACAAAGTGAAGGCTTATGGGAAGGGGGTAGGTTTAGAAGATAAAATAAAAAAAGAGCAAGTTAAAAATCACTTAGAAAAGTTAGATGCCTGCAAATCACCAGGGCCTGATGAAATGCATCCTAGAATACTCAAGGAGTTAATAGAGGAGGTATCTGAGCCTCTAGCTATTATCTTTGGAAAGTCATGGGAGACGGGAGAGATTCCAGAAGACTGGAAAAGGGCAAATATAGTGCCCATCTATAAAAAGGGAAATAAAAACAACCCAGGAAACTACAGACCAGTTAGTTTAACTTCTGTGCCAGGGAAGATAATGGAGCAAGTAATTAAAGAAATCATCTGCAAACACTTGGAAGGTGGTAAGGTGATAGGGAATAGCCAGCATGGATTTGTAAAGAACAAATCGTGTCAAACCAATCTGATAGCTTTCTTTGATAGGATAACGAGTCTTGTGGATAAGGGAGAAGCGGTGGATGTGGTATACCTAGACTTTAGTAAGGCATTTGATACGGTCTCGCATGATATCCTTATCGATAAACTAGGCAAATACAATTTAGATGGGGCTACTATAAGGTTGGTTCATAACTGGCTGGATAACCGTACTCAGAGAGTAGTTATTAATGGCTCCCAATCCTGCTGGAAAGGTATAACAAGTGGGGTTCCGCAGGGGTCTGTTTTGGGACCGGCTCTGTTCAATATCTTCATCAACGACTTAGATGTTGGCATAGAAAGTACGCTTATTAAGTTTGCGGACGATACCAAACTGGAAGGGATTGCAACTGCTTTGGAGGACAGGGTCAAAATTCAAAATGATCTGGACAAATTGGAGAAATGGTCTGAGGTAAACCGGATGAAGTTCAATAAAGACAAATGCAAAGTGCTCCACTTAGGAAGGAACAATCAGTTTCACACATACAGAATGGGAAGAGACTGTCTAGGAAGGAGTATGGCAGAAAGAGATCTAGGGGTCATAGTGGACCACAAGCTAAATATGAGTCAACAGTGTGATACTGTTGCAAAAAAAGCAAACGTGATTCTGGGATGCATTAACAGGTGTGTTGTAAACAAGACACGAGAAGTCATGCTTCCGCTCTACTCTGCGCTGGTTAGGCCTCAACTGGAGTATTGTGTCCAGTTCTGGGCACCGCATTTCAAGAAAGATGTGGAGAAATTGGAGAGGGTCCAGAGAAGAGCAACAAGAATGATTAAAGGTCTTGAGAACATGACCTATGAAGGAAGGCTGAAAGAATTGGGTTTATTTAGTTTGGAAAAGAGAAGACTGAGAGGGGACATGATAGCAGTTTTCAGGTATCTAAAAGGGTGTCATCAGGAGGAGGGAGAAAACTTGTTCACCTTAGCCTCTAATGATAGAACAAGAAGCAATGGGCTTAAACTGCAGCAAGGGAGATTTAGGTTGGACATTAGGAAAAAGTTCCTAACTGTCAAGGTGGTTGGACACTGGAATAAATTGCCTAGGGAGGTTGTGGAATCTCCCTCTCTGGAGATATTTAAGAGTAGGTTAGATAAATGTCTCTCAGGGATGGTCTAGACAGTATTTGGTCCTGCCATGAGGGCAGAGAACTGGACTTGATGACCTCTTGAGGTCCCTTCCAGCCCTAGAATCTAGGAATCTATAAATAACCATGAATGTGACCCCAATGTTGAAGAATTTTGTTTAAATCCCAAAGCACATACTTGATGTTGGGGATTCCAGGCAACTCACAGTAATAATGTTTGGGTCTTAGCAGGCAGAAAGGGACATGAACCACTTGGTCTCTTTCCCTGAGGATAATACTAATGCATCTCTGCCTTGTTTCCTGAATTTCAGTTTCACAGATTATTACATGAACTTGTTCACCATTTCATTTTGTGATATTTCTCCCTTGCTCCCTAATTTTATTTTATGGGGAATATCGCTGGCTACATCTTGCTCTGGAATATGTGGAATGCCTACTTTCACAGTGAAAAAACAAGAATTTGGGAATTTTATAGTTGCAAAGCTCTCTTCCCAGAAAAGTGAAACAATTGAAAGTGTGCAGAGTAAAACCTTTTTTTTTTCAGAAATGCTCACTTTTTCAAAATTTGTTTGTGAGTAGTTTTGCATTTCAATAAGAATACATTGCATAAGTCCTTCAGTTACCAGTGTTCAAGTCAGCAGGAGAGACAAAGCTCCACTACATTGGGTTCCCATGTGTCAAATGGTATCCATCCATTGGGGAAGAGGAAGGATGGTTCAATGAGCAGGGCATTAACCTGCTCTGCCACAGTCTGCATGTGTAACCCTGAGTAAATCCCTTAACCTCTCTCTACCTCAGTTTCCCATCTGTAAAATAAGGATGATAATCCTTTTCTTCCTCACAGCAATTTTCTGAGATTGTGAAGTGTGTAGATACTATTGTAATGGGGGCCATATAAGTACCTACAGTTGGGGTTACTCTCCACTGGCACTAAGTGTTAACCAAACTGACCTCTTGAATAATCTCAACATTTTCGTTGAGATTATTATTATAATAATATAATAAATAATTCCTTTATTATGACCCTGCTGGGACAATGACATAAATCTGATTGACATCTCCAAAACAACAGGCTAGTATCCTCAAAATTGGTGCCTGATTGAATCATTATAAAAGCAGAAATATTGATTCACTGGCCCTGACATATCATTAGTGAGAGCAATGCATCTTGTTTTGATATGTCAGCACAGTGAATCAATGGAAAAAATATGTGGTAGGTTAGGAGGAAATCACCTTTTGGTAGACAGAGGTAGGAGTCTTTCTTTTTTTTTTTTAACTTGCTAGTCTAAATTTATTACCACTCCAAAAATCAAATCAACAAAAAACTCACAAGCAGGCAATACAGGGAGCAGAAATCCTGGAGGATCACTACAAACATTATCTTTTAATTGAAACTTTAAGACACCCTCAGAAAACTGTCTTTCTTTTAAACATATATACACACACACTGCTGTAGTACATACCATCCAGCTACATCAATCACATCTAATGGAAGGTAATAAGATGTGACTGGGATAATGTGATGGTTTGCAGTCTAACTCCTTGGCAACTTTAACCAAAAAGAAATGTGATTTCTCGGAAACAGCGTCTAAATAAATGTCTTTTCAATCAAAACAAAAGAACAGACTAGTGAACAAAACAATGAGCTGGCATTTTGTATTTTCCTGAAAATATATCAGGACAGATTCTCAGCTGCACCCAATAAACTCTGGCATTTCTTAGATTGTGTGAGATGGGGAGAGATGCCTCAAAGGAGATTTACTGTCTTTCTAAGGAAAGGAGCTTAAAACATTAGAATTGTCTAAAATATTCTCACCATTGCAAAGTCATGTATCATGAAAAAAGAACTTGTTTTGTTCACTGAATTTTTGCAAAGACAAAAACACTTTCAAAGCAAAGTCAGTAGTTTTGCTGAAATTTTTGGAAGCATTCTTTGTACATATGCTCTTAGGCATCCTTTAGAAGCAGTATAACCATTGCATTTAGCCAGAGAGGGATAATCCATAGCACATGGAAGTCAGTTATATCACTGAACAGCAACAAGATCATCCTAGGCCCTTCTTTTCCTTGTTTGAGAAATCAAAGACCAAGTAAAGTTGCTGTGGAGAAAAAAGAAGCTAAATAGTGTGTGTAGTTTTATGTCCAACAGCAGCAGAGCAAATGCTTTATTTAGAAGCCTGAGGATGAGCAGCAGCCTGCTTATAGGTTTTATGTCTGTGTGTGAGAACTCCAGGAATGAGGCATATAAAAATCAGCACTAATTAGGAATAATAAGAAGAAAAATATTTTCGTCTTCTCTTTCCATTTTGAATTAGTTCCAGTAAAATTAGATTCAAATTTGGGACTGAGTACATTGCATCAAGCTTGATATTGGTTTCTCTAATAGTTAGGAAAAACACCATAATCACATCTCTTGTTTGGACCAAAATGAAAAGCACAATCCTAGGCACCAATCCTGCAACTGGCTCTGTCTGGGTGAACCCAATTTCAATACAGTCTTGGATGATAACAGCTTGGATCCAATCAATACAGTGTAATCTAGATACAGAATGCAAGACAGAGGACTCGGATTTATATGGTTGAAGGAAAAGGAAAAACCCCAAACTCTCTATTAATTGGAGTTGTGTCCAATCATTTAATTTAACTTCATTACATCGGAATCCGGAGGGACATGCCAGTGGCTGGGGAAGTCATTCAAACTACTTTCCAAACCTTTCACCCATAAAATCTTCAAGGAACATAATGGATTTGTTCTTTTCAATGGGAATATATAAGAGAGAGAGTAAGACTTCATGAATATATTACAGACACAAAACCATCTTTGTATTCACTTCATGTTCACAGTCACAGGATGAAAACCATACTGATTTGTACTTCAGCTTGTTGGCAATGCACTATAGCTATCTGCAGGGTAATACAGACTCCATGTCAAATGTAGCTCTTACATGTTTTCCTTCATATGAGACAATTTCAGTTTTAATTCTGGTATGATCTTTGCATACATAGAATTACAAGACAGATAATACAGGATAGATAATACTTACAAGATATTTTATCTGTTGCAGTAAGGTGTCCATGCACATACATTTTACTGTTGCTGGAGGACCTCAGAAAAGGAGTTGAAGCTCACTTTCATGAGAACCTATGTTACAACTGCTCAAAGCATAATGCTTCCTGTTGCAGATGATAGTTTCTGTGAGGGCCCAACAGCCTAGTGCTCTCAGGAGAAATTAATTTCAGTTCACAGGAGAAATACATTTCAGGAAGGATACAACCGTAGAAGATGTGAATTTCAATGTGTGAGAGTGAATTTGTATTGAGAATCCTATTCCACTTCCCACTCAAAGCTCCATTAGGAACTGTAAAGTTTCTCTGTACATAAATGAGTCAGAATAAAATGAGAGAGAGAAAAAAATATGCAGCCTAAAGACATATGTGAGAAACAAATGGTGTTTTATAGAATACAGGATTGTATAAATACATAAAATGAAAAATAGTCTGAGTAAAACCTTGAAGGAGATCCAAAAAGATCCCAATTGCCCACTGCCTCTTGTGGGGTCATTCACACCTGTGCAAACTCAGGTCGGTTGTATCTGTGGCCACA
>NC_133771.1:82636412-82681790 GCF_003597395.2 Chelonoidis abingdonii | reverse complement strand
CGCAGGTGGCGATGCAGCTTCCGAAAATCCAAAAAAGAGCTCCAGCATGGACCGTACGGGAGATACTGGATCTGATCGCTGTATGGGGAGACAAATCTGTTCTAATCAAAGCTCCGTTACGACCTGGACGAATGCCAAAGCGTTCGCAAAAACATCTCCAGGGCTTTACACAGTGCCTGCTGACAAGCGTACGGGAAGCAGAGCTCAAATGGTACGACAGTTGGCGATTGGGCCTACAGCGGTAGCTGAGGGACTCCAGCTATCCCAGGCAGTCCACAGCAGTGCTTACCTTGTGAAACTCTCAGGTTTGCCCTCTTGGGTGACGCTCCCCAATGTTTTCTGCAGGTTCAAATCACATGCCTCTGCGAGATGTGTTCTAGGGAATAGTCTACACTCCTCAGTTTCTCGCCCCCCTCAGGGTTATGTCAACCCCCCACCACGCTGAAAGAAAGGGAAAGAGCTATTATACATTCTTCCCTTGGAGACTTCTTATGCTTTTTCAATTGTTACCCTATAGATGTACTGAATGCTTGACCGAAAATTTCCTGGTAGACGGGCGGTTAGAGTGCCTGCTATCGAGCACCGCCACTAAGATGAAGGGGCAGACGTAACTCCACCTTCCTCCTCCCACCTCCCCGGGTGATACGATTGTGCAATCTCAAGTGAGCATACGCGTAGTACCATCGCTCCGCACATATGTCACCCCGTGAGTGCTCCTGTGTTAAAAATATGTATAGCCAGCATTACATAGCTAAGTAACATCCTCTCTTCTTTTCCTCCTCCTTCCGATTGTGGTGTATTCGCTGGCTGGCCTTAGGTTGCAGACTGGTTGTGGAGTGAGGATGCTGGGTAAAGAATTGGGAATGAACTCTCCAGTTATTCCCAGGTCAGATGGTAACAGAATCGGCTAAGGTGAAACGTGCTGATCAGAGCTCCACGCTGGGCAAACAGGAAATGTAATTCAAAAGTTCACGGGGCTTTTCCTGTTTACCTGCCCGCTGCATCCGAGTTCAGATTGCTGTTCAGAGCTGTCAGTGGTGCACTGTGGGATACCGCCCGGAAGCCAATAACATCGATTTCCGTCCACACTAACCCTAATCCGATATGTTTATATCGATTTTAGCGCTACTCCTCTTGTCTGGGAGGAGTACAGAAATCAATTTAAAGAGCCCTTTATATCGATATAAAGGGTGTTGTAGTGTGGATGGGTACAGCGTTAAATCGATTTAACGCTCTTTAAATCGATTTAAACGCATAGTGTAGACCAGGCCTGTGTGTTGTAATATTTAAATCAAAGGGAATTATGAGTAAAATGTACATCTACCTCTCTTCCTGATATACAGACCTTGACAGAGCAACAGTAGAGGTGAATTACTAATTGCTTTATCACAAGATAAGGTGGTAACATTAAAGATGGGTTACTTTTACCGTGCAGTGTACACTGTTTCAAAAGAGGTTGCTCTTTTTGTTTCTTTTGTGAAATACAGGATTCTTTACTACTGTGCTTGGCTGTTACATGGTTGTGCAATGTAAGAAAAAGATTCAAGGAACTTTCCCCCTCGTCCCACACACCCCTAGCCCCCTTGTGGTGGCCCATAGAAAGACTAGGAAGAATTCTATTCCCCACACTCTGAAGAACACAGGGATGGTTCTAGTGTTATGCCCCTAGGGGTACATGGAGCCCTGAGTAGACGAGGAAGCAATCAGAGAACATAGGCTCTGCTCGTCCTCCATATCACTGGTTGGAGTTGGACCAGCAAAGGGGGGAATAAGCTGAGAATCTTACTTCCCCCCGCCTCCCCACTCCCTGCCCTGCGTTTCTTTTGAGTTTCTCAGAAAGAGACAGGATATATTTCAGACTGGCTTCATGCAGCTTTTGCTAACAACTTTGGAGATTAGGGGGCTATCAAAAAGATACCAGGAAATGCTTTTAGTTGTTCTGTATTTAAAACCAAATGGTATCTTCCCCTGTGAAAACATTTACAAGCAGATGTTGCTAAACAAGAATCAATCACAAAGGGAACTTTATGATACATTTTAACTTGATTGAGTGATGATTTCTTAGTACAGGAGTTGATTTTTTATAATGTAGCTCTCCACTATGAGAAGCAGATATCTCCCTCTGGTTTAAAGCTGATACGCAATAAATCTGTCTAATATCTGGCAGTTTTATGGGATTCTAGTTGAGAATTTTGCCATATAAATGATGCCCCAGAACACATTCAATGTTTGCTATACTCTGACTCATTTGAACTTCAAATTTCAGTTGCAACCATCTTTTACTATACGCACCAGTGGATGAAGGCAAAAACTGAAAACATGGTTCAGTGCAAGTACAGTATATCTTTTGTACAATATTATCTACTTATTTATCAGATTTTTTTCTCCACAAGCAGTTGCAACTGTGAGCAACTGATATTATCCACTGGGATCAGATACTATTTTGACAAGTTGTTCTGGCTTGTTTAGTTTAGTTTGATGGCTGCTATAATTACAGATAGACACCCCCCCAGTATTTACAGTTTCTGCAGAAAAATACTTTCTGTGATATTGTAAATCTGTCTCTCTCTCCCTCCCCCACCAACCAAGCCATTTACAAATATATTGGAAATGGCAAGAGATATTGCCTAAATAAATAAAAAAGCTGCCTTTCAGAAGACACTGACCATTTGAAGGGCTATACACTTCTATTGCAACACTGAAAAAACTCCCCCCCCCCATTGATATATCCTAGAGGGACAAGGATAAATTAAAATTATGGTCCATAGTATTTATTTTATTTTAGTTTTCTTTTTGTTTATAATTATTATGAGAAACTAAGCACCTCTCCTGGTCCCAGGTACCTTTCCAAATGACAAACGATAAAGCTAGTAGTCTCTCCTCTACTTTGAAATCATAAAATAACAAATTATAGATGAAAATCAAATGCAAACTTGAGCTAGAGAGGAGGGATGCTCCAGCTGTTCAAGCATTAACCTAGAATTTGGGAACTGTGGGTTCAAGTTATGGATTTACTACCAACCTCATCTGTAACCCTGGGTAAGTCATTCAGCACAATGGTTTTCAACTAGAGGTATGTGTACCTCTGGGGGTACTCAAAGGTTTTGCAGGGAGTACTCAACTCATCTATATCAGTGTTTCCCAACCTGGATGTTGCAGCCCCTGGGGTGGGGATGGAGGGTTCATGGGACAGATTGAAGGGGAGGTTGAAAGTGCAGAGCCGGTATTAGGGGGTGGCAAGCAGGGTTTCAGGCCTGAGTGGCAAGGCTTGGGCTTCAGACAAGGCTCACAAGTGAAAACCAAGCTCAAGTACCACACTGATATGCAAGTATAATATTTATATGCCAATTGATGTATTTTATAATTATATGGTAAAAATGAGAAAGTAAGAATTTTTTCAGTAATAGTGTGCTGTGGCAAATTTGTATTTTTATGTCTGATTTTGTAAGCAAGTAGTTTTTAAGTGAGGTGAAACCTGGGGGTACACAAGACAAATCAGACTCCTGAAAGGGGTACGGTAGTCTGGGAAGGTTGAGAACCACTGGTTTGGCATCTCTATGACTCAGTTCCCCATCTGTAAAATGGCAATGATAGCACTTTCCTACCTCATCGGGGTGTTGTGAAGATAAATACATCCAAAAAAACCCCCCAAAACCCCGAGTCATTCAGATACTATGGTAATGGTTGCCATATGTGTACCTAAGACAGATCTTCATATTCATTTCAATTTCCATATATACTTAATTAAAATATGCTAGTGGACAGATAAATTGCAGTGACATATTGTGTCTATTGTTTATTAAACAGATATGACCAAAAAACCTCCAAAAGCCTATGACAGCCAAACTGCAGTACAATTGTTAGATGCAGTGATCACCATTAAATGATTAGAATTAACCCACCTAATTTTCTTATAATTAGTAATAGCAGCCACTGTAATATACACAGAAAATGGATGGTCAAAATATTCACTACAAAATTAAAACCACTTTAATATGCCCCTTTTTCAGTTTGAACAGCTTCCATAAAAATGTAGTTTACTGTGCAAAATATTTTGCATTATTATGATTATTAATACTTATACTAAAGTGCCATCTAGAAGACCAAGAAGGTTGGGGACCCATAGTGCTAAGCTGCATCAGTGGAAGTCCTAAGTTTTATAGACAGTATTTTTTTCTCATGGTTTAAATGTCAGTGAAAATGTCACTGCAGCTGTTCATGGTACATTTTCAGGTTTCAGTCTGAGTTGATTGGCTTATGATTAAAGTCACATGATATTTCCTCACCGTTCCTGATCAGTTGGCCTATGACATGTACACAGATGAAGCTATTTGGCTTGCTTATTCAGGTATTTATCTGAAGGAGGGAGATATTTCCAAATACACCATTGAGAAAAGCAGACCTGCCAATTTTTCCTATCAGAACTTAGGGAGCTGGGGCATGAGGGAAAGACACAGGGGTCTGTTAGTGGGCATGGGGAGAGAAGAGTCTCTGAGGTACTGATAGGCCACAGTACTGGTGGATGTGGAACTCCATAAGTTTGAGTGGATTGGATAAGTATCCAAACTATTCTATCCTTAACCAAACTAACTTAAAACCTTTCTGAGGTTTGCTCACTGCTAATTCCAGATGTGTTTATCCAGGGATGAGTTTTCCATACTCTGGCATGTGGTCTTGATGTGATACTAATTTACAGAATGTTTGTATATGGTATTTGCAGTGATAGGGCTGGTTTACTAGGTGATTTTATGTCATTTGCCTAAGAAGTTTACCGCAAATTCTTATATTTAGTTTTGCTGTGAAAATGCTGAGGTTTGCATTTTTAAATATTCCTCTTGTAATCCTAGAAAGGCATCAAAATTATTTTAAAGGGGTGGGCAGAGGGGCAGAGGGGAGGAAAATTTCAATTTGGAAGGCAAAATTATGCAGGTAACTATTTCATACAGACCAGAATTCCAAAACCACCACCTCCTCATCATATCTGTAATTTGTATGTTGCTGAGCAACAAAAATATTTGACTGCTACTTTATACATAAAAATCATTATGTTTTCATTTGCTTATCATGCTTTTAACTTCTAAGGCAACCTTATGGGAGTGGAGATATATACCCAGGATGGGCTTCACATCCCAATAGTCATCAGTGCCACTATAAACTTTGTGGCCACTGGCAGCACTGGTGACTCCTAAGAGATGTCTACAATATAGTTCAGCGAGAGATAGTTTTCAGTATAACTTCTACACTTTGTTTACCTAATTAAGCTATTGTTTAAGACCTGTGATTTACACATCTCAAAAAGCTGGGATGAACTATGGATGCTCACCTGAGTCTAAATTATTTGAGGTTTCCTCCCTCTATCACCTCTCTTAAAGCCTTGTGGGAACCTGTGATTTTTTTTAAAAAAAGAAAGATTCAGTATAATAGGGCTATGGGTAAGGCCAATTCTGCTAATCAAAGAGGTTCACAATTTCACATTAAGAGCAGTAGCATGGAAAAGTTTGAAAATGTGTTATTATCTCTGCATTTGTATACTCATAGCACCTAGGAGTTCCAGTCATGATTTAAGATTGTACTGAGTGAGGCGCTGCACAAACACAGAACAAAAAAGACAGTCCCTTCTCCCCAAAGTTTAAAATTTGAGTAAGAAACAAATTTTTCTATATTGCATAACACATATTGTCAGCTCTTTCTTCTCTTGTTTTTCAGGCCAGAAGGGACCTTTCTGATAATCTAATCTGACCTTGTGGATAGCAGAGACCAAAGACTCCGCTGAATACTAGACTATGTTGAAATTAGTGAGGATATTTACATGTAAACCAGCTTAGAAGTTGTTTAGAAGTTCACTTGGCTTTTGCTTTTCATTGCCTGTTCTTATAATCAGGGGTTTGTAATATCTTAATTGTCTTTGCAATAGCTGACTGCAGCATCACCAAAAAAAGGATTAAGAGGATAAGTGAGGAATAAGTAGCAGAAGTAAATAGATTCCTAACAAAATTATCCTTTTTTTATTTGAATGACTCTAGTATTAAAACAACAACAGCAAAGTAAAGCAGGTAAAAACTCTAGAAAACAGGAGAGAAAGACAATGGGTATCTCTTAAACTATTGTAAAGTGTGCAAAAGATGAGACAATCCAGGTTCCAAACCCAACCTGAGTTTCTGTGAAATGTTTTTTCTGTATGCTGACATCCTCCATTCCTGTACTTTTGCAGGCACTATCTCCTAAAACAAGACTCTATTGGTAGACTCCTATTCCCACCCATAATCCGACAATCCCAGCCTAGACATGGACTACAGGATATCCACCTGCACAATGTGATATCAAGTAAAATAGGCAAATAAAACTTGTCTAAGTGGTTTGTTTTATGGATAATGTTTTTTGGAACATCCCATGAAACACTAGCATATCTGCAAATATATACATAGGCTATGTGCAGTATCTATGGCAACTCAAAGATGTACAATCCCAAAACTGCAAAATACTGTGGCAGTCTCATGGTTTCCATGAAATCTTTCACTCAAGCCTGTGAAGTGAGGGACCCGTAGCACTGATTGCAATAGCCATCATATAAATTGCTTCTCTGAGGAAATATGGCCCAATTTAATGCACCCTGAAGTCAACAGGAGTTTTTTGTTGACTTAAATGGGTGTTGAATCAGACCCCAAAACAGCCATAGCCATGCTTGAAACTTGAAAAGCTCTATTTTAGTTCTAAAAATGCATCTTTGATCCTTAGCAAGCCTCTACAGTTATTCTGTGAATTCTTTTTTAAGGTGGGTTTGTTTATTAGGAATATTCTCCCATCTCTAGAAGCAATGTCGTAATCAGAGTACATTCTAGAATGGTATTTTATTGTGTGTGTATATTATTTTAATATATTCTGTGTGTGTATCTATCATCTATCAACATCTTTCTATGAACCTGATATACATATAATAAATTGCACAGTATGCAATAAATACCTGTGTAATTTATCAGAAACCCTCTAGATTACATCATTTGAGATTCCTGGGGATTTAATCTAATATTCCAAACTTCATAGGATCTTCAAATACAGTCACTACCATTTTAAGTCAACCAGTGAAAGGTCTCTTCTTTATCACCATGAATGTAGAATGTCCCCTCTAAAATTGACCCTTTCTGAGGCCTGGAGTGGGAGAGGAACTCACGGTCTTATCAGTTATGAGTAATGCAAGGTTCCTAAACTCATGCTGATAATACCATACCCCCCACTATGTCATATAGGAGCAATTCTACACAAAAGAGAGTTGGAAAATATTGTCTCCCTGTTTTTTAAAAGGCTTCTAAATATTACATTTACAAGACAACAATATTTTCATTCCTCTTCGCTAAGGGAACAGTACAAAACTCTTCAAAAATGTATTTAAGATTGTCAGGCAAGGGTGAGATTTTCAAAAGTGCCCAGCTGAGTTAGGTACCAATTTACATTGACTTTTAATGGGATGTAGGTTCCTAACTCACTTAGGCACCTTTGAAAATCCTAGTCAGTGGAAATAATGATTCATTCCTCAAGTAGCTAGAAATCTGATAGAGACAGCATTTCTCAAGTCCTATGAGTACACATAATTTCAAACATCAATGTATAAAATGGACATGATTTGGCTGGGGATAATATGATTTTTTATTGGCACATGAGACATATAATTATGGCTTTCATTGTGACTTTCATATAGTTGTGGCATCTCCTTCACTGCCTAATTCATGTCACTTATCAGTTGCAACAGTCTTTTCTAGGCATTAGTGCACAGTTTCACAGATGCTTATAAATGATATTTCACTTTACAACACTGCAGCTATTGTCTATTGTTGTTGCACGTTGAATAGAAAACAGAAAATGTCAAGTCTTTTTATTCAGAAATTGGTAACCAATAAGTGGGTTGAGGAGGTGCTTGCTGACATACTGCTAGTGGGTTTTAGTTTCTGGAAATCTCTTAATTTTTTAAAAACATCTGATGTTTAGAAGTTTGCCCTGTGATTTAAAAAAATATATTTATTTAGGTGTATGAGATCTGAAGTCAGCTTACATTTTGAATAATGTCAGTAGGCTGCTAACAAATACAGTCTATGGAGTACTGCATGTGGAAAGATACTGTGAAGCTGTACACAGAAATTATTGCTGGTTTGTATTATTTTTTAAACTATGTCACTTCACATGTCATTCTGCAGCAGATTTTATAGAGCCTGAGGTGAATTTATATAATTAGCTTGGTTTTGTGCCATATTTCCCATAGGTCAAGCCAATTAAAGGATAACTGAGGGAGACAGTACTCCAAACTGTGGCATATGGTACTATGGCATAAAAGCACAAGGGATATGGGAAAACGAATTGGCAGGGATTATAGTTTTGAAATTAAATGAAATTGGATGTAAATCATGTTGGACTCTGTTTTGGATTTCCTTGAAGTTTGAGTTTTCTTGGACTGTTCCCTTTAGACAGTGGGTCAGTATTGTCCAACCGTGCAATGTGGGGACTGCATTGGGACTTGGCAGATGTAGGTTCTGTTCCTAACTCTTCCACTGATGCTGAGTTGCCTTGTGTAACCCACATACCTCATGAATGTGGTGTTATGTCCCATCTAATGGCACTGAGACCACTTAGAGAGAAAGAGAAAATGAGTCTGCTCTACAGCCTTAGCTAACAGCCAGGTGGCTTTTAGCTCATGTTGTAGAGGCTCGCACACTAAGCTCCAGAGGTCCCTGGTTCAATGCCAACGGCTAAGGTCTGTTGGCATTACACTTGCATAAGTCATTTTACCTCTCTGGGCTTCTGTTTCACCTTGCACCATTTTTCATAGATTATAAAGCCTAAAGGGACCACTGTGATTGCTTAGTCTGATCCTCTGCCTAACACAAGCCATAGAACTTCCCTGAAGTAATTTTTTTTTTAATTAGAGCATACCTTTTAGAAAAACAGGCAAGACTGATTTATTTTTTTCTGTCTTGACTGCTTAGATGTTCATGGCAAAGACTATCTCTTTCTATGAATATGTACAGTGCCTAATACAATGGGGCCCTGATCTCATTTGGGGCTTCTACGGGTATGTCTACACTAAAAAAGAACAACAACAACAAAACTTGTGGCACTGAATTTCAGCCCAGGTCATTAGACTCAGGCTTGGGTTACAGGGCTAAAAATACCAGTGTAGACATTTGGGATTAGGCTAGAACCTGGGGGTATGTCTACACGATGGGATTATTCTGATTTTACATAAACCGGTTTTGTAAAACAGATTGTATAAAGTCGAATGCATGCGGCCACACTAAGCACATTAATTCGGGGTGTGCGTCCATGTACCGAGGCTAGCGTCGATTTCCAGAGCGTTGCACTGTGGGTAGCTATCCCATAGCTATCCCATAGTTCCCGCAGTCTCCCCCGCCCATTGGAATTCTGGGTTGAGACCCCAATGCATGATGGTGCAAAAACAGTGTCGCAGGTGATTCTGCGGTAAATGTCGTCACTATCATTCTTGTCTCGTTGAAAGCAATGGGAGACATCATTTGAGCCCTTTTTCCCGATTGCCTGCGCAGCCATACACGGCACACCGTGAGCATCGTTCAAGCGTTGTTTTAGGGTTACCTTATGTCTACTGATGGGCTAACGAGCGGATACTACGCCAAGCGCTACACAGCAGGATTCAATTGCCTTGCAAATAGCAGACGGTATAGTTGTCTGTAACTTGTCTTGCATGCCATTTAGTAACTGAGCGATGCAGATGACGGTTATCAGTTGTTTCTGTACTGCACTGCTGTCATGGTCCCCTGGCTGAGGTCGGCGGGGCGCAAAGAAGAAAAGGAATGATCCCCCAGTCAATCCCTCCTTAGATATCTAAAAATAGGAGAAGTCTGAATAGTGCCAAGGTTAATAGAGAACCGTGTACCAGGAGAACCAGAGATAGCACAGCCGCCGTGTCAGAATCCACAGAAATGGATGAGCTCCATCATTCTAAGGTTCCCGCAACAACCCACCCATTGGCCTTTCCTGCTCCCCTACCCTGGGCTTACCATGAAGTGCCCCCATTTGTGTGATGGAAGTAATAAAAATGCAGAATAAGCAACATGATTTTAGTGAGATGAAATGAGGTGGGAGGCAGCCTTCAGCTGCGTATGATAGTCCAGGCAGGACATAAACGGTGTGGGGAGTAGGGCCCAGCATCCCGCTGGCTATGTATAAGTCCAGCGTACCATGAACTTTCTTTACGACAGGAAAGGGACGGGCTTGATGAGCTCAGCTGCAGTTGCTATGATAACGGTTACCAGCTATTCGTTATATCATACTGGAATGAATGAGATGATTCCCTATTTTTGCCAGCGCCCCCAGCCGACTCGCCTGAGGCCAGCCAGACACTCCATGGCTGATGATGAGACGGATAGGCAGGCATATTGTACGTCTGCACCAGGGAGGGGAGAGGATAGTGCTGTTCACTGCCGCACTCGCGTCTACAGCAGCATGCGTAGACATAGAGTTGACATTGAAAAAAGTCAGAAACGATTTTTTCCCTTTGCTTTATCAGGGGTGTCATAAACAGATACGTAAGGGGTTTAATGTCTCTTACCTGTAAAGTTACAAAGAGAACAAACACCTGACAAGAGGCCAATCAGGAAACCCGGATTTTTAACAGCTTAAGGAGGGATTTTGTTTCTGCTTGGTTTTGTCGTCGTGCTCTCTAGCTTTGAGTGGTTGCTGATTTCCAGGCCTTCTCCTAGAAGTCTTCTCGTCCTATCTTCCCCAGTTGTAAGTACAAGTTATCAAAAGTAAGTCCTTTAAATGTTTTGCGTATTTGCATCTGTGCACTGCTGGTGGAGTCTTTATGTGTATTTGGCTATAACATACTGTTAAATGTTGTTTTGGGTAAGGACTGTTTATTTTTCTATGTTTATCATTTATCTACGTGAAACCCTGTATCATACCATCTCATAGTTACAGAGAACTGTTATTCTATTCTTTCTTCTTTTTTATTAAAAGTTTGCTTTTTAAGACCTGTTATTTTTTTCTAGTTGACCCACCAAGGAAATGTGTGGGAGAGGCAAGGAATAACAGGGTGAGGGGGAACTGCTCTTCTGTGTTAACTCTCCTAGTTGTCCCAGGGCGGAGAAAAGCTACGGGAAAGAGAGATAGAATCTTTCTGTTTCTTGTCTTTGGGGTTGGTCTCTGTGGAAGTGATGGAGACATGCTTTTGTATGTGATGTAAAGAGGTTGACAGTAACTTCAGGTTAGCCAGAGGGAAATTCTGGTGGAGAGAGGTGGGTGGAATGGTTTATTGCTTTGTGTAGCACTCAGAGCTCTGAGTCTTGGGTCCCCCAGGAAGGTTTGTTTTTGGGAGACAGAGGGACCAACCTGGAAATTGGCTGGGGCAGCGATATCAAATCTAAGCTGGTAATTAAGCTAGAGAGTTTATGCTAGCTTCTCAGGTTATGAACGCCTAAGTTCAAAATCTGAGTAGGAAGCTATAATGGCGTGAGGGGTAATTAACGACTATACCCTACCATCTGGACAATGTGTTTGATCCTACAGGCATTGGAGCTCAGCAAGAATGCAATACTTTCGGAGACTGCTGGGGACTGGGATAGTGGAGTCCTCAGTATCCCCTCCCTCCTCCATGAGCAATCCATTTGATTCTTTGGTTCCATTACGCTGTCACGCAGCAAATGTGCTGTGGACTCTGTATCATAGCCTGAGATTTTTTCAAATGCTTTGGCTTTCGTCTTCTGTAGAGAGCTCTGAGAGAACATTTGTCTCCCCAGATTGTCTGATAGAACAGCGGTCATCCACGTATCTCCCGTACGGTCCATGCTGGAGCTCTTTGGATTTGGGACTGCATTGCCACCGTGACTGATCATGAGCTCCACGTTGGCAAAACAGGAAATGAAATTCAAAAGTTCGCAGGCTTTCCTGTCTACCTGGCCACTGACATCCAAGTTCAGATTGCATCAGTCACAATGTGCACTGTGGGATACTGCCCGGAGGCCAATACTGTCGATTTGCGGTCACACTAACCCTAATCCGATATGGTAATACTGATTTCAGTGCTACTCCACTCGTCGAGGAAGAGTACAGAAACTGGTTTAAAGAGCCCTTTTTATCGATATAAGGGGCCTTGTTGTGTGAACAGGTGCAGCATTAAATCGGTTTAATGCTGCTAAAATCCATTTAAACGCATAGCGTAGACCAGGTCTGGGTTCTGAAAGCTGTTGATAGAGAGGGTCTCAGATCCCAGGCTCCAGTCAGACCCCAGATGTCTACACTCCTTTTTTTAACTCCGCAGCCTTAGCCGTGCAGGCTCGAGTCATTTGACCCAGGCTCTGAGACTCAACACTATGGATTTTTCTTTCTATAGATATATTCTTAGTGCTACTGAATTGCACAATTATCATTATTATTATTTGAATTTGAGCTTATGTACAATACTTGCTGTTGTTTAGAAGGTTCACGATGTTCTTTACCCTGGGTTGTAGTCTTAAATCTCGTTTCAACTACATAGCTTTTGAGGCTTTTTATATTTTTGGAATGTTTCTGACATAAGTCCAACTTGCAATGTGTCTTACAAATATAGTTAACTGATCAGCTGTCTTACCATTGTCAGAACTTTACCCTAGATCTAGGAATAAACCTATTGGGTCTGATTCGCTCCACTTTACACAGTATAACAAATAATTTCAATAAGTATTGATAGTTACATTGGTGTTAAAACAGATTAACATAGTGGTTAACCTTGTCTATTAAATACAACCTGTTCTGAAAACTTTTCTGAAGAATTTGGAAACAAAATTAAAATAATGCATAGTAAAACTGAGTTAACAGGAGAATTTGCTTTTTAAAGAATAAATTGTCTATCTGTACTATTCACTGTGAGCCCTATATGTACATGGGAATCTCACAAATAAATATGAGGGGAAAAAAACACGACTGTTTAATTTTTAAGCTCCTCTGCTGGCTGGTCCATGTAAAATAATAATAGTTATCAAATCAGATTTGCTGAAAGAATGAACTTGTCAAACTTGCTTTATCTGCCATGGCAACTGAAGTCAGTATAATAATTCCATTTCACTAATGCTTAAGTTAAGAATTTGTCAGTGGCCTTATGATAAACTTTAGCTGTGGTAATTTTTTTGAGGGGTGGGAGGGGATTCCAACCGAGTTCATCAAATTGCACAGGTCTGACATTCAACATACTGTCTTCATAGTTTCAATTGTTCTTTCCTAATTTAGATTAACAATAGGAATACTTTAAATAGGAGTTTGGAGCACAGGTGGTATTCTCTTCGATTCTTCCTGTCAAAGGTAGGAGCCAGGGCAGAGACAGATGCATCATGGAGGTGAATGCCTGGCTGCGAAGATGGTGTCGCCAGGAGGGCTTTGGCTTCCTCGACCACGGGATGCTATTTGAGGAAGGACTGCTAGGCAGAGATGGCGTTCACCTTTCGAGGAGGGGGAAGACCTTATTTGCGCACAGACTGGCTAACCTAGTGAGGAGGAGCTTTAGAATAGGTTCAACGGGAACGATGAGCAAGGCCCACAGGTAAGAGTGGGGAACTGAAAGACTGGAGTGGCGCGGTACACAAGAGGGAGCTGGGATCATATGGCAGAGAGCAAAGAAGGTTCGGCAAATGGGAGCAAGATCAACCAGTATCTTAGGAGCCGTATATACAATGCAGAAGATATGCGTTAATAAAGCAGGAAGACTGGAAGTGCTATAATATCATACAAACTATGACATTGTTGGCATCATGAACACTTGGTGGGGATAAATACCATGGACTGGATGTTGGTGTGATGGGTATCGTATGCTCGGCACAGGTAGGAACAGCGGAATAAAAAGGGAGGACGGTTTGTTGTAATATATTAACATGTGAATTGGACTGAGGTGGAGAATGGACAATAGGAGATGGAAGTGTTGAGAGTCTCTGGGTTAGGATAACAAGGGTAAAAAACAAGGGTGATGTCGTGCTAGGAGTTCTACTACAGGCCACCTAACCCAGATGGAAGAAGTGGATGACGGCTTTTTTTAAACAACTAACAAAATCATCCACACAAGATTTGGGTGGTGACGGGACTTCAACTATCCAGATATATGCTGGGAAATAACACCGCGAGGCACAGATCATCCAATAAGTTCCTGGACTGCATGCAGACAACTTTTATTCCAGAAGGTTGAAAAAGCTATACGGGGTAAGCTGTTCTAGACTTGATTTTAACGAATAGGAGAACTCATTGAGATTTGAAAGAGAAGGAAGCTTGGGTGAAAGTGATCATGAAATCATAGAGTTTGCATTCTAAGGAAGCGCAGAAGAGAGTACAGCAAAAAATAGGACCATGGATTCAGGAAGGCTGTTTTAGGTAAGCTCAGAGAGCTGATGTAAGTCCCATGGAAATCAAAATGAGGGGAAAAACAACTGAGGGACAGTTGGCAGTTTTTCCAAAGGGACACTATTAGGGCCCAAAAGCAAGCTATTTCCAATGGGGTAGGAAAGAAAGAAAATGTGGCAAAAAGCCATCTTGGCCTTAACCGCGAAGTCTTGCATGACCTACAAAATAAAAAGGAGTAATATAAAAAATGAAACTAGGTCAGTACAAAGGATGAATATAGGCAAAGCACAGGAATGCAGGGCAAGTTTAGAAAGGCAAAGGCACACAATGAGCTCAAATAGCTATGGGATAAAGGGAAACAAGAAGACTTTTTATCAATACGTTGAAGCAAGAGGGACCAAGGACAGGGTAGGCCCATTGCTCAGTGGAGGGAGAAACAGTAACCGGAAACTTGGAATGGGGCAGAGATTGCCTAATGACTTCTTTTTTCGGTCTTCACTGAGAAGTCTGAAGGAATGTCTAACATAGTGAATGCTTATGGGAAGGGGTAGGTTTAGAAGATAAAATAAAAAAAGAGCAAGTTAAAATCACTTGAAAATTAGATGCCTGCAAGTCACCATGGCCTGATGAGAGGCATCCTAGAATACTCAGGAGTTAATAGAGGAGGTATCTAGCCTCTAGCTATATCTTGGAAAGTCATGGGAGACGGAGGAGAGATCCAGAAGACTGGAAAAGGGAATTAGTGCCCGTCTATAAAAAGGAAATAAAAACAATCCAGGAAACACGACCGTTAGTTTACTTCTGTGCAGGGAAGATAATGGAGCAAGTATTGAAGAAATCATCTGCAACACTTGGAAGGTGGTAGGGTGATAGGGAATAGCCAGCGTGGATTTGTAAGAACAAATGTGTCAAACCAATCTGATCGCTTTCTTTTGATAGGATAACGAGTCTTGTGGATAGGGAGAAGCGGTGGATGTAGTATACCTAGATTAGTAAGGCATTTGATACGGTCTCACATGATATCCTTATCGATAACTAGGCAAATACAATTTAGATGGGGATACTATAAGGTGGGTGCATACTGGCTGATACCGTACTCAGAGAGTGTTTATTAATGGCTCCCAATCCTGCTGGAATGGTATACAAGTGGGGTTCCGCATGGGGTCTGTTTTGGGACCGGCTCTGTTCAATATCTTCATCAACGACTTAGAATGTTGCATAGTAAGTACACTTATTAAGTTTGCGGACGATACCAAACCGGAGGGATTGCAATGCTTTGGAGACAGGGTCAAAATTCAAAATGATCTAGACAAATTGGAGAAATGGTCTGAGGTAAACCGGATGAAATTCAAATAAAGACAAATGCAAGTGCTCCACTTAGAAGGAACATCAGTTTCACACATACAGAATGGAGAGACGTCTAGGATGGAGTATGGGAGAAAGAGATCAGGAGTCATAGTGGACACAAGCTAACTATGAGTCAACAGTGTGATAGTGTTCGCAAAAAAAGAAAACGTGGATTCTGGGCTGCATTAACAGGTGTGTTGTAAACTAGACAAAGAAGTCATCTTTCTGCTCTACTCTGCGCTGGTTAGGGCCTCAACTGGAGTATTTGTGTCCAGTTCTGGGCACCGCATTTCAAGAAAGATATGGAGAAATTGGAGAGGTCCAGAGAAGTGCATAGCAGATGATTAAAGTCTTGAGAACATGACTACGAAGGAAGGCTGAAAGAATTGGGTTTATTGAGTTTGGAAAAGAGAAGACTAAGAGGGGACATGATAGCATTTCAGGTATCTAAAAGAGTGGTCATCAGGAGGAGGAGAAAACTTGTTCACCTTAGCCTCTATATATAGACAGGAAGCAATGGGCTTCAACCTGCAGCAAGGGAGATTTAGGTTGGCCAATAGGAAAAAGTTCCTAACTGTCAGGGTGTTGGACACTGGAATAAATTGCCTAGGGAGATTGTGGAATCTCCCTCTCTGAGATATTTAAGAGTAGGTTAGTAAAGTTCTCTCAGGCTGGTCTAGACAGTATTTGGTCCTGCCATGAGGGCAGGGGACTGGACTCGATGCCCTCTTGAGGTCCCTTCCAGTCCTAGAGTCTATGAATCTATGAAAGAATGAGATTTTTACCAAGGGTTTTCCTTCCTGTGGATCAAGTGGTTTTGATGCTACAGATCATGTAAATTATCCAGGCAGTTACCCCTGTATTTAATCATGGTTGGGATGAAAAGAGAAATATACTATAAACATGGAATTTGGCAACATTGGTCTCCGGTACTAGTGATATATGTATATCAAATAGCCCCTTGGTGTGAATTAATCAGGAATTAGGGCAAATATAAAGCAAAATTTGGACTTGCACTGTGAATCTGTGCAGGGGAAGAAGGGTTTCTATTTCCCCTACTACTCCTCTGGATCTCTGGGGTGTGCATGGGGGATGGAGAGGAGGCTCCATGTGGTCACTATTCCTGCACAGCTGGGACACAGAGAGGAGCACACAGGTGTGTATGCAGGAGAAATGAGGAACGAATCTGCTAGTGATCAAGGGTGCTGGCATATTATTTCCCCCATCCCTGGAATAAGGGGTAAACCCTGGGAAGAACTGTTATTTTGGGCTGCTCCTGTGGTGATACAGCTATGCACTGCTCTGTGCTTGGGACTATATGTAACATCACAGCACAGATAATTTCTGTTTTCATCTCTTTCCTATTCTGTGTTTAATGCACTAATTATTTGCATGCAGTTCCCTCTTTCTTAAACTGTAATATTAATTCTTTGTGCACCAGATTCCATTGTCCAGTTTCTCCTCCGTGAATATACATTTCACTATGCTATTACATTTGTTCAAATTCCAGTTCTTTATAAATGTGCCTGTCTTGTCCTCTGTTCTTAAACAATTTTGCTAACCCTGCCATTTATGCTACCAGTCTCAGACCTATTGTATCAGATTTATCAGCTCAATCTTTTAGCTAATATACTGCTTACTAGGCTTGCTCTAAAATCTTTCTATATGTATTTTTATAGTGGGGAAAAAATATGTGTAATGAGATAGTTTGTGTTTTAAAATAACAATTCCTATCAAGCTCAATGTCAGCTGCTAGCTGGAGTAAGAGTATCATCCTTGACTGGGTTGTCTTGCTTTACGATATCAATTAGCAAACAATCTGTTTTGTTGTCACATGATGCAAAAAGGTTGCAAAACCAAGGGTCTGTGAAACAAAACATTTTACAGGTAGAATGCCTGTTCCCTCAGGTATAAGAGGGGTATTGCTTTTCACCTTGACAAAGCTGGCATGTACAAAAACATCAAAGACTACCTCTAGATATTTTTTATGCAATGTCTTGGATTCTCGGGGAATTATTTTACTTTAAAATCATTTTTAAAGTGCCCCTGTGTCTTCAGCAATCTTTTCATATCGTTTCCCCTATTATCACTTCAAAAAGACTCCAAATAGCTACACTTGGTACACTAGAGGGCAGCAGTAGGCTATAAATATTTTCTAGTTTACCAGCAGTATTTACATTTTATGCATCTCTTCAGGTGCTCTACATTACTACCCCTACCTATGAGCCTTTTCTCAGATGTGTAAATGTTGGCAATATAGTGCCTGTCATGGGGTTTACGGACCCCACACTAAGCCAGAACAAGGTATGCCTAGGGAAGCACCACCTCTTGGCAGCTGCAGGGCAGGCTCCAGATGCAAGGATAGTTTAAGGGGGCACTAACAGCCCAGTGAAAGGAGCTAAAGGCTGCATCAGGAAGTGAGAGGCTGATAGTGGGAGCTGTGGATAAGGTCATTCTGGAAGCAGTGGTCTGGATTTGCTCCTGCTCGTCTTTCCTTTTGGAGTTGGGGAAGCCAAGAGAGGACACAAGAGAGGGATGCTATTCCCCCAACAGGTTAAAATGCTACTAAGACTGGGACCATGCCTCAAATGGAGGAGCTCCAGCCCATCACGAAGTGAACCAGGGGAGAGTGTAACTTTGGGTGGGTCAATGAGTGATCCAGATACCGTAACTTTTAGTAGCAAAGAGTCCTGTGGCATCTTATAGACTAACAGACATTTTGGAGCATGAGCTTTTCATGGGTGAATACCCACTTCGTCGGATGCATGTCACACATGAAAGCTCATGCTCCAAAACGTCTGTTAGTCTATAAGGTGCCACAGGTCTCTTTGCTGCTTTTACAGATCCAGACTAACATGGCTACCCCTCTGATACCTGTAACATTTAGGGCCCTGGATTGGGACCCATTGCAGTAGGCAGGCCTGGATCCCCATACCTTGTTCCCCCTACCCTCTGGTGTGATAGAAGTCCAAGGGGACATCTGAGAAGGGCTGGGACTGCTGTGTATGACCTGGCAGGGCCACTCCAGAGCAAAGAGACTGTAAAGAATTGTGAAGGCTTGATGGGCTTGACCTCTAGGCAATCTGGCCTCAGGTCTCAGGTGGCCACCTATACATCCCCAAAATGTAGATCATCACTATCCCTGCCTCCTTACCCCCCTCTGGCATCCTCCTGCACCCAGTCTCCTCCTTCTCTCTTCTCATTTTCACTGGACAAAAGTCACATTTCGTACTAAGGCCCTACCGGACAGGGACAGTGCTGCACAAATCTAGGACTGTCCAACATTAAACTGGATGAATCATAGACTTTAAGGTCAGAAGGGACCATTATGATAATCTAATTTGATCTCCTGCACAACACAGGCCACAGAATCTCACCCACCCACTCCTGTATCAGACCCCTAACCTATGTCTGAGCTATTGAAGTCCTCAAATCATGGTTTAAAGACTTCAAGGTGCAGAGAATCCTCCAGCAAGTGACCCGTGTCCCACGCTGCAGAGGAAGGTGAAAAACCCCCAGGGCCTCTGCCAGTCTGCCCAGAGTGGCCTCCCTACTCAGGACTGACCTGCTACGTGCCCTGTGTAATCTACATTATTATTCCATTGCTATAATGTTTTGGTATTTTTATAACATTTAAATGAAATCAGAGAATTTCAGTACTCATGAAAGAAACTGCACAGGGTAAAGCCTGTTCAAATGTATTCAAGTTTCCCTACAGAAACAACACACCTTAATCCCATTCAGCACTCTGTATGCTATGCTCCCAGGCATGCCAAACTAGAGTGAGCAAATTTGTGATGTATACAAATGTCCCCCTGGGATTTTTTTTAAAGCTAGTTTTTAAACCTGGTCACCAGAAGTCAAAGTCTCAGGCTATGTCTGCATTACCATGGTAAGTCGACTTACACTACGCAACTCCTACTACATGAATAAAGTAGCTGGAGTTGACGTACCTTAGACTGAGTTACCACAGGGGGGAGAGGGGGTGCAATGGGAGAAACTCTCCTGTCAACTTACCTTACTCTTCTCATAGGGGATAGAGTACAGGAGTCGACTGGAGAAAAATCTGCTGTCAACTTGACAGGTCTTGACTAGACCTGCTAAAATCGACTGCTGGTGGATCGATCTCAGAGCACCGATCCCAGCTGTAGTGCAGACCTGCCCTAATATATGAAAGGATTGTACCACTTGGCCTATGGATAAAATGGACATTATAACTGGGAGAGAATGTAAAGTCATATTTAAGGAAAATACAAGAGTATTTATATCTAAAGACAAAGAGTTGGTGCTTCCTGCTCAAAACTCAGCCATTTACATTTAATTTAAAAAGAAATACCCTTAACAATTATTAATGAGAGTATTAATTAACATTTCTCATATAATGTTTTTTAAACATAATTGTACAATGGCTTGAACTGAATGGAATTTCCAGAATTAAATAGTTCAACTAGCCTAACTTTCCAAAAGTACCATGATACTATCCACTGTGGCAAGGCACCTTCTTGGTCTCACCAGACTCAGCTGTTTTCAGCCTTGGTGAGACGGGCGTGGGGTAAAACAGTCCCTCTTGGCTCTGCAGAGTCTGTCCATTCCTTCTCTCAGCCAGTCTTCTGAGCTTGTTTTTCTATCTTATGAGAGGGAATGCAACCTCCCCTCCTGGTGAGGCTCACTGTCTTGCTGCTGCTGCTGCTGCTGCTGCTGCTCTACTGGCAGCTTGACTCCTTCTCTCTCGCTTCCCCCTTCTCCCAGCAGGGGAGGGTTTCAAAAGGTCTCAGGCAGCCCTTAGTTGGAATCAGCTGATCCTAGTTGACCTCAACTCCCTCTCAGCTGATCCTAATTGATCTCTGGTGAGCAATCAGGATCACCTCTTCTCAGGTGAACCTGACTGACCTGTAGTCACCCCTCCTCAGTTGATAGGGAGGATGGCCTTTTAATCTTCTGGACTATTTTCCCTCCCACCATCCTGAGTTGATCACACTAGGAAATACCAGTAGGAACAAACCCCTGCCTTTACCCTTTTAACCTCTGCCTTTTGCTGTCACATTGATACTGGCTGCCAGAATTAAACTTTCCTGTGAGATTCAGGAAGGAGGAGCAGACATTTACCCAGCTAGATTTGTAGAGATGATAAGGATCTTGTGGGGAGAGGGGAAGTAAATTTTGAAATGCCATTTGGAACTGGTCTGGATGTGAGGGCCCCATGATATTTAACATTTAAGAAAAACTCTTCCCTGCCTCCCCATGCCCACACAGAGTGCCATATTCTCTCATTTCAGCTACATGGCCATAAACCACCATAGATTCAGATTCTGCTCTCTGATCACCTCTTGGGCTCTGTAATGACAATAAGCCATTTAAATCTCATCCAAAGAGCGGTAGAGAAATGTTCCCCGAACATTACACCAGGATACTTGATTCAATATTTCTTCATCTGGAAGACTGCCATTTCATGGATCACCTATACCACTTCCTGAACCATGTGTTCCTCAGAGGTCTCCTATCTAAATACTGACCTAGTCTACCAGTCTTTGGTTTATTCCTGCCCCCAGAGATGTCAATGGTCTTTGGTCTGTGACAGCTGACAAAATCGGAGCATAAGGTGGTATGATTACTGTCTTTTGTAAGTGTTTGTATTTTAGGGGGGAAGGACAGGAGCTCTAGCCCTTTTGCATAATAATTTGTCGTTAATACCTAATTCTCCTCCACTATACCCAGCTATAACCCCCATACCCAACCAAAGTTTTATCAGATTTCTAATAGCTGTTAAAGTTAATGCTGTAACCTCCTTGCTGTTCTGCAGTACATCCAATATGCACTGCGCTGACTTCCTAATGCTCTCCTGTATATTGGAATACCTTACATTTTTCTGACTGGGAAGCAAAACATGATATAGCTGTATTGTTTTGCTTTATTTCCATCTAGAAATACCACAACAGTGCATTCTTTCTGTCCCAATTCCCTTTGTGAATGTTCCAGCGAAGCTGTTCCTGTGTATGCCACCTGTCGTAGCTACAATCCAGTAAGGGCAGTAGGAATGGGCAGCAGTAGCAAGCGTACGTTGAAAGTTAATCTCTGATTGCAATGACTTATTGCTTTCTTTGCCTGCCTTGATGTAAATATTTTTAAAAGATGTGGATTCCCTGTGAGCTTTAAGTAGAACAGCATTGATGCTGGTGCAGAAATTATCCAGCTATTTCTCAAATGGCTGCTTGATTCATCAGTTTATGTCATCTAACTGAGGTTCCAGTAAAATAAGAAAGATGTAGCCTGGGAACAGAGGGCATGAAGACTAATTTTTAAAATTATTATTTTAATATGCTTGTTTTTGCAGCCAAGTCTATAGGATATATACCTTTCTCATGGAGTGAAATGGGCTATTCAGCTGATTACTAATGTAAAATAAATGGAAAGAAAAGTATGCAACTGACTAAAGTAAGCTGTACCAAGCATTTGCAGTATGCAGTAATTTTTTCCCCTTGCTATAAATATTCAATATTTTCCCAGTCAAGCATATCAATTTGTTTGCTTGTTTCTTACCATTTGCTAATTATTATTATACACTATTTACCTCAGTGCTCCAATTTCCTCAATCCCCCAGATTTCACCACATTCATATAGGGGAATATTTTCATCACACACATACTCCCACCATTGCTGAGGGCTCAAGAAACATAGAGCTGGTGTGAGTATTCTATGTGTGAAGAGCTCTGTGAAAGGGGCATGCATCCATCATCTGCTGTTTGTCCCTGGCCCGCTGAATTGGGAAGAGAAGTGTGCAGCTCCCCTAGCCAATGCCCCACATTATATGGCAGGGAAACAGAAACAGTTGAGGCTATTGCAGTCTCACTTATAGCTGCAGAAGTAACTGTATTATAACTCTGCCACTCTGTGACCTGAGGTATGTCCAGATTGAGCTGATGGATTTGGGGCCAGTGGATTGGTACCTCAGACAGCCTGGAGGCTGCTCCACTCCTGATCATTGGCTGGGAGCAAGGAGCATCTGTCTGTGAAGCACCTGGCAAAGCTACCTCAAGCTGCTGATGCTCTAAGGCTAAGAGTGAAACACACAACAGTAACATCTGCCGGCTTACACATGCTATGCTTCAACTTACGGCATGTGCTGAAGCCCTGCATTTGGGTTGGCTGCCTTCTTGCTCCTGCCCCAGGTGTGAGCCTTGTTCAAATCACATTGTGGTGCCCGGTGACCTAGGGCCTTCTCTCATCTCAGGATAGGTCTCTTTTACCTGCAACTGGTTGAGGGGCAATAAGGAGATGGTAGTGAACTCACCCTGCCTCTGGCAGAGGGCTCAACCCAGCAGTCCCCACAAACTAAGAGACTGCTGCAACTACTACACATCTTTTTGTCCAGCCAGGATGAATAACATCCCCAAGTAGTTCAGTATGGCCCACCCCACAACCACTGACATATACATCTTCCCCTAACTATGGCTCTTTCCCCAGTGAGAGGAGTCAGCCTCGATCCAATACCCAGGAAAACCTTGTTCCAACCCCAGCTACTTGTGGTTGTCATGGTAGACAGATTTACTGCTATACATTTTCAAAACACTTAAAACCATAATCATAGTTGTCTGCCAAACCCTCTTAATGGTTCATAAATAATATGACCTCCTTTAACTTTTAGGGGGAAAATGAGAGAGGGAGAGAGTTTAAATTTAAACAACACAGCAAGTCAGTGTCAGAGCCAGAATTAGAACTCAGCAGTTCCCAGCTTTTAGCCTTGTACTCAGTTCACCAAACTGTGCAGCCTCTCCGAGAACAAGTAAGCCACTAGTTCTGAAATATATATAAAATGCAACACCAAGGTCTTTAGAAAAAGCAGCACAAGTCCCAGAGAAGTGACACTGTCTTGTCTGTAGCTATGAAAAGCAAATATCCAGTAAATAGCCATCTGTGCAGGTTTGGATTAAGACCACTATAAAACTACTAAGCGATGATACTGCCAGATATTATAGTTTGTAGCAAACTATTCATTACATTCTTGGCTGCATTTTCTCTACATTCCTGGGTCCATTGTCACATGTTCTTATCATAAAAGGCTATGCTGTAGATTTACAAAGCCACATGCAAAAAAATTATTGCATGACCCGAGGCCAGCTGACAGGTGCACGTTTATAACTGTACCACTTTGATCACTAGACAAAATATTTATGTAGTCAGGCAATACTCCAGTCTTGCAGCTCTCCCAATCCTTCCATGCTTGTTAAAAATATGTAGCACTCCATATATGAAATAGTTACATTAAAAAAATGCTGGCAGTTTGGCATATTTATAACACAGTCTTGGGATCATGGCAGATATAATAACGAATCAACACCCCACCCCCATCCCCACCCCAATATCAGTTCACGTTTATGCACCAATCTTAGGGAATTCAAAGTCATGTTTCCTACAATAGCTGTAAATCAGCCTTCTTGTAAAAGCAAAAAGCAAAAGGAAAGGCAGATGGAGGTAACAGATTACTTTATATATATATCCTGAGCTATTCTTCATTTTAAGCAGCTTATTAACCTCTCTGGTAAAGTTTTCTTCTGCTACAGAAGAATATCCCAAAATAATTTATGATTGTAAAAGAACGAAGATAAATGTTTAATAGAAGCTGCTTGCCAAAGATTCAAGCATAGGCGGAATGGGCTGTCCAGTCTTTCAGGCTCACCATCAGTGGTGTGTCATCCTTGCAATGAGAAATCTGATTTTAAAAAGCATATTACTGAGGCTTGGCCAAAGTTCAGATGACTCCAAGTGTGAATCCTGAAGAGCTGTTGAATACATGGGGTAATTTTCTCAATGAACATACTACACCATGAGCAGACTAAGGGCATGAGTTGTATATAGGTGCAAGTATCTGACCTGAATGTGAGGTCAGGCTTGACTGTCAGAAAAACTGCACATGGATTAAGCTTCAGAAGCATGCAATTTAATGTTTTTATTTCTTTGAGATTGTGTACTTAATCTTTTAAAACAATAACCAGCTGCAATACAACTTTAAGGATGCAGGAGAAAAATAAATCAACACAAGTTCATTTACACCTCCTCAAAAGACCATTAAGGATCACAGTAGAGTTTAAAACCATGCTTGAAGTGGACAGATGTGCAATATCTTTGGTCCAGTCTGTACATGCTCTCCTAATGTATCATCAAGCATTAAAAAAAAAAGATGCTTGCTCTTTCATCCACTTGTCACAACTTGAATAAAAATGGTTAATCTTTTCCAGGGAAATAAGTGCCCAGAAATAACTCCTACCCTTAAAGATTCAGATTTCAGGGCGATCGTTGTAAACTTATCCAGTGCATTCCTTTCAGTTAAATGTATTTTTTCTTGTATGTAATTTAACTTATATGATGTATCTTCCTGTAACATATTAGAATGAAGAATCATAGAATATCAGGTTGGAAGGGACCTCAGGAGGTCATCTAGTCCAACCCCCTGCTGAAAGCAGGACAATCCCCAACTAAATCATCCTAGCCAGGGCTTTGTCAAGCATAACCTTAAAAACCTCTAAGGAAGGAGAAAACAAGTGAATACTCAGCTTTAAAAACGCCTCGTCTCTTGTTTGTGAGAGATGTCTTCAATAGATCTGCTTCTCACAGTGCATGTTTATGAGCTGAATAATGTGCACCTGGTTATAACACAGAACAAACATATAGGCACAATCATGATTATAAAGTTGTCATCAGTGAGCACTGGAAAAGAATTATTATTTTTATATATCATACATAATCTGTTGGAATTATTTAAAAATGTTATTGCCTAATCTGCTGAGCTGAGTTTCGTGCAGTGAGTAGGAGGGGTGGGGCTGCCAGGATGCTAAGATCTAATTCTGTGTTGCCCTGAGCTTTGGCATATATTAGAGCAATCTGAAGATCATAAAGGACTAAGTGCTGGTTGAGCACAGTTGGAATGCAGAATGATCTGGCCAGGACTCCTAGCCCTGCAGCTGGGGGTTGAGTGATGATAAAGTCCAGTTCAGCCTGGAAATTTCTCAGGTGGTGCAAAGAGCCTGAAATGCAACTGGGAATTTGGTCCTGTGTGCCCATATCCTAGACACACATCTGCTGAAATAATGTAAATTCAGTCAGTCATTTTCTCTGTTGATTTGCAAGTGTCAAGGGATAGGATATGGCTGATAGTTTTCTGTATTCAGTATTAATAGTGCAGAATCCAGTAAAAGAAGAAAAAAATGATAGAAGTACTAAATCCCATGGTAGAATAACTAGTAATATTCTTGATCCAAGTGAGTTCTCCCTTGGCTTGAACTCTAGAGCTGATCAGGAATTTTTGATTATTTTTTCATCAAAAATGCCATCCTGTGAAAGCCAAAACTGTTTGTGTAACAGAGTTGGGTTCAGTGAATTTCCTGACTTGAAAAGAATGTTGAGGTAAAAAGTTTCTAAACTGTCAAATCATTTCATTTTGGTATTTTTGAAAGAAATGACTATGTTTCAAAATTTAAGCTAATTGCACTGAAAAAAAAAGTTTTTAATAAAGGTGAAATCTAAACTAAATGTTCTGAAATGGTCAAAACAAAACATTTTGATTGACTAGAAATGAAAACATTTTTTGAGTTTTTGGTTTGCAAATATTTTTGAGATTTTGATTTTTCTTTGCAGTTTGAGATGGGGGAAAAATTGAATTCTCAAAAATACTCATGGGATAGGAAAGCTCATAGCATCATAGATTCATAGATTTGGTCAGAAGGGACCATCATGGTAATCTAATCCAGGGATTGGCAACCTTTGGCCCATGGCCTGCCAAGGTAAACACCCTGGCGGGCTGGGCCAGTTTGTTTACCTACTGCGTCCCCAGGTTCGGCTGATCACGGCTCCCACCAGCCGCGGTTCACAGCTCCAGGCCAATGGGGGCTGCGAGAAAGGCAACCAGCACATCCCTCAGCCCACGGACGAATGACAGCCACGATCAGCCGAACCTGCATACGTGGCAGGTAAACAAACCGGCCAGGCCTGCAGGGTGCTTACCCCTGGCAGGCCACAGGCCAAAGGTTGCTGATCCCTGATCTAATCTGACCTCACCCACTCACTCCTGTAATAGACCCCTAACCTCTGGATGAGATACTGAAGTCCTTAAATCCAGCTCTACTGAACTCCTGCACTGCATGAACTGAACAGACTTTGATATTAGTGTTACAGCACTGCAATCTGTCTGTACCTATCTGCTTAACAAGATAATCTTGGCACAATTTCCTATAAAGGACTAGCTTGTGGTCTGCTCACTCTGGGTCACAGGACATGCATATGTGCATGTGCAAGGAACTTCCCATCTAATGCCCCCACATAGGAAGCAAGAACATGTTCAGTCCTTGTGCTCGCACGCACAGGCACAACACAAGTCTAAGGGCAGCTAGCCAACTCAAAGACTGCGATAATGGCCTTAAGCCCTCCACAACTGGACAGCAGAACTGGTTTGCTGTGGAGGAGAAAACACATTGTCCCCCTTTAAGGGATACTGCAACAGCCCATTCCTCTAGTATGTATTCTCTTTAGCACAATGCCTCCTGACACTCTCAATTTGTACAAGTGCCTATAAGGCACATTCCAGCTCACAGATTCCTGCCACCTTAAAGGAGAGAGAGGTTCTTCAACTGTTAAGAGATTGTAGAGGTTGTCTGTCTTTGTGCTTACAGTGTTGGATAGTGACATAATTCTATTGACTTCACTGGAGTGGATGTAGATTTGCAGCACTGTGAGATTAGACTCAGGCCTAACTGAATATACACAGTATAAGTAGATTGACTTAATTTTGAAAAATATATTGAACATTTGGATGCTTATGGAAATCTAACCTCTGTGCCTCTGGAGATTCTCCCTTCACTAAACAAAATCTCCAAGCCATGAGGATATGTATTGAAAATAGTTGCTTGTTGTATCTTGATTCAAATTAGATTGTATGTTCATTCAGGCCAGGACCTTATCTGCACCTAGCACAATGGGTCCCAACCCTGATTGAGACATTTTGTCACTACCACATTAATAACAATAAAGTGATGTAAATAATGAAGAAAAGAAAGAACCATTCCCTAAAATAGTTCAGAAAAACATATTTACATAGAGGGCAAGTAATGTGTGGTATGGCATATTGAAAGCAGCAAGAGATTCTTTAACTATGAACATATTCAGAAAAGAGTTAGAAAGACACATGTTGGGTGGGGGAAACACTACAGAGTGCAAACACAAGACAGATAGGTGAACAAACCTGGATAGGCTACTTGGTCTCTTTCCATCCTGAAATCTTAGCAGTCTCTTCTGTATTAAATATTCAGAGAGGTACATGTATCTCGCTAGGTCACCCTGTAGTGCACTCCATGTTACTTGGGTTATTTGTGGGGCGGGGGAGGGGAGAAAGAGGTAGGCAGTCCACAGCTCAATGTTTCTGTTCTCATTTTCTTTCCTCTCTTCTATAGTTTTTGGAAGGTATGAGGATTTAACTTCTAGTGTCTCTGACTTTACCTGCTTCTCTGCTGAATAAATGTGCCTGATATTTGTGACACTTGCCTGAGATACATTTGAAGCTCCAGGTGCTTCCATAGTATATAGGTGTGTTCCAGTGCAGTGCTTAAGATATAACAGAAATCACAATGAAGGGGTTAAAGCAAGCTCCTCAAGGGGGACATGGGATGTTTACTTTCCAGGTAAGTTTTCCCAATCTTTCTTATTTCTAGTATTGATTAGGCCCCTTTTGTTGTGCACTGCTTCAATACGTTTATGAAATACATATATTGTAATGTGTGCAATTTATTTCACATAGAGAACTTTCTGGATATTGATAAAACATCAAGGAATTTACACCTAAGGTGTTATGAATCTTTCCTTATGAAAATATTGCTGTCTCCAGATGCTGGCAGGGACATAAGATGTTGTCAAAAATATTACAGCTGCATGCACCATTCAGATTTGCTTCTATATTGGCTCAGCAATTGCAACTGAAATCTTACGCTCACTTCTAACAAACCCTATTAGGCATAACTTAAAGATCTTCCCTTCCCTTTCATGTTAGGGTACTTTACTCTTCTCTCAGCATATTCATCTTTAGAACTGGCTTCTGTGTTTTTAAGAGATGACTGCAAAAATAATAATAATAAACAGCTTCTGACTCAGTTACTAATGGTTTCATGTCCAGTTCCTTTGTGACTTAAAAACCAGTGTTTATTTATAAAATGCCTTCAGCAAAGATACATTTTGGGATTTATTTTATGTCACAGATTAAATTATTTCTTGTTTATTCCCTTCACTTGAAATGCATAATTAATGTTTCACAGCATGTTTAGATTAGTAGTTACATTTGCTTCTTTACTTAATTTTAAAAATCATTTAAGGCGATCTTAGTGAGACTTAGCCTTAGTACTCTCTCAGTACAACCCATAAATCAGGTTAAACGTTTGAGTCAGTGAGCTCTAATGTTGCTTTTAAATCCAGAGCGCTGGTAAAAAATACATTTTATCTAGTGCTACAGTAGCTTGTCACCCACCAATAAATAACAGTGCAAGTTTCCCAGTTTTAAACAACAACAAATCAAGAATTTACAAGGCATCTTTCATTAATTGCATGGTCTCCAAGAATCTGCAAACCTTTTTTCTTATTCTAGCAGAGAAAGCACTTTTGTTCTCTGATGCTGGAAGTTGCTATACATTTTTCTAATTGGAAATCTTCAAAATGACAGCATACATGCCCACACACACATGTGGGAAGGTGTGAGTGCGCACGTATGTGTATGAGAGGTTGTCAGGGGTCATGGAACAATTTGCATGGTGGGGGTGCTGGGAACCATTGAACCAAACTGTAAACCCTGTATATGATGGAAACCATTTCAAGCCAGGTGTGGTAGCGCTCCCAGAACCCCCAGTTCTAGTACCTATGAAGGATGTAAGCATACTCTTCAATAGTGCAGGTGAGCGTGTGGCCACAGTAACCTGGTTTAACACTTCTGATATCTTACCACTTTATAGAAGTAAATATATATTTAAAAGCTACATTTATTATGTATCAAGTTACAAATTCAACTGACTTCAGTACTGGTCAAAGTTTCAATGTGGTGTATCTCTATTGTACACCACATTGAATTTTATTAAAACAATTTCCTCTAAGCTTATAGAAACTTTTAATTTTAAGAGCAACTGAAATGTACTAACATCAAGAAATGTACTTGTGCACCAACGTTGGGTGGACCAGTATTAAATAGCCTTAGAATGTCAACCCTAGTCTTTAGTTCAAAAGGTCGCTTTTCTTGCCTTTGCCCTTGCAAACTGAAGCACAGCATCAGAGAGATCTAAAGACTGGCCAAAGGCATTTTCAAGCAATAAAATAGCAAGTGATGTCAATCTCTCATCAGCTGAAGATATATTTTAATGATCCTGAGCTTCAAAAAGCAGCACTCACCACTAGCGACTGTGACAGGCAGCATGAGCAGAACCCTCAAAGCAATCCATGCTTTAGGAAAAGTGTCCTTCAGCTCTGCATCATGAATGAACTGGAGAACTTGGAATGGCGAGTGCTTCTCATTTTGCAAAATGTGACAGATGTTGTCCAGTTTGACATAGAGTTCTTTATCATTGACGTCTGAACATTCCCCATTTGTCAGTGTCCAGTGAAGGTCCATACAATTGTTCAAGAGTGTTTTGCTGTCCACTGGAAGCTTACTAAGGTCATACAACCCTCCCCCCTACCCGCCTCAGCCCACAGGTCTTTTCCTGGTGCTTCATTTGTCCAAATATTTCTTCAATGGACACTCAAGCAATGTAAACAAGTGAGCAAAAAAACTCCCTTTTGAATTTTTCTTTCAAGCTTCCCATCAGCTTATCTTTGCCCTCACAAACAAACTGATACTTCTTCTGATGAAAACGAGTTGCCTTGAAGATAGGCTCAACATCTAAGTTTTCCACCATTTCTTTAGCAACAGTGATGGCATCTTCAAATGCCTCTGTAGGCCACAATGAAATCAAGGCAGCTTCTCATCAAAGTAGTAGCAGTCATGATGTCCATTGACTGAGTTTGTAATGCCTTGCTTACAACATTTACTTGGAACAAGATATTGTATCAAACCACAACTGAGGCCAGGAATTTGAAGTCAGTGATCTGGTTAGCCAAGCTTTGAGCCTCGTGTTGGATTCCAGCCTCGGCTTTACTCGACTGCACCAGTTCCAACAGATCATCGTAAACCTCAGTCTTTGGTACCTTACTGTACTTACGCTGTCCATACGGCTCTCCCAGAGAGTGTCACTTAGTGGCTTCACGGTCACATTTGTAACATTGTCCATGATGATCTTCCCCCTAATAGTTGATGCAGAAAACAGGACATATATTCTTTGCAGTACTCCAAAGAGAGATACTGTATCTAAACAAGATGACTTTGTATCTGACACAATCAGGTTGAGGGACTAGCAGCTACAAGGCATGAAAAAAGCTCTTGGATTCAGAGCAAGGATCCTTGCCTGAACACCACTGTTTCTTCCCTCCATGTTTTCACTGTTGTTGTAGCCCTGTCTGAAGCAGTCCTGAAGGTTTATTTTATTCTCATTTAAAACATTTATAAACAGTTCCATTAGGTCTTTTCCAGCAGAATCATCCACAGACCAGAAACAGATAAAATGTTCCTTTGCTTGGATACAGCTATTCTTGTCATCAATAAATCTTACTGTAAATAACAACTTTTCACTGTGACTAATGTCAGGAGTGCAGTCAATTATTATGGCATAATATTTCACTTTGCCAAGCTGCATCAATATGTTATCAATCACCTTCCTTGCCTTAAGGTCAATCAATTCATTTTTAATTGTTTTGCTGCAATAATGGTCCGTAGCTTCTTTATGAAGTACTCAGTGTAGGCGCTCAGGCATGACATCATCGTATTTCCCAAGGAACTCTACCAAATTGAGGAAATTACCATTATGTTCAGTTAACAATTTATCTGAAAGCCAAATTTTTCTTTGCAGGGAAGAGGGTAATTGAGATCAGACGCTCAAGCACATTTCTCTAATACTGAGTTTCTACATTAATAATGCGTTGTTTTTCTGAATCTATGCATTTAGCCACTGGAGTCTGGACTCGACCTCCATCCATGTGGAGTAGGCAGTAAAATGCCCTGTTGACTTTTCAGGTTGCTGCAGAGCATCAACCAAGTGATGCCAATAATTGTATGCAGAAAGCACAAGCAAAGATTTTTCATTTATGTCAAATATTTTGCAATAAAAACAGAGCACTTTGTCAGTTGATTTAGAGTAAACTAGCTAACAGCAATTCAGTTTCTCACCATTCTCAAGCACTCTTTCACAGTGTGACTTTGAGAAATGTTGCTTCTGCTCATTTACTGGAAATGTCATATCCATGATATTGCCAGCCTGTTCAAAATTTTACAATCAATATTGGCAGAATTTAGGATCACTGGCCAGCAAGCAGGATCTGATGTATCAATTTGTGGAGTACAATTTTTCTCACTGCTGTTTCTGTCAACATGCAAGGCCGTTTCTCTCCTTTTCATGTAAATCAAATTTTTCTTTGTCATTACTCACCTTTTCATGTGACCCACATTCTTCATCATCACTCTCCTTTACGCCACCAGGAAAACTGGAGGGTTCTCTGTCACTTTCCTCTCATTTCCATTCCTTATCTTCAGGTCAATCTGCTAATTCCTAAGTAATAGGACTTCCATCATTTACACTTCACTCTTCAATTTCTTCTGCACGGGGACAATCGCTACTGCCTAGCGTCTGGTCTATGTTGTTCTGTTTCAGATATTTTCCTATGAAATTTTCCCCTTGCTTCAAACTAGATTCAAATTGAGCTTTTCATGTCTTATGCTGAGCTCCTGAAGGCTTCTTCGGGGACATCTTTTATTTTCGATGCGGGAAAACAGATAGTGTTAGGGCAAGCAAAAGTTTATGTTCTGCAGTCTTAGAAAGTCCTCAAGCATTATATATTATATATGGCAAAAGACTTAACAGTATTTCTTTTATATTGTTGCACAGATAGGGGTTCAAAAGATATTTCTGGCATTTCATTAAATATGTCCTTTATTAATTGCTACTTACACTATTCAAGTCTTACATCACAAGTACACTTTCACAATTATACAATAAAACAAGGCTCACAATATCACAGCTGGGCTCTAAGTTCATTCTTATATCTCACTGAATGACTGGTGACACCCTGCTACCTGTAACTTTAGCACCCTCATGGCCAAGATGGAGTCTGCTCTACAGGCAGCTCTGGCCAAGAGAAGGCGTGCGCAGGAATGCAGCAGGAGAAATCCCTTCCACCCCAGGGGTTCCTGTTCCAAACCCCCCAGAGTGAACACACCCATCCACAGGAAAAGTACAATGGATATAACAAAAGGAGATATTTATTTACAGAGGAATGAGAGGAGAAAAACAACAAGAGGAAATATAGGGGGAGCAGTAAAACAGGGCTGCATTCAAACCAAGGCCCCACAGATCCAGTGGTAGCACAGTCTGGAAGGGCAGGCACTGAGCAACGTGTCTGCACACAGAGTTCAGGAGGCCTGAGCAAAGTTCCAGTCCAGTGGTGAGTTTTGGGTGTTTCTGGTCGTCTTCGGTGCTAGTGAACTTTCCCCCAACAAACCCCTCCAGTGCCCTATTCTGCTGCTCTCTGCAAAGCCACACAGAGCAACCACCTCTGCACTTAACTCTCTAGCAGCTTCCTTTCTTGTTCCCAGTGCAGAGTTACAAGCCCCAGTATTCACAGCCCCATGCAGCTCTGGGCAGCAGTGATACTGGGTCCAGCTCCGGTCTGTCCTTCTCGAGCAGTTCCTCCTGGCCACAGTGCTCCTCCTGGCTCCTGTCCTGGGCTGTTCCCGATCGGGCCTGTCCTGCTCAGGCCTCTGGTAGGTTCTCCCTGCTTCACTTTTCCAGGGCCTCTCACTGCCTCTCTCCCTCCCTGGCGCTCCAGTGCCATTCCCTTAAGTTTCCCTCCTTTTTTCTTACTGTCCCCCTCCCCCCTGGGAAAAATATTTAAAGGGGCCATGCTCTCTAAACCCCAAAGGGGTTACATACCCATGAGGACATGGCTGATAACATTCTAGGAGGTTAAAGGAAAACATAGTTTCCTGAAAGTCTGGAAGGTTCCACAAGATTCTACAAAGGTCAAGAACATTCTAGAAGGTTAGTGAAAAATGAATCCATATAAAGACTACCTGAAACATTTTTCTTCAAACATTCTATTTTCTCTTTTGTCACTAATGACAAAAACAGCACCCTGAGCCTGGCACCTCCAAGCCCAGCATCCTAGGCTGTTGCCTGGGTCACCTGCCCCTAAATCCATCCCTGCCCCCACTTTCTCATCTCCATACTCCTATTCCTCCCTCACTTCACCTTTCTGTTCTCCTACATCTCTTCTTAGTCAATCCTAAAACATCTTCTCTGAACCCTGATAGGGCTGCTGGTATGCTCCTTCCTTAGCCACAGCCAGGCTAACTGAACACCTCCTATCTCCAACCACCTATGATTAGGTGGAAATTGAGATGACAAAGTCTATACTCTCGCCCATATAGTCTGGTACGCAGGTGTCTGATCTTCATTCCTCCTGCCCTCAGTAGGGAGCAGATATCATTTCCACACCTGGGTAGGAACAGTCGATTGGAGGAGGATGGAGATATTAAAAATTCTATCTCAAGCCACTGCTGAGTACCAGCGGCAGGAAAATCTTTCTTATAGCTGCCCATGTCCTTCTGGGCTACCTGACCTATGCAGCTGGGAGGAACTTCAGGCTCCCTAATCTCCAGAGGAGCAGTATACTTGATACAAAATTTATCTGAATTCATCCATATATTCTGGCTTTCCTTCCTCCTGATAATCTCCCTAACAGCATCCTGGCTGATGCAGGGTCTCATTCTGCCAGCATTACAAATGATGTTTTCAGCAGGTTGTCATCAGAAATAGGAGGTTCAGAGCTGCCAGGTGTAATTTACAGTGTTTGTTTTGAAGGTTTTGATGGGAACAAATGCTTCTCAACCTGTGGGTGCAGAAGGCTGGATGATCAGCTGGTGTAAATCAACATAGATCTATTAGCTTCCATGAAGCTGCACCAGTTTACACCAGTCAAAGATCTAGTCCTCAGTGACCTGCACTACCTGTACACTCTTGTTAAATCATGAGATGTGATTAATATTTTTCATTTCCTGATTTTCCCCCCAATTTATATCATAATTATAAGTAATTATATCATTATCTTAAATTTAGCAGTTTGTTGGATCTATAAATATGTGGCAAGAAGTTGGTGTTTTTTTTTCACACTGATCTTTCCCCATGCAGAGTGACTGAAGCCTGCAAGGGCATTCATCATACTTAGTAATTATAACATTCCTGTTATGTTTATAGCGCACACATAGAGAAGTTAGATAAAACCATACAGACTCTTGCTTGGAGGTTGCAATATAACATGACGTTATTTCTTAGAATTTAGAACAATACCCAGTAACCTGGAAACAGGTAGACAAAGCAGGCTGCTCACTAAAGCAGAGAGGCACAGCTCACCCCACATTGCTATTGTTGAAGGCGGTCTGTCCGCAAACTGACTGCTGCTGGGCACAGATCACACACTTCCCTACAAAGCAGTGACAGAGCCAGGTTTTGCAGTTGGGGTGGGATGGATATTTTGAGGTGAGCTGGAGAGTGAGCCTGCTCCATGCTCATCTGGCAGTGACTGTTCCTGTGCTGTGGGGCTGGACCTAACTCACCACTCCCAGGAGTTCCAACCTGGCACCTGGGGTTCCAGCACCATTAGGTCTGCCAACCCTCCAGGATTGCCCTGGAGTCTCCTGGAATGAAAGATTAATCTTTAATTAAAGACCATGTCTTGTGATGAAATCTCCAGGAATTTCTCCAACCAAAGTTGGGAACCAAAAGCACCATTCAGGTTTGGCCTAGCCAACCCTTCATCATGACAGAGGGGCAGTTGGGCAAATGTGAGTGAATGGTGTTGTGCCGTGGTACATTGGGTCACAGTGTGACCCTGTGTGCCATGTCACAACACCTAGGGCAGGGAGCCAGGCCCAGCCCCATGGTATATAGAAGCCACCACTGGTGGGTGAGTATAGGGCAGCCTCTCTCTCCACTGCCATGTGAAAGGCTTCACACATATACATAGGCCAGCAGGAGGCGGTTGCCACCTTACCTCTCCTATTAGCTCTGCCACTGCTACAGAGTGACCTACTGTGCAAGCAAGACCAGGAAAAAGCTCTGAAATTTAAAGGGACAGCCTACTCTTTTACGAGTTGTCAACACACTACAATTGCTCGTATGAGTTTGCAAAAGATGAACTTTTTTCTGGTAAAGCACAAGTTAGTATCTAAGTGGACATAGGTTTCAGTATATTTAAAAATATTTCCTCCCAATGTTGAAAATAAGATTGTACTTTCTCCAGCGTCTCTGTTATTTCTGTTGTTCTTGTATAGGCAATGCTGTCTATACTATGGAATCTGCAAAGTACACAGCTCTTCAGAACATTGACCAAAATTGAGCTCTGTTGATCAGCTCAGGTGGCGAGAAAAGAATGTGCTTCCAGGGGAAGACAACACTTCTTGCTTCTAATGAATTCTTTCCCACAAGACTTTCAAAGTAGGGAAACCTTAATTGCCAACATTTGAAGACGATTGGATTAGAATTCTGTTGATTTCTTACATATTAAAACTTCACCTTTTTGACACAGCCTTAGCAATCTGTCATCCCCTTGATAAATATAAGGCATCAACTTTGTGTAGCAGAAGCTAGATTGCTTCAAATAAAATTAAACATATTGTCATTATAGTAATATCTAAGACAGCTGTGACTCACATTTGGGTCTCAATGAGACTATTCCTCCAAAATCAGGAGAAAGGAGAAGGGTTATCCAAAATCTGTCAGGAATATCTAATCCAGTTTGTATTTGGATCAAAGTGCTAGTGCAGTCTGAAGCTACCTATTTTGCTTTTTGTCTTGTCTAAAGTTCTCAGACATTTCCTGGGCACTAGTTCAGGAACGATTTACTATCCCACATGTTTCTGGGGGGATCAACTTATGGGAGTTAGGTGCCTAGGTACTTTTGAAAATACCACTAGGTGCCTGTCTGCATCTTCTGGCACCTAAATATCTTTAAAAATATGGTCCTAAGTGACTTGATGAGGGTCACACAGGAAGTCTGTAGCAGAGCAGACAATTGAAGCTGCGTTCAAGTCTCAGGCTACTGCCCTAACCACTAGATGATTCTTCCTCCCCTTTAATGGTCTGTGATTGGGGCTACTACTCATTATAAATAAGGGTGGCAGAATTCAGCCATTAAGGCCTTATCTTGCAATCACATGGGCACATAAGTGCCATTTAGGTACAGCCCAAAGTAAAGGGATGGTTAGAGCTGCACCTTCCCATAGAGTGTACGTGGAGGCAGAGTATCTGCAGGAGCTCTCCCTACAATGCAGAGGTTACATGCCCACTTCTACACTGCCTTATTGCTTTGTTAGGTCAACAAACTATCCCTGTCCACCCTGTGTGACTGGTCAGCTCTGCACAGAGGCACAGAGTAGCGAACCTTACTGCTCTCTGCCTCTCTTTAAGGTGCTGAGTGCCTCCAAGGGAGGGAGCACTTCTCATGCTAACCAGAGCACAGTAGCTGCTGTTCTTCCTTGCCTGTACAGAACCATAGAAATGTTTATCTGGAAGGGACCTGGAGAAATCATCAAGTCCAGCCTCCTGCTCTGTGGCAGGACTGAGTAACCTAGCCTTTCCCTGACAGGTGTTTGGAGGTTTTTGTAAACAGGCTGGACAATGATGGGAAATCCACAGCCTCCCTTGAGAGACTACCTCAGAGTTTAGCTACTCTGATAGTTGGAAAGTTTTTCTTAATATCTAACCTAAATCTCTCTTGCTGCAGATTAAGCCCATTACTTCTTGTCCTACCTGCAGTGGGCTTGGAGAACAATTATCATAGGTGTGTCATGAAAGGATGGTGCACTTGGTTATGGGCCACATCGAATCTTGCCTATGATTAACTCTTGGGTGAGCAGCCACAGCAAAGAAGTCAATTAGTGTGAATTAGAATTTATGGGATTGAACCCACACATAGTGGATCATGGAGTTAGGTCCCCTCCTGAGCCAGTTAATTTGTATAAAACACCATATAGGATATAATGTTTTATAAAACATTTTCAAGGGTTTAGTGATTATTTTTGGAATTTATTTTCTCTGAGTATAAATAACATCTAATCATAAACTCCAATAACAGAGGAAAAACTGAAGCACATTGCTCAGGCCATATGGGTGACTGAAACACAGACACAGGGATGATTTAAACAGCAAGCTGCAGCTTTACTAATTTAACAATAGGGGGGAGGTGCTATATGCCCACCTTCTCTCACATACATGCATTTAACTGGGTCCAATGGGCTTCAGCTGCCTCACACCATACAACTGATAATTCATGGTTGAACCTCTTTGGCCTATCCCCGACACCAACTCACTTCTGAGTTCTTTCACCACCACCCCACAAGAAGCGTAGGGGTACCAAGAAGTACTTTAGTCTGCAAAGTCTCCTCTTCTCCTTTCAGGCCAAAGGTCCATCAGTCATATCGCAGCTCCTGCTTACCCCTGGGAACTGACTCTTCTAGCTTTTATCCACACTAGACACTGGCTGTAAGTTGAAATGAATTGACATTCCCATATTCCTCCTAGCATTGAAATTCCTAGTCTTACTCCTTGTAACCTAAATTGTCCCTCTACAATGCTGCAAGAAAGACAATTCCTCCTTGGGTTCCTGCCAGTTTGCCAATAGGAAAAAATTCCTTCCCAATTCTCCCCAAGCAGGCAATCAGTCAGACCCACAGTGTCCTGGAAACACAGTAAATACTTCATTTACTGAGTTATAAATAATGGCCAGATGGCCCTATGCTCCCTGGGAAGGCTTTGAATTAAGCGAGTGAGGGTCTGTGAGAACTAATTGGCTCCCCTAATGACCTGACGGGCTTGCCAATATAAAGCAAATAAGCTCCTCCTCTAAGCACAGTTCCACATGTATTGTGAGGCACAAGAGGACCCAGGCTCCAGCATCTTCCACGGTACCACAGATGCACAGTGGGCTGTTCTGGATGCCCCAGGCATGATTGGTCTCAGCTGTTAATCTGGATACAGGTATGGCATGGGAGCCCAAAGCCAGATAGTTGTTTATGCAACCTGATGATGTAGGAGTTCCTGGTAGTGGCAGAGGCTCTCCCTGATTCTGTCCACCACAGTGAGCTGATGATGTTATCAGCCAGATGGCAAGTACAGCATAGGATTCCTGCTATGTAGTCGATGGTGGAGTGCACCTCATATATTCCCGAACAGCAGCAGGTGTGACATTTGTTGTACCTTGATGATTAGTCTGTTGACTACATTCTGATGCTGGATGTTAGGTAGAGGAATATTGACTAGGACTGGTAATTATACAAGATTTTCTGGCTCAGTATGCCTCTGATAATTCTCATGGAATGATTAAACTGTTTGCTAGTTTAGGCAGAGTTTAACCAACATTATATTTTTTTCTTGATGAAAAGAACAAACATTATCCAAAAGATAGAAACTGAAGGCCACTATTGTACTAATGCTGGCATTTGATGTTTGGATTCACTACTAGAAGAAAAAAATTCTTCTTAAATTTAGTTTATTTTAATATGATTTTTTCCTCATCTGACCAAGTCAAAATGCCCAGCAGCATGTAAAATCTACTGGAGCAGTAAGTTATTCAGTTGAAAACTATGCTGCCTGACAATGTGATATCCTCAATAAAGGCTTCTCGTTTCACTGGCCTGAAGGCTGAGTATTAGCACTTCAAAAACTGTTCAGTGGGATATCTTGAGGCAATAAGTTAATGACCAAAGATCTTAATGGTCTACAACAATCAATGAGTGCATTCCCTGTAAAATGTGAGCAATCTGGGACTAATTTGAAGAAAACCAAATAAAAGGTACTATTGTAGTGTAGCTGCTGCAGAGATAACGTCTGAGGGGTATGGTACTGCATTTGAATGTATGCAGAAAAGCAAGGCTCTAAAATCAAGCACTGAGTCTACTGGAGATGAGAATTTATTTTTCATTTTTAGCATTTGTTTAGATAAACTGATCTTGAAGGTTTTTCGAAATGGCTGTGTGACAGGGTATTTACCCCACACAGGCTCTGAATAGGTCTATGTGGGCCTCAGAGGCAGTTAACATACTGAGCTGAAACTGGAGGGAGAGGCAGGCTTAACTGAGGAAGAAGGCTATCTGGGGAGGGATTGGGAGAGCACTAGAAACAGAGGAAGGTCAGACCAGAAAGAGGGCTGTAGGGGGAGAGTGTGTAGTTTCTCTGGAAAAAGAGAGAGAGAGCCTGCCCACCTGTCTGAACTGGCCCTGGCATCCTCTCCTGAGTAAGTAAGTCTGGTAAGAGGCCAGAAGAAAGAGAAAAGTTACTGGGAGTGGAGCAAGGTCCAGTGGTAAACACTGATAACATGGCAGGATTTGGCCTATCAGTGAGAGAACTTTAGGACATGCTCGACTGAGGAACAGAGCATCAGGAAGGGATGAGAGGTCAAGCCGGAGGAGGTCAGAACTTGCTTTAAATTTATACTTTTAGCTTGAGATTTTTCTGTTGGATTCCAGGGGGAATCCCTGAGAGTCCTAGCTGTGAGAGAAGGGTGAGCCTAGAGATTTGTTTGAGGAGAAGGTCCAAGAAAGGCCATGGTAGGAAGAAGTCCAGGGAGAAAGCAGCAAGCAGTTGCACAGAGCAGTCCTTGGCTGCTGGTTATAGGGTTCCTGTGTTGGAACCCAGTGTAGTGGGAGGACCTGGGTTCCCCTACCAGCCACTGGAGATGGTGATGTGAAGCCCCTCAGAAGGGAGAAGGATAACCCGGACAGTCTTGACAAAAGGGACTGAGGACCACAGAGCTCAGCCTCAGGGCTGAAGACCTGATACTAGGTCTTGGACACTGGTTTATTGAACTTTCTGTTACCCCATAAAGGATGGACTTAAATTGTGACCTGGATGGAGGGCTGAGTCACAGGAGGAGGTGGACCACCAGATGACCAGAGCAGCTGTAAGCAGGGAAATGGCAGATGGGGAGAGAACTGCTACACCACAGCTAGCCATGAGGAGGCAATTCCACAATGAATAGCCCTTTCACAGGCTGCCTAATGGAAATTCCAGAGCAAAAAATGTTAACTGTTTCTTATTGGTTCCAACTGACAACAAGGTTTTGGAACAAAGTAATGGATCTATTGGTCTATTATTATTGGATTAGATAGTGATTAGAGCCTCAAGTAAGATCGGCATCTCTTTGTATTAGGCATTGTACAAGCTTGATTCTGTGATAAATGGTTGCTTTACTCCAAAAATCAGAAAATACTCAGGTTGCTTCCAGTCTCAACAGATCAATCACTTACCTCAGGTCAATTTGTACCTCACATCAAAGGCAATGCTTGTAACAAATCCTATAGTAAACTAATTAAGGATTTATTAGCTAGGAAAAGGAAATGAGGGAGTTATTCATAGGTTAAAGCAGGCAACACATATATACACAAATGTGTTACAGTCTTTGGTTCCAAAGGGTAACAGAGACGTAGTAATCTGTCGGCACTAAATGTCTTTTACGGCTAGGCATGGTTGATACTGGGGATCTGTGTTCTTGTTTCCTAGCTCCAGCCCTGTGAGAGTCCAAACAGCAAAGAGATGAAGAATTTTCATGTCAGTTATCTTTATTGCTTTCTTTCAGAGTTCAAGCTGATGGGATGAGCTTCCTTGCACATAGCATCTTCACAAGTGTGAGAGGGCCATGAGCCCAGGCTTTGTATCATGGTGTCTCAGGGCTGGTCTATGTAGTAAGAGGAGGCCCTGAGACATAAACATTGGTATCAGAGGCCTGGTATGAGGCGTAAGGCCTGAACTAAAGTAATGGTCAAGACTTTGCTAACATAAAGCAAAGTTAAGCTGTGAGCCAGAGGCAGCTCTGCTACAGAAGCTGCAAGGAAAGGGCTGATGGCGAAGGAGATACCGTACCTAAAAGGTACTGACACTAGAGATCAGAACTTCACATACTTGCACATTCCACACAGATACAAGGAACAGGCCGACCCATCCAACATGAGGGGCAAAGGGTAATATGATGGATAGGTTGTTTGTTCAAACAGCATGTACAAGGTGAGAGGCGGCACCTTACTATGTAGAGGGTTGTACCTTACTGCGTAAGGGGTTGCACCTCAATACGTCAGGAGTGATGTGTAACTTGTTTGTACCTGTGTGTAAGAATGTATCCTGGGCGATGTCTTTGTCCAGAGGGGCGCAGTGGAAAGTCCGGCCATGACTGAGCGGCCATTGACCGGGGTACATATTCGTAGATGCTCTGATTAGGCTAAGAAACCTACAGGGAACTATATTGTACAATATGGCAATAAGCCTGGTCACGTGCCTTTGTACCTTATAGACTCTGTGGGTCATTGGGGGTTCTCTCGGTCTGCTGTTGTCAGCTGCTGGCAGAGCTGGGCAGCACACAGAGGGAACACAGGCACGCGCCGAGTGATCCAACAAGAGAAGGCAGAGCACCACACCAGTAGCATCTGACAACACACACCTCTTAACAACAGTCTACACTCGGGGAAAATCGATCTTATACGCAACTCAGCTACATGAATAACGTAGCTGAAGTTGAAGTATCTAAGATCGAATTACTCACCGTCCTCATGGTGTGGATTGATGTCCACGGCTCCCCTGCCGATTCCAACTCCGTTCAGGTTGGTGGAGTTCCGGATTGATATAGCCTTTCGGAGTCATATATCACGTCTAGATGAGACGCGATATATTGATCTCTGAGCAATCAATTGCTACCCGCGATACGGCGGGTAGTGAAGACATAGCCTCACAATGGACCACTTAGTTCTGATAGTCTTTCTTGATGGGTGGGGGAACCATTCCGCCTGCCTGGGTTCACAAGTTCAGAGCAGGCATTTTTAGTTATAAAGCAAAACTTAACGTATCACCTTAATAGCATGGGGTACAGACTTTACAAGTAAGATTAATGCATGAAGCAATTGTCAAGCATTCTATAGAGTCTAAACACTAAACACATCCTTACAACTCTAACACCTATCTTGAACAATACTAACATACAAGTGAGCTAGTCTGGTTTCCAGCTATACATTTATGAATGCTCAGCTGACATGTACAGCCTTGGCAACAGCTGGCACCTGGACTGCCACTTTCACAATCCCTATTCAGGAAAAGCACTGAAGCACATGCATAAACTTTAACAATATGCTTAGTCCTATTGAATTCAATGGGACTTAAGCAGATACTTAAGTGCTTAACTAAATCAGGGCACTCCTAGTTCCTGCCTTGACTGTATAAATTATAATAATTGTTATTCAGAAAGGACATAAGAACTGAGCAATATATGCCCTGAAGTAAGTGAGTCTCCTTGAGTTTACAGGTAGAGAATTTGGTTAGGGAAAAGGATTGAAGTCCAGCAAGAAAAGCAGAGTTCTGTCATACACACCAGGAGTACAGGCTAGGAGCACTGTAACAGAGGAAGGGCCAGAGGGACATGGCCCCTGCACTTTTAAAAGTAGGAGGGCTATGCCTTCTCTTTTTTACCGTCTGTAAGGGTGAGCAAGGGGAGAGGTGATGGAGAGGAGAGAATGGGGTTGAGGTATTGGGAGTAAGAGTAGTGAGGATGTTGGACCTCAGAGAAAATGCTGGCATGAGGGTATGGCCTCAGGGAGAAGGGGTGGCACAAGGGTGAGGCCTTGGAGGAAAGGGGTGAAGAAGGATGTGGGACAATGGTTCAGGTGCCAGTGGCCCCCCAATTTTAGGAAGTTTCTGCTGCTTCTGGTAGAACCTCTGTCCAAGTGACCTGTTTTGCCCTGGATTCCTCACTTGGAGATTGTGAATCCTGAGTGGAGGAATTCGAGATAATTGAACTGGACTAGCAGTGGCCACACAGACTAGAGGTGACTTTGCAGCAAGGTCTAACTAGGCACAGAGCTGACTAATCAGCAAAGACTCACAAGACCAGAGACAGCTCAATGCTGACTTTACAGGTGGTGGCAGCACAGAACTAACTTCACAGTATTCTGACAGGTGGGGGCAAAACTTCACAACAGGACCTGACCAGAGCTGTGGCAGCAGAGCTGCTGTCACAGAACTGCACTAAGTAGGTAGTGAGACCTGGTGGGTGACTTCTCTAGACTGGAGCAGACAGTGGAGAAGAACCACCCCATCACACCACTTAGTCTAATAAGATGCATGTGTGGGGTTCAAGATGGGTGGTGATTGTTTAGTGACTAAATTCTGGACCTCATCAAACTGGACAATCAACTATGGGGATGACATACTGACTAGGTTTTGCTAATTAAATTATAGATTTGCTTATTTATCATGTTTCTTTTTTCTGTTTTTCTCCCTTTTCTACAAGTAAAGGTATTTGTGATTCTATGTTCCCAAAAATTCCTGAATGTTTGCAAGTGAGTAAGAACAACTTAGATAGGTGACCAGGATGGTTAGATTTTAATTTCTCAGAGCCACAGATATAGTATAGCTCTGGGTGAGAGGTCAAGCCACAGATTTCTTTAGTAAAAGACCCCATCGACAAACTGAACCCAGTTCTTGTTGCTGTCACTGGTACACGGCAGAAGAGTTCTACCTACGAGAATACCTTCTGTAGCTAAGGGTTTTGGTTTGGTTTTGGTTTTGCCATAGAATTAAAGTAAACTTTTTGGGGGGGAACAAAAAATGGGGGATGTCATAATCAGATAGTAGGAGTTAATATAACAGAAGTACTTTATATCTCTTTTGACTATAAAGGGTTAACAAGTTCAGTAAGCCTGGCTGTCACCTGACCACAGGACCAATCAGGGGACAGGATACTTTCAAATCTTGAGGGACGGAAGTTTCTGTGTGTGCTGTTAGAATTTGGTTGTTGTTGACTCTGGGGGCTCAGAGTGACCAGATGTGCAACCAGGTTTCTCTCCAATCTCCCTGACACAGGTTCTCGTAAGTTCAGAATAGTGAGTACTAGGTAGATAAGGCAAGTTAGACTTATGTTTGTTTTCTTTATTTGCAAATGTGCATTTGACTGGAAGGCGTTTAAATGTGCATTTGGCTGGAAGGAGTTCAAATTTGTATTTTGCTGAAAGGATTTTAATTCGTAATTGTATACTAAGGCTGGGAGGGTATTCCCAGTGTCTATAGCTGAAAGACCCCATACCTATTCCATTTTAAATTTACAAAGATAATTTTTACTATTTTTCTCTCTTTAATTAAAAACTTTTCTTGTTTAAGAACGTGATTGTTTTTTTATTCTGGTGTAAGACCTCAGGGGACGGGGTCTGGATTCACCAGGGAATTGGTGGGGAGAAAGGAGGGAAGGGGGAGAGAAAGGTTAATTTTCTCTAAGCTTAATTACCATCTAACCTGTAGTGCTGCACCAACCAGGAATTCCAATGTTGGTACACTCTGGTCCCCCAAACCTTGCCCGGGACCCCCAAGACCCAACCCTACCTGGATCTAACACAAGAAAGTAACCTTTCTCTCACCGTTATCTGTCCCAGGCTTCCCCTCCCTGGTGTACCCTGGAGATCACTGGATTCAAACTCTGAATCTCAAAAGAGAGGAAATTCACCTTCCCCCCTCTCTTCTCTTTCCCCCTCCCAGCATCTTCCTGAGAGAAAGTAATTTTAACACAGAGAGA
>NC_133771.1:82629596-82636387 GCF_003597395.2 Chelonoidis abingdonii | reverse complement strand
TCTTCCGCCATACCATTTGCACATAAGCAAAACAACATAGGCTAACTCGCCTTACTCTACTCTAGTACTCCATATTCTGAACTTAAGAACTTTCGGGAAGATTGGAGAGAAAACCTGGTTGCACGTCTGGTCTACTCGAGCCCAGAGTGCACACAACACCAAACTTCTAACAGCACCACACAAAGCTTCCTCCCTCCAGATTTGGAAAGTATCTGCTGTCCTGATTGGTCCTCTGGTTCAGGCGGTGGGGGGGGACCCAAGGGCCCAAAGGAGTCACTGATTTGGTAACCTTTCAGGCAAAAAAATTGGAATATTCGTTCTATAACTTTTAACTATCTGTTCTATGACAGATGCACTCAGACAGTGCAGTCCACAGGGCCTGGGCTGGACCCAGCAGTAAGGGCGGCCCGGTTCCCAGACTCCAGTCCTGATCAAACGCGAGAATGACCTGGACTGTGCTTTCTACAGAGGGAGGTTCTGGGCTGTTCCGAGCCTACAGGTGAATCTGTGATGCTGAGCAAATCGCCATAAGTGCGGACGCCAGGTAGAGGAGGAAACTTTGTCACATATGTAAGAGTGCTTCATTTTTGCATTTTATCAATCCAAACGTATATAATAAGGACAAATGAAATAGCTGTACAACAAATTTTCCTGGCATTTTATAGGTGATCACTGCTATCCCGCATAGAATCCACTGTAGTTCAGCTGGTAGGATATGAGATGATCTGTTCGTAAGGGTTGCCAGCTGGGTTCAACCAGGAAAAATCCAGTGTACATAGTCTACATATTGTCCATTTGTTCAAAGAATTTCCTTAAAAAAATTTAATATTGGTATTTTCTGAAACTATTGCTTTTATCTTATATAATGCTTATAATTTCTTGAGTTACCATTACTTTACCTTTCTGTATAAGATATACATTATCAGTACTGCATTCCTAAGTCTCTAAGTCCTTTACAAAATATTTGTTTAATGTTATTGTTGTGGTGGGTAGGTGTATGTTAGTCTCGTATTACATTTCATAAATGACACTACTATGTGCAGGGTAGCTTATTGTAGCTCCTTATCACACCAGCTTAACTGTCAAACGGGCTGGTGTGCTTGATTATGCATGTTCTATAGCAAGCGGACTGCTGATTTTCAGTGGTTAAATGCACCGCTGCCTTCAAATAGCATTCCCGTTTCTCAGGCGTATAGCATTATTGTCCCCTTATGGGTATTTTCTCTTACATTGAATATTTTGTGCTTCCTTCTACTTGGCAGGGCACCCGCTTTCTGAAACATTGTCATTAAGTTATTGTAAGTGACGTTTTTAGTGCATCAGAATTAGTCATTTGTGAGCTAGTTTAAGTGTTGTAATTGCAAAGCAATTTTTAAAAGAAGTCTTCACACATCGTAAGTTTGTTTTCTGCACGCTGCATCTTTGGTGCAACGATATGAAGAACTTTGAATCGGTACTATTTCTGAGCTGTTGCGCATTATATGGAGACATGCTAACAGATGTGACTGTCCAGTGTCATCTTCTTACGAGGCAATTTGCCCTATGCGCTATGTTCATTGTCTCATTCCTTTTTACAGGTCCTTTTTGCAGAATCATTTTGTGTTCGGATAGTTTCACCTCTTACTATCTTAGGCAGTCCTCCTTAACTGGCTGTCTGAGTTATGCGCCACTGTCCTCACTAATGTAATAGGGAACCCAGGAGGGTTGTCAGCTTTAAATTGAATTGCTTGCTCTAGCAAATAGTGTCACAATTCCAGGTCTTTCTGTTTTGTCTACTTGCGATTCAGCTTAGTATTGAATTTATTGTGCCTGTTTGCTTCTTCTTGGTCTTTAACAAATTGTTGTGTTCCACTTTCAGTTCCTAGATTTAGGTGATACTATCAGTTTCACTTCATATGGCTCTGGATTGTGGCATGTCATAGGTAAGTACCTCTGTTGTGAGAGCCATATCATTTGGGGTCAGGGAGAGTAGCGTACAGTGAGAAATTCTGACGAATCCGCAAGATTTAATCAGCAGACCTATGAACAGCTAGACTTTCGTGCTCCATGAGGTTGCCAGGCATTGGTTTTCGATGGAAATTTCTGTCTAAGGGACCCTTGCAGCTCTGGTCCACCCACTGACCAGCCCTAAAGTTTGATTGAGCACGCAAGGCTAAGGCGAGGCTCCCTGCTTCCCTGCCTCCATCACAGCTCCGACTGGCTGGAAGTTTCCACTCTTAGGCGCAGGCGGCGGCCATGGGGCTACGTGCGCAGCCCTGCCTGGGCCCAGTCCAAGCCGCATGGCTCACGAACCATGGCCATGGGCTGCGGCGCGTTCCGCATAGCCGCGTTGTGCAGACCCTCTGGCCTTCTGCTAGGACCTGATGTGCCGGCCATTTCCGGAGCGGCCTGACCTTCTCCACCCACCCCCGCCACAGCCCTGGCCCTCCTGCACGCTGAACCCCTCCTCAGCCCTGAAAGAGTGGCGAAACTTTCATTTATTGACTGACCGGATGTGAGCTAATTTGTCATTCATCATGACTGTGTTATCTCTTGTCATGAGTTAACTCTATTATTTCTATTATCAGTGTGTATAAATAGGTTTAAACGAAGTTATAGATATGCGTAGATAGTCATAGGGTATCAGATTGCAGTATTTCGAGTGATGACTGTATATGTAGATATCAGTAGCAACTGTTATGCAAGGCTATAGGCTTAGCCATCTAGCCCTCAAGCTTAAGAGGCTGACATTAATAGGGACCGGGAAACTCTATGCCAGTAAGTTACAAAGTTACTATAAGATGTGCCATATTGGTGTCAGGGATATTGTATTGTCCTGTCCTGACACAGTACTGATTGTACTCATGACAGTTCTTTCTTTACCATAATTACATGCAAACATGTCTGTGCATGTTAATGAGAAACGGGAAAGCAGACACAAAATGTATAGTGTGGAGTGCTTAGATTAAGGAAAGACGCTGGTTGGAACTGATGTATATGCATATGGTTTGGGCCTATGGTCTATAACGAAACAGGTTCTGTTATGGATAGGTGAAGTCCCATAGCAGGACCCGAGGAACCCAGCACCTGTTGAGGTTCCACTCGACTCTTAATATCTTGGGATTAAAGGCATGATGACATTGACTATTGCTTGGGCTTTCTCGTGTTGTGTATATGTATATGTAGTGTACCGTAATAAACAGATTTTTTACTTGCAAGCTGTTGTGTCACTGTTATTCTTCTTCAACTGTCCTAGAGACTCCCAATTGAGCATTCATAAGGGTCTTTCATCTATTGATCTGACAACTGGTGCACCAGGAGCCTGATTCATCCCTGGGTACTATAGTTAACAAGAAATCAATTCAATGTAAGTAAGCAAACCAAGATTTATCAGGAGGAGGGAGAGCTTAGGCGAATCCAGGTGCTGCCCCACAATTCGACGCCCAAGACGGGATCTCAAAATAGGTGGATTTGATTCCTTCATCACTCATTAGGGAGGCTAGAGTGGTTGGGGATTTTTGTTGCAATGTTTGTTATTTTGTGTGGAAATGCGTTTTACAACCATTAAAACTTTTCTATGTGAATTTTATTTTGGCACATGTTGAATTCTTTTCTGAATAGATGTGGTTGTGTATTCCATTAGGTGTGTGGCTGGCGAACTTTGTCTGCAGTACCTGAAGGAGTAGCATTCCACTTGGTGGGCGTATGCACCTCTTCGGCGATATGGTGGTGCACCACCCTCAATTCCTTCCTTACTGCCCATGATGAGGTCGGAGTCTGTGTGGTTCTTACTTAAAATCTTCAAATCTTTACTTTCTTTTACCCTTAGTATTGTTTTAGTTTGCTTCGTTAATTGTTTTTCCCGTTCACACTTGCCATCTCGTGTTTGTTATCCCCACCTGGAACTCACCCAGGTGCTTGCTGTTTAGGCAGGTCAGTCAGAGTGGTGTTGATTTGTAAATCTTCACAATGTATCAGGTCGTTAGACTTTGCTGACAGCAGCCCTGAGGCTGCTCGAACCAATGCTACTCGGATCGAGGGTGATCCTCAACCTCAGTGTGTGATTTGGCTGGAAGGAGTTCAAATTTGTATTTTGCTGAAAGGATTTTAATTCGTAATTGTATACTAAGGCTGGGAGGGTATTCCCAGTGTCTATAGCTGAAAGACCCCATACCTATTCCATTTTAAATTTACAAAGATAATTTTTACTATTTTTCTCTCTTTAATTAAAAACTTTTCTTGTTTAAGAACGTGATTGTTTTTTTATTCTGGTGTAAGACCTCAGGGGACGGGGTCTGGATTCACCAGGGAATTGGTGGGGAGAAAGGAGGGAAGGGGGAGAGAAAGGTTAATTTTCTTTCTGTGTTAAAATTACTTTCTCTCTCAGGAAGATTCTGGGAGGGGGAAAGAGAAGGAGGGGGGAAGGTGAATTTTCCTCTCTGTTTTGAGATTCAAGAAGTTTGAATCACAGTGATCTTCCAGGGTAACCCAGGGAGGGGAAGCCTGGGACAGATAACGGTGAGAGAAAGGGTTTACTTTCCTTGTGTTAAGATCCAGAGGGTTTGGGTCTTGGGGGTCCCCGGGCAAGGTTTTGGGGGGACCAGAGTGTACCACACATTGGAATTCCTGGTTGGTGGCAGCACTACAGGTTCTAAGATGGTAATTAAGCTTAGAGGAATTCATGCTGGTACCCCATCTTTTGGATGCTAAGGTTCAGAGTGGGGATTTATACCATGACAGGGGGAAAGCACTTTTATGTTATGTAGCAATGACAGAAAGTATGGAGTTTATAATAACAATAATGTTTGGTCTATCCATCTATCCATCCTTGTATGCATAGGCCAGAATCTTTGGCATGATTTCAGCATAAACTTGTAAATCATATCAAGCCGCAGATGCTGTTTCTGTGTCTCCTACAGAGAAGATGTAGGCTGAATAACTATAACATCAAACTAGCTGCTAGGCTTAACCACAAACTCTTGCTAAGCTGTGAAATAACTTCTTCTTTTACCCTTTTCTTCTATTTTATATGCTTTTTGCCCATACATTTGTAAGATACGTAGATCAGACTATACTATGATACAGTATCATAAGATTTAATATTATTACTAGACAAAGAAATCTAAAGGCAAAGACAAATGATTAGAAAATTAAAGCTATCTAATACATCCTGAAAAGAATCCCTTCATATGAGGAAATAGTTCAGACCCTGCTGTCAATTTTAAGAAGAAATGTGATCAATAAGATTTCATATGAATAATATACACATTTAAAATTATGATATATTGAATACTATGTTAAAATTCTGTCTTTAAATTTCAGTGATCTTTCTTGCAGGCAGGGGGTATGGGGTGAGAAGGTTTACTCTGTGGGGAAGTAAAGGAGCTGGGTCTAGCCTCAGTCAGTTTGCAGACAGATAGTCTAGATTAAGGGGGGAGTGAGTTATGCCTCTCTATTTTAGGGATCAGTCTGCATTGTCTCTCTGTTTTGGGGGGGTCTTGTGTGTTATCTTTTTGAATTCCAAGAAATAAAGATATGTTATGTTGCAACCATCCAGCAACAATATCTTATGTTTGTATTTAATTCCTCAATGATTGCAGAGACAATGGCCATCATTTTGAAAACTCGTGGCGATCGAGGGCGGTCCGAGACGATTTGAAAAAGGCAAATATAGTGCCCATCTTTTAAAAAGGGAAGAAGGAAAACCTGGGGAACTACAGATCGATCAGTCTCACCTCAATCCCTGGAAAAAATCATGGAGCAGGTCCTAAAGGAAACCATTTTGAAACACTTGGAGGAGAGGAAGGTCATCAGGAATAGCCAACATGGATTCACCAAGGGCAAGTTATGCCTGACCAACCTGATTGCCTTCTATAATGAGATAACTGGCTCTTTGGATATGGGGTAAGTGGTAGATGTGATATATCTTGACTTTAGCAAAGCTTTTGATATGGTCTCCCAAAGTATTCTTGTCAGCAAGTTAAAGAAACATGGATTGGATGAATGGACTATAAGGTGGATAGAAAGCTGGCTAGATTGTCAGGCTCAACAGGTAGTGATCAATGGCTCGATGTCTAGTTGGCAGCCAGTATAAAGCGGAGTGCCCCAAGGGTTGGCCTTAGGGCCAGTTTTATTCAACATCTTTTTTAATGATTGGATGATGGGATAGATTGCACACTCAGCAAGTTCGCAGATGGCACTAAACTGGGGGGAGAGGTAGATATGCTGGAGGGTAGAGATAGGGTTCAGAGTGACCTAGACAAATTGGAGGATTGGGCCAAAAGAAATCTGATGAGGTTCAACAAGGACAAGTGCAGAGTCCCGTACTTAGGATGGAAGAATCCCATGCACCGCTACAGGATGGTGACCGCCTGGCTAAGCAGCTGTTCTGCAGAAAAGGACCTGGGGATTACAGTGGATGAGAAGCTGGATATGAGACAATAGTGTGTCCTTGTTGCCAAGAAGGCTAACAGCATATTGGGCTGCATTAGAAGAGCATTGCCAGCAGATCGATAGAAGTGATTATTCCCCTCTATTTGGCACTGTTGAGGTCACATCTAGAGTATTACGTCCAGTTTTCGGCCTCCACTACAGAAAGGAAGCGGACAAATTGGAGAGAATCCAGCGGAGGGCAATGAAAATGATGAGGGGGCTGGGGCACATGATTTACGAGGAGAGGCTGACGGAACTGGGCTTGTTTAGTCTGCAGAAGAGAAGAGTGAGGGGGATTTGATAGCATCCTTCAACTACCTGAAGGGAGATTCCAAAGAGAATGACGCTCAGCTGTTCTCAGTGGTGGCAGATGACAGAAC
>NC_133771.1:82612979-82627837 GCF_003597395.2 Chelonoidis abingdonii | reverse complement strand
AATAGAGCCGGTCCCAAAACAGACCCCTGTGGAATCCCACTTGTTATACCTTTCCAGCAGGATTGGGAACCATTAATAACTACTCTCTGAGTATGGTTATCCAGCCAGTTATGCTCCCACCTTATAGTAGCCCCATTTAAATTGTATTTGCCTAGTTTATCTTTAAGGTGAATCAACCAAAATGTTATAAGTAGGGCCCTACCATATTCATGGTCCATTTTGGTCAATTTCATGGTTCTAGGGTTTTAAAAATTGTAAATTTCATGATTTTAGCTATTTAAATCTGAAATTTCACAATGTTGCAATTTTAGAGGTCCTGACCCATAAAGGAATTGTTGGGCGAGGGGGGGTAGGGGAAGTTGCAAGATTATTGTAGGGGTCGTTGCAGTACTGCTCTCTTACTTCTGTGCTGCTGGTGGTGGCAATGCTGCCTTCAGAGCTGGGCAGCTGGAGAGAGGTGTCTGCTGACTGAGAGACCATCTCTGAAGGCAGTGCTGCCACCTGCAACAGTGCAGAAGTAAGGATGGCATGGTATGATATTGCCACCCTTACTTCTGTACTGCTACTAGCAGGGCACTGACTTCAGAGTTGGGTACCTGGCTAACAGCCGTGCACTCCAGCTGCCCATATCTGAAGGCAGTGCAGAAGTAAAGGTGGTAATACTGCAACCTCACCCCTAAAATAACCTTGTGACTTTCTTGCAACTCGCTTTTGGGTCAGTACCCCCAATTTGAGAAAAGCTGGTCTCTCCTGTGAAATCTGTATAGTATAGGGTAAAAGCACACATATAAAACAGGTTTCATGGGGGGAGACCAGATTTCGCAGTCCATGATGCATTTTTCATGGCCCTGAATTTGGTAGGGTCCTAGTTATAAGGCTTTAAGACTTTGATTACCCATATGATTGGTGGTTGTATGGGGTTTTGCTTGCAAAGTGATCTGACTAAACTTATCACTGAAGTGCAGGGAGCAATGAAGTACTGGTACAGAGGTGTATATAGCTGTTTTGTGTTTTCATTAATTGTTAATGCTTATTGATGTTTGACCAAGCAAATGAATCAAAGGACTTTAATGCTGTATGATGAAGTATTTAAACAGAGAAAGAGTCATCCAGGATCATGAAGAGAGTTTTTGTAAAGACTCTGCTCTAACTTCAAAATGGCCATTTCTGCAGATAAATGGGAGTGCGGATGGAAAGATCATGGAGTTTTGCGAAGTTGGCTAAGCACCACACCACAGAGAGGACCATGGAAAGTAACTTTCAGAAGTAGGTTGCTCACTGGATCTAAGCCAGTAGGTGTTCAGTGTATGACCCGACATACCTTATGCAAACTGGTATGGCACAAAGATCCTGGAATATTCCATACAAAATTGTAAGAAGCCATAAAACAAACATCTCATTGGATGATAAGGGACAACATATCCTGGTTGGACATTTCAAATTTTTGCCTAGAGAATGGGTCAGTTTCTGAGTGGCCTACATCAGCTTTGCCAAGAAGTGAAAACAGGTTGTGCCACTCAGCAGAAAATATATAAAACTCCCTGTATTGTTCACCATGTTGCTCCCTGAAACTAAAACATCTAGATGTGCGACTGGGAGTGGGGATGTCGTGGTGTGGCCAGCAAGAGCGCCTCTTGCTTGGTGACAACTAAAACTTTCTTTCTTGCAAGCACCCTATTAACTCTTTCATTTACAGTCCTATCTAGGGAGACCATTGTGAAATCCAGAAAGAAAATAGGAACACAACTGTCATAACAACTTGAGTAAATTACCTGAATGAACTCTCTCTCCACCAAAAAACAGTCATTGCAAATATGAAGCGGGGCTGGAGAAATCACCTTCATACCAGTTCCAATTGCTAAGAAACTAAATAAATTTTGTATATGTGTCATTTACCCAAGTGATGACTTGGTTGTCAGCTAAATGCTTCTCAGAAGGCACATACCTGATTAAAGCCCTCAAAGTGATTAAAATCTATGTTGTGTACTTGTATTTCTTGAACAAGCCTTAGTTGTCTAGAAATTGCATCATCATTAACTCAGCTGAGACTCTTGAGGCTTTAAGCTAACTAAGCCTGTAACAGGAAACTGTGCTTCTCTACAACAAAAGTTAGCTGCTACAAAGCACTAGTCAGCGTTTCAGAATTTGGCCTAAAATCATCACACAGATTTTGTGGTCAGGAGAATTGACAGTTTCTTACACGAAAAGACGAAGAAGCTTTGAATTGGCTTGTAAAGTGAAGATTGTACCACTATTTGAACTTTTGGTTAACGTGTAGTAAGATCTTATAGTATTGATGATATTCCAGAGAAATTAGAATCGTTTCAGAGTTACCTGCTTATTTTGTCATGGGTTTAATGTGATAGTCCTGCATATATAAGTGGCAAAATCTAGCTATGAGCAAGGTAATTTTGAACTGAATTGACATTCTTTGACAATTAGGTAACCGGTCTTAATTTCTACTGTAGTACTGTTTAGTTGAACTGACATGATTGGTCCCATATTTCCATTGGCAAATAAATCTGATTGGGTTGTACATAAAGATCTGTAGTTCCGTGTTTGATAGATACCTCACTTGCCTGGACAATGTTCGCTTCAGTAGCAAGACTGTGGATAAGACCTTGAACTAAATGAACTGTTATGGTCTCTTGATAATTATAACTTTCCTCATTGTATTCAAGTTTGATACTGTATAGAATCATAGAACTGGAAGGCACCTTGAGAGGTCTTCTAATCTAGTCACCTGCACTCAAGGCAGGACTAAGTATTATCTAGACCGTCCCTGACAGGTGTTTGTCCAACCTGCTCTTTAAAATCCCCAATGATGGAGATTCCACAACTTCCCTAGCCAATTTACTTCAATGCTTAACCACCCTAACAGAAAGTTTTTCCTAATGTCCAACCTAAACCACCCTTGCTGCTTCTTGTCCTATCCTCAGAGGTCAAGAAGAGAATTTTTCTACCTCCTCCTTGTAACAACCTTTTACGTACTTGAAAACTGTTATCATGTCCCCTCTCAGTCTGCATTTCTCCAGACTAAACAAACCCAATTTTTTCAGTCTTCCCTTTCTAGAATTTTAATCATTTTTGTTCCTCTTCTCTGGACTTTCTCCAGTTTGTTCACATCTTTCCTGAAATGTAGTGCCCAGAACTGGACACAATACTCTAGTTGAGGCCTAATCAGCGCAGAGTAGAGTGGAAGCATTACTTCACACGTTTTGCTTACAATACTCCTGCTAATACATCCCAAAATGATGTTTGCTGTTTTTTTTGCAGCAGTGTTACACTGTTGACTCATATTTAGCTTGTGATCCACTATGACCCCCAGATCCCTTTTGACGGTACTCCTTTCTAGACAGTAATTTCCCATTGTGTATTTGTGCAATTGATTGTTCCTTCCTAAGTGGAGTACTTTGCATTTGTCCTTATTGAATTTCATCCTGTTTACTTCAGACCATTTCTCCAGTTTGTCCAGATCATTTTGAATTTTAATCCTATCCTTCAAAGCACTTGCAACTCTTCCCAACTTTGTATTGTCTGCAAACTTTATAAGTGTACTCTATGCCATTATCTAAATCATTGATGAAAATATTGAACAGAACCAGACCCAGAACTGATCCCTGCAGGATTCCCTCATTATGCCCTTCCCATACGACTGTGAACCACTGATAACTACTCTCTGGGAATGATTTTCCAACCAGTTATGCACCTACCTTATAGTAGTTCCATTTAGGTTGTATTTCCCTAGTTTGTTTATCATCCAACCATCTTTATTTTGCTTTCTGTAACTATGATGGAATGTACCAGGCTTTTGTGGCCCCCTTCTGGAGGCCCTACAGTCCTATTACCATGTGTCCTACAGGCCTGCCTAGAGAGGCTGCACTGAAACAGCCTATCAGAGCCCATCACGCCTTAGCAGATCAGTTCTGGCTGGGACCTATGAAGTGAGGAAGAGTGCTTCTCTCTGGTCAAATGCTCTTGAGGGACACCTGGAGTTTGGTTCTGGCTCTGTTTGCTTAAGATAGGTTTTCAGGGAGAGAGCGGATCTAAGAGCCTTAACTCTGATGTAAGGATGAAGCTAAAAGAGACCAAACAGGAAGAGGTCCAGAGAAGAAGCAGCAATTAACTGAAATAGAGAAGAGCATAGCTGCTGTTTACAGGGTCCCTCAGTTGGCACCCAGAGTAGTGGGCAGGTCTCAGTGCCCCCACTGACCATAGTGGCATAAAATGCAAGAAGGGGACATGGCTTATTTGAGAACCTGAAAAGAGGGCTGAATTTTAAAGGCCCAGAACCAAGGCTGAAGACCTTAGTGAGGGCAATGGGACTCTTCAGTTATTGGATTCTTTACTACCCCGAATGGGGTTCATTTTGACTTTGTGATTTGGCTGGAGGGCCAAGCCAGGAAGACCAACCACGCTTGGCTGGCAGCCTAAAAGAGGCACTAGGGATGAGAAAAGGACTGCAGTACCACATCTAGTTGCTAGGATGTGGTCAAGAGATGATTGTCCCTCATTATAGTAACTTATCTTTAAGTGCTGTGTTGGCTAATAAAACTCATAGATTTATAATAATTATCCAAGTCTGTTCTCTAGCTAATCAACACAGATACACTGCAGTGAAACCTCTAGTGGAAGTAACTGGTCAATTCAATTATTTAACCAAGGTATCTTTTACAAACTAACTTACTCAGAGTAATTATACCAAGATTAGAATCTATCTGGACCATATCTCTGCATTGAGCAAGAAAAAGTAGTGATATTGAGGTGAGCTATCAACTAAAAGGACAAAATCACTTAAAATACTCTCTCCTTTTTATCCTTTTAGTTGAACATTTTCTGTGACTGTATGCATCTAAAGTGAGCAGACTTCTGATATTATATCTTCTAAACAGGCATTAGGAGTCATAGACACACTTGTTGCAAAGGCTGGGATGTCAGGAGAGAGGGATGGGATGAACAATGACAAGGAGAGAAAGAGACAGAAGTGAGAGGTGCAGTAATAATTTTGGTCCTAACTGTGGAAAATAAATAAAAGTTTATAAAATTTCACAAACAACATTACTGGCTGTGGGGAAGGTGCAAAAGGGGAGACCGTGAATTAGTCGAAACTCATGGCTTACCAATATAACTCAAAGACAGTTAAAATCATGTCTGGTAAACAAAAGAGCTGTGAAAATCAATGGACCAAAATTGGTGAGTTGGAGACTAGGCCTAATTGGTGGACCAAATAATGAGAGGATGGGCTATTCTACCCATTGTTCTCTTTTTGGGGGATCTTTAAATAAATAAATTTGGGGAAATGGACGGGGATGCTGCCTGACTATTAGATGGGAGAACAGAAAATAGCAAGTTTCACCATCATGGCTGCCATCTACACCATGTGCTGGAACCTTGTTAGTCAATGTAACACTGCTGCATCTTTGTTGTCCTAATCCTGAGAAATGTCTTAACCAGACTGGGCCAAAGAAAGGGACCCAGATGATATCAGCACCTCCACTGGCTTTGGCTAAATTCCCAAAACCATCTAGGATTTCAGACTGTCACACCCCCCATGTCCTTTTCCTTCCCCACCTTATTTCTTCTCTTTCCTATCCCTCTCCTTTTTCCTTCTATCTTAGCTGAACAAGACTATATATTTTGCAACACTGCTGTAAGCCTATGACCAGAGAGGCAGCTAAAAGCAATTCCTAACAGTATGATACTGGTACAAGTTTACCAGGTCTCAGAGTTGCTGATAAAACCATGTGTTGTACATGTGTTTCCAGCAGTGAGGTTGCAAGTGAAAGTCAACACCAGAGGCAGAAGCTGGCTTTTTTATCTTTGCTGTTCTTTCTTTCTCCTTTTATGTGTGTTGTCCTATAGGAAATGGGATTGAAGTTTAACAACAATTCCAGCACATCTCTTTTCTCTCAAAAGAACAGTTGCCATCTTTAATACTATCTAAAAGACTGTCAAAATGAGGGGGATGAAGGTCTTTTAAAAACTCTCCAGTGAAAGAGAACAAGACGTTATTACAATGAACCTGTTATTTAAAACTTTTCAAAAGCTTTGACTGTTTTTCCTTTTTTGTATCTTTAATAAACAGTTAAAAGGATCTTTAATGGAGGTAGCCATGATACTCAGCAGTCCGATGTCTCTGTATACAACACCCCAAACTTTGTTTAACATTGTTGTTTAATGTTGGAAAGTGGCAGGGTCACATTAACAGCTCTGACTCTTTAGGCCAACATATTCCATGGAAATTTGTACAACAAAGGTGTGAAATTGAGAGGCCGAATGACAAAGCAGGAATGAGGGAGATGAAAAGAGTGAGAACTAAAGTGAGTATGAGGAATGAAAGAATGCAAGTTCAGGAGTGGGTTGGATGAGAAGGGGGATAGGAAGAGAGAATGCGAGAGGGGAAACGGAGTATGAGGAAAAGGTGAGAGAGAAGAAAAATGAGGAGAGGAATTGGGGGGAGAGAGGATAATATGAGTGAGGTTGAGAATGGGTGATACAGTGAGGGGAGGCAGAATGGGGATAAATGAGAGTGGGATGGGGAGTGAGAGGTGAAAGTCAGATTGAATTTAGGATAGAATGAGGGAGAGTGTGTGAGAACAAATGAGGGAGTATGAGTAGATATGGTTTGTGACTGGGGATGGTATGGGCAGAATAATGGTCTGTGCTCATCAATATTATGAGTACACTCAGCCAGCCACCCATTCCACAGGCTGAAAATATAAATTAGCAGGAGCATTTGTGATGACCCTTTTTCCTGGTTACTGTATTCAAAATTTTAGCATAACCTACTGAACTATCTTCTTTCTCCTCCACATATCGGAGATGGAAGTGCTACTCCTCATACCTCTCCTCCAAGAACAGAGTGGTGGAGTAATTAACTAATTATATCCTTTATATTCCCCAGAAACAAATTACTTTTATATCAGTTTAAAGGAGGTGAGGGGGAGAGAAACGTCTGCTGCATATAAGATGGGCAATTCAGACACCTACATGATCTGAAAAAGAAAATGAAGGGTTGTTTGGCAAAGAGTGCTCAATCCCAACCATCAGTTTAGGTTGACACAATAATGTAATACCTTATGTGCCCAGTATCACATAATATATAATGTCCAGAAAATTTGGATCACTGGGCATCAGGACCTAGGGCAAATGCATGAGTTCACAACTACATCTATATTCCCCATAAAAATATAGTAGGACTCAGCCTACACATACACAAAGCATACAGCATATTTACAGTGCTCACTGAAATCCACAAATAACTACCACGAGTAACACCCTTGAGACCAGAACACCAGATGTGCTGTATCTCACATCAGAATAGCCTGTATGTTGCATATCACTGTTAATGCATTAAGTTGCACATAAAGTATGAGAGAACTGGATAAACAGTATATTGGCTTCAGAACCTTCCTCAGGTTCATCAGTTTCATTATGGGACTGGTAGAACAGACTGTAAGGCAGATTGTGACTCTGAGTGGTAATCTGCCTTTTGGATTCTCCCTAGCTTCAAATACTTGACCTACTGCTTTACCTCCTGGACTTCCCACCCTGACTCCCTCACCTCCCCCTCACAAAAAAGTGGGAAGCTGGTTCTGTGGACATGCCAACTCCACCACCTTTTAGACCAGAATAATTCTGAGCAGCAAAGGGAATCAACTTCAGTGGCTCGAACAGATTCTTTGTAAATAATCAGCTATTCTCCAGGGGGTTCAAATATCTCCATGCCTAAACTCAATTTTTTTGGTTGTATAAATCTTATACAGTGTTTTGAATATGTAACCCATTGTGTGATGTGATGAGTAAATATTATTGTGCTTTCTTGGGTCTTAATATGTTTAATCATTTAGTTAGCATTTTAAATAACTAATCCCACTGACAGTAAACCAATAGACTCAGAAGATTCAGGTAATCAACATATAAAACAAATAACTTAGCTTTGTTTTCTTACCAACAGAATTGCTTCCCTGTGTACTATTTTTGTATTCAAACGAGGAACTTGTTGTCTTGGTAATTTTCTACATGCTACTACTGATATTTAATTTTTTACCTCTAAGAAAAAATAGGTGCTAGTAAAAACTCACTTTAATATGCTTTCAGAGAGGTGCTCACACTACTGCACATTTTTCTAAATGAAAATAAAGCAGGATACTTATATCCAAAGTCACATTTGTTAAAGAAATGTAATCCCATTATGGTGATTCTACATCTGCAGGATTGTATTTAAAGTCATTTTAAAGTAGCACATTTGTACTTGCCTGCTTAGAAATCATATAATTTAAACAGCATAACATTAATCAAAGAAGTTTTTCCCCAAATCCATAAAATCAATGAGATCCCATAATATTTATCTTGGCTGTAAGAGGATTATAAAGGTTAAAGTGTCAAAAGATAAATGTATCATTTTACAAAAAGTCGAAGATGTGCACAGCTGATGAATTACTAATTGCAAGACTCAAAAGTTTTGAGAAATAGCAAGTTCTGCCTTAAATTGCATGTTTTCCCTCAGCAAAAGCTGTTAGACGAAATAGGCCAGATTCATCATCAGTATTATTTTGCTGAGTTCAGTAGGACTACTCGAGTGATAAATTTGGCCCTATATTAACAGATTATTTCTCCAATTTCTTTTATGCAGCATGACGTTATTTTCCCTTTCCTTTTACTTCATAAAAGTACAATGCATTTTTCTTACATGTTTCGACACAAAAATACATTGTGAATGGCTCTCAAAATCTTTAGGTGTATTTCTTCATTGTCTTTATTTTGTAGCTCTTTTACAACATATCATTGGTGAGGAGACTTTTAAAGATAACTTACATTTAACACCATCTTTTACAGTATATGATGATGAAGGATTAGTCTTCTTAAATAGCTTTGGACTGGTCATAGAAATCAGACTGTCTACTTCTTTTTAAAAATAACTAAATATCCAGCATCCTTCAATCTAGGTGAGGCCTATTAGATTATGGAATAGAATCTCAAAGGGAGTTGTGGAAGTCTGATGACCTCATATATTATAAGGCTAGAAGGGACCATTGTGATCATCTAGTCTGATTTCCTGCATAGCACAGGTCATAGGACTTCCCTGAATTAATGTCTGTTTGAACTACAGCATATATGTTAGAGAAACATCCAATCTTCATTTTAAAATTTCCGGAGATGGAGAATCTAACACAACCCTTGGTAAGTTACTCCAATGGTTAATAACTCTCACTTTTTTCCAGTCTAAATTTGTCTAGCATCAACTTCCAGCCATTTAATCTTCTTATACCTTTGGCTGATAGATTGAAGAGCCCATTATGAAAGTTTCATTCCCCATGTAAGTACTTATAGACCGTAATTGTCACCCTTTACCTCTCATTTGGATAAGTTAAACAGATTGAGATCCTTGAGTCTATTACTATAAGGCATGTCTTCCAATCCTTTAATCATTCTCATGACTCTTCTCAGAACCATCTCCAATTTATCATCTTCTTGAATTGTGAGCACCAGAACTGGATACAGTATTCCAATAGCTGTTGCACTAGTGCCAAATATAGTGGTAATATAACCTCCCCACTTAAGATCCCCCAGTCTATCACCCAAGGATCTTCATTAGTCATTTTGACAACAGAGTTCATGTTCAGCTAATTAACTGATCTGACCAGGGGATCCACAACTCTCTGTAGCAATGAATTGTCTTTTTTTATTATTTGCCACTCCAACAATCTTTGTATCATCTGCACACTTTATCAGTGATTTTTTGTTTTCTTCAGGTCATTGATGTAAAAGAAAAATAACATAGGACTCAGGATCCCTGCAGAACCCCACTAGAAACACAACCAATCAGTGATGATTCCCCATTTATGGTTTCATTTTGGGATTTGTCAGTTTCAGCTTTTAATTAGTATGTGCCAAGTTGACTTTGTACTGTTCTAGTTTATTAATCAAAATGTTGTGCAGTACCAAGTAAAATGCTTTACTAAAATCCAAGTATGTATGGACTCTCTTACCTTTATCAACCAATTTTTCAAAAAAGAAATCAGGTTAGTTTGAGAGGATCAATTATCCATAAAGTCATGTTGTCTAGTATTAATTACATTTTTCTCCTTTAATTATTTATTACTCAAGTCCTGTATCACTGTTTGACTATTTCCCTGCCCCCTGCCCCTGCCTTCCCCCCTTCCACCGCCGGACTGAAGTCACCCTGACCATCTTATAATTATCAGGACCATCCTGTTTACTGCTTTTACAGACTTCCAATAGTAGTGGGTACCTAATTTATCTAAAACCTAACAAGATATAAGATGGAGTTGATAATTTATCAAAGGGATTACATGACAGGGTTGCCTGTGACAGGAGACTGGACTTGATGACCCAGGAGGTCCATTCTAGTCACAAATCCTAAAGGATGTTTAAAGGCATCCTTTAAAATTTGGAAGTTAAATTCTACTGAGGAAAAAAGAAAGGAGCATAAACTCTGTCAAGTCAAGTTTTAAAGTATAATTAGCCAAGCCAAAAAAGAATTTAAAGGAAAAAAAGCTAGCAAAACACACAAACTGAGAAGAATAAAAAGGACAAAAAATTAAGTACATCAGAAGCAGGAAGTCTGCCAAACAAACAGTTGTGATCAAGGCACTAAAGGAGCACTCGAAGAACATAAGGCCACTGTGGAGAAGCTAAATGGATTCTTTGCATTGGTCTTCACTGCAGAGGATGTGAGGGAGATTCTCACACCTGAGTCGTCATTCTTAGTGACAAATCTGAGGAACTGTCCCAGACTGAGTTGTCAATAGAGTAAGTTTTGGAACAAAATGATATATTTTATAGTAGTAAGTCATCAGGACCAGATGGTATTCACTCATGAGTTCTGAAGGTATTCAAATGTGAAATTACAGAACTGCTAACTGTGGTATGTAAACCAGCTTCTGTACCAGATGACTGGAGGACAGCTAATGTGATGCCATTTTTTTTTCCAAGAAGGTTCCAGAGCTGATCCTGGCAATTACAGGCCAGTAAGCCTAACTTCAGTACCAGGCAAACTGGTTGAAACTATAGCAAAAACAGAATTATCAGACACATAGATGAACATGATCTTTTGGAGAAGAATCAACATGATTTTTGTAAAGAGAAATCATACTTCACCAATCTATTAGAATTCTTTGAGTGGTCAACAAACATGTGAACAAGGGTGATCTGGATATAGTGTACTTCGACTTTCAGAAAGAGTAGGAATAAAAGGTCCATTTTCAGAATGTAGAGAACTAATTAGTGGTGTCCTCCAAGGGTCTGTATTGGGACCAGTACTGTTCAACACATTTATAAATGATCTGAAAAACAGTGATTGGCAAAATTTACAGCCAAGACAATGTTACTCTAGCTAGTTAAGTCCAAAGCTGACTGCTAATAGTTACAAAGGGTTCTCACAAAACTAGGTGACAGAGCAACAAAATTCCAGACGAATTTCAATGTTGATAAATGCAAAATAATGTACATTTGAAAATATAATCCCAACTATACATATGAAATGAGGGATCTAAACTAGCTGATTTCAAGAAAGATCTTGGAGTCGTTGTGGATAGTTCTATGAAAACATCTTCTCAATGTGCAGTGCCATTCAAAAAAAGCTAAGAGAATGTTAGGAATCATTAGGAAAGGGATAGATAATGACCAAAAATATCATAATGTGTGATGGGCTATACAGACTGCACACTTGGGCAACAAAGGATTAAGGACTTATTTTGGCCTCAGCTGGTCACACCCCGCCACAGCTGCACCATATGCTCCATCTACTAGAGGCATTAAAAGACTGGAAATTAGCTTATTTGGGTGGCAGAGCTGGAGGTGAGCAGACTTGCACCCTGCAGCTCTAGTAGCACAGAGCAGAGGGAAGCCTAAATGCTCTGACACAGCTGCCCAAAGGGGCCCAATCCAGAGACAATCAGAGAGGGAAGTATCCTGTGGGCCCTGGACACTGGTAACTCCTGCTTACTTATTTTGGTTTGGCCTTTCCCACCAGGGAAAAGCCTTAGACTAAGCTCACCCGGGCGGGGCAGGGAAGAGGGAAAGGAAGAGGCCCAGGGAGAACAGAAGGGTTGCCAGACCACTGGTATCCCAAAGGCCCTGAGTGGGAGTCTGGTAGACTGGGAGGGCCTTTGGGCTACCAGTCAGGGGTGACCACTAGGCCACGCTTCCCATACAGACCCTGAGTGAGGACCATTACATAATGTCACTACATAAATCCATGTTAATCCACACCTTGAACAGTGCATGCAGTTCTGGTCATCCCATCTCAAAAAAGATATATTGGAACTGGAAAAGGTACAGAGAAGGGCAAAAAAAAAATGATTACGACTATGGAATGACCGCCATATGAGGAGAGATTAAAAAGACTGTGGCTTTTCAGATTGGAAAAGAGATGACTAAGGGAGGATATGAAGGAGGTATATAAAATCACAAATTTTATTCACAGAAAAGTGAATAAAGAAGTGCTATTTACTCCTTCACATAACACAAGAACTAAGGGTCACCCAATGAAACTAATAGGTAGCAGGTTTAAAACAAGCAGAAGGAAGTACTTCTTCACACTGTCAACCCGTGGAACTTATTGCTGGGGAAGTTGCAAAAGCTAAAACTATAATGGGATTCTAAAAAGAATTGGATAAGTTCATGGAGGATAGGTCCATCAATGGCTATTAGCCAAGATGATTTGGGATGCAACCTCATGCTCTCTATGTCCCTAAGCCAGAAGCTAGATGGACCATTGGTCTGACCAATTATGGCCATTTTTGTGTTCCCACATATTTGTTTTGTTTGTTAAAAAAAGCTTTTTTTTTCTTGCTCAACATACCTAAGGATAAATAAGATTTTTATTCCTTAGTTTTGCTTAGAAAATGGGTATTTAAATTTCATAAACTGCTGATTCCAGTCTTCGTTTTTGTGATGTGAAGGGTATGACATAAAATTTAGTATGATTCAGTTGCCCCTGAAGTACTGAACAAAGAAAAAAATATGGGTTTTTAAACAAAAGGAGCAATCAGCTTCCAAAAGTAACTTCAGGAGAAATATATTCATAATGTTGATATGTCCTGCCCATGCATGTTTTCAGGATTGGGACTGGACTTAGAACTCCAGGTATGTCTACAGTACAGCTGGGAGAGAACCTCTTAATTTGGATAGAGAGACTCACAGTAGCGAGATTTGAGCTAGCATACTAAAAACTGCAGTGTAGACGTTGGAGCTCCAGCAGAGACTTGGACTAGGCACCCTGACCTCAGGCCCAGGGGAATGGGCAGTCTTGAGAGCCTGAACTACCACCTGAGCCATAAATCCATGCTGTTTTATTGAGTGGTAACTTGTGAGTCTGTCTACTTGCCTAGGAGGCTTGCTCAAAGCCCAATGTAGACATATATACCTTTTGCAGTTTGCCTACTCCTAATGTAGCCAATTATTTTATTTAATCATTTTTAAAAAGGATTTATTGTTGTGGTTAAGTATAATTAATGTGTGACGGATAGGTTTAAGTAGGATAGGATCATAGGAATATAGATTGATACACACTTATGAGTGAGTGCATATTAGGCCTATAAGCAGAGTAAGTCTTTAACAGAAGGCCTATAGGCTGAGGCCTGTAATATTTCAGCCATATTAGGCCTCAGGCCCAAGGAGGGTTGACATAGGCAGGTGACCCAGGAGTAACCTTGTACCAGTGAAGTTAGAAGGTTACTGTAAAGAATATGCCAGTGGATGAAGTTTGGGGAAAATATGCCACAATGTACACATCTAGACTGCAAGACACGCAACTGTAACATCATGGGAAACTCTGTTGTCACCACTGTTTACCATTGGACTTGTTTACATAGATGCTAATGAAAATAAGTGGAACTAAGAACAACCTATCAAAAAATTTATGGGATATGGAAGTACAGATAAGGGGATTGGAACCCTCATGCAGATGCATAAGGTGGTAGGTGGTGTCATCACACAAGATAAAATGGGTTTTCTGGTGCAGATAGTGAGGGAAGATCCCATCAGGAGATCTCCATCTGTTGAGAGAACCACCTGACTCTGATATCTTTGGGTTTATGAGTGTGAATACACTGGTCCCTCAGGTTTTGTGTATGTATTTGTGACATTGATTATCTGCTTAGTGAACCTTATGTTACAGGCAAAACTACTTACTTATAGCTGTGTGTGTGGCCACTGCATTCATTCTTCTACATGCTTCAGACCAAAGAAAATTCCTCTGGGTAACTATCCATCCTGTTGATTCTAAAACTGTAGCAGCATGGGAAATGGACTTACTCACTAGGGATACTGTGGTTTAATACAGAACTATTAATTGCTATATCATTTCAACCTAAATACAGGCTACACTAATAAATGTAGTGAATAGTAAGACTCAACATTAAGAGCAGGATGAAAATCTACAGTGTTAAAATTATACAGAACTGTCATAATAATGCCTTGCATGGTGTCAAGTATCATGGGGTAGCCGTGTTAGTTTGTATCCACAAAAAACAACGATTTGGGCAAATCTGTTAGTCTGTAAGGAGCCACCAACTCCTCGTCGTCATACTAATGTTGTTAGCCTGAAAGCTAACCTGAAAACTACTTTGCACGAGGAAAGTCACATTTAAGTGAATTGGGCTCCATGCAGGCACAAGGGTACTGCTCACACAGAGGAGTTCAGTGGATCAGGGCCATAGTGGGGAGGGATAGCTCAGTCATGGGATAAAAGGGAAGGTTCCTTCATGGACTGAGAACTGGTTAAAAGACAGGGAACAAAGGGTAGGAATTAATGGTAAATTCTCAGAATGGAGAGGGGTAACTAGTGGTGTTCCCCAAGGGTCAGTCCTAGGACCAATCCTATTCAATTT
>NC_133771.1:82604637-82612056 GCF_003597395.2 Chelonoidis abingdonii | reverse complement strand
GCAGGAGAGAGATCACTTGATCATTGCCTGTTAGGTTCACTCCCTCTGGGGCACCTGGCATTGGACACTGTCGGTAGACAGATACTAGGCTAGATGGACCTTTGGTCTGACCCAGTACGGTCATTCTTATGTTCTTAGTGGTTTGAACATTAGCCTGCTAAACTCAGCATTTTGAGTTCAGTCCTTGAGAGGGCTATTTAGGGAATGGGACATTTGTCCTGCTTTGAGCAGCAGGTTGAACTATCTGACTTCCTGAGGTCCTTTCCAACCCTGATATTCTATGATTTATTTTTTTTTAAATGTAGGAGGGAGGGATAGCACAGTAAACAGTGAGCATTGGCCTGCTAAACCCAGGGTTTGGCAGGCCATGTTGGCAAAAAATTTCTTCTGTGCAAATTGTAGTACTTCTGTGAAAATTTTTGTGCACACAGTGTTTCATCATGTGCATGGGGTTCAGGAGCTGTGTGCAAGCACACATGAGTATAGCTTAGAGGCAACAGTGGTTGTGAGTTCAATCCTTGAGGGGGCCATTTAGGGATCTGGGGCAAAAATCTGTCTGGGGATTGGTCCTGCTTTGAGCAGGGAGTGGACTAGATGACCTCCTGAGATCCCTTCCAACCCTGATATTCTATGATTCATTGACACTTATGGTTTTACTGGAAGAACCTCAGTAACCAAAGTCAGTATTTCATCATTGATACCTTGGACATTTCTACATGAATTGTCAATCAGTCAGAGTATTGGTCTGTACTGCCTGTGCGCTTAGTCTTTGTTTTTCCGGTGATTGGGAACAGTTAAACCTCTCACTGTCTCCACTAGCTTTGTGATAATGAAGATAAAAAATTAGTATTTCGGCTAAATGAAAGAGATCCAGCGTATGAATATAAATAGTACTCTTAGACATATGATACCAGATTTTTCAGTACAAAAAGGGTCCCCCCATATTATTACAAATGTTAACATGAATCTCATTCTCCTCCAGAAGAAACTGCTGAAAATATTTCACAGTGAATTATTACAATTTAAATATATTACATCAATTAAAACTGAGAACATTGGTTTACTCAGATAATGGGTGTTTTATATTGACACAGTAACACTGTCAGCCTTGATTTGTTGGAGTCATTTGTCACTGTGGAGAATGAGGAAGTTAGGTGCATTGTTTTTATAAATACATATGCCCCTCAATTAATCTGGGTGATTTTATCCTGCCTTAGTGCATATAGGTAAATCAAAGGAGGCTGTAAGGGAGAAAGCAAGCAGGAACCCAAACAATGATTCATAGATTCTAAGGCTAGAAGAGACTAGTCTGATCATGAGGTCTGACCTCTTGTATAGCACAGGCCATTGAACTTCTCCAGAATAATTCCCAGAGCATATCTGTTAGGAAAAAAACAAACAAAACAGTGATGGAGGAATCCACTAAGATGCTCGGTAAATAGTTCCAATGGTTAATTCCCTCAGTGTTTCCAGTCTGAATTTGTCTGGCTTCAACTTCAGCCAGTGGATCATGTTATATCATTCTCTGCCCATTTTTAAAATTTGTTCCCCATATACATACTTACAGACTGTCCTCAAGACAACCCTTAATTTTCTTTTTTGTTAAACTAGATAGATTGAAGGAGCTCAATCAATCAATATATGTGTAGCCAATTTCTTTAGTTTATTATTTATTATGTGTTTTGTGATGATAGGATTATAGAAGTATAAACTTGATAGGTAGTTAGAAGGGATAAATATGTGTTAGGTATCTAAGTAGGGAGGGCTGAAATTCAAGGCCTACAGGCTGAGACTTGTAAGATTTTAGCTTAGCCATGTTAGGCCTTAGAATTAAGAAATGCCAGACATAAATAAGTGACTGAAGAACAACTTGATACCATAAGATTACAGGAAAAGATGTGTCATGAGGTGGTATTGCAAAAAATTAGCTGTAAAATTAATTTTAGATCACAAAATGCTCTACAGGACACATTTTTTTTCTAACACGTCTTAACCACAGGTTGTGGGTCAATGCTAATAAGAATAAAAGGAACTATACACAACCCATAGAAAATGGGGTACACCAATATTCTTGGGAGACACAATACAAATAAGGAAAAAGAGGGTTGACATTTTCATGCACATGCACAGGGTCTGAGGTATAGTCAGAATCACATTATAAAAAGAGTGTGCCCAGACTGGGAAAATTGAGATTCCTGGGAGAAACTCTGGTTGGAACCATCCCTCTGCTCATGATCAATCCATGAGAGACCAATCAAACCCTAACACTAGGTCAGACGATGTGAGTGTGACTGTAGCTATAATTTCTGCATGAATATATGTAGGATTTATCTATGCTCAGATATTCATGAGTGTTGATAATATTAATAAAATTTAAAAAATATTATAGACATTGTTTTTGTGAACATATGTGTTACTTTTCTTGGTCTTCATGTGTTCCTAGAAGCTCTAGATCTGAAACAAGAGGCAGAGATAACTTTGAGCTTGAAACTGTAGCCACCAGAGCTGAACCCACGGGGGTGTAATTGGACCTTTAAATTCACTAACTTCACTTTAAATATAATAAAAGGCTACATGTGTCATGTTTTCTAATCCTTTAATCATTTCCATGGCTCTTCTGTGAACCAAATCAAATTTATCAACATCCTTCCTGACTTTCAGACATCAGAACTACACAGTATTCCAGCAGCCAAATACAGACACAAAATAACCTCACTACTCCTACTTAATATCCCTTTGTTAATGCATCAAGGATCACATTAGCTTTTTTGACCACAGCATCACATTGAGAGCTCATGTTTAGCTGAATATCCCCCAGGACCTTCAATTATTTTTTTCAGAGTCACTACTTCCCAGGATAGAGTCCCCCATCCTGTAAATATGGCCTACATTCTTTGTTCCCAGATGTATACTTTTCTTTGTAGCTATATTAAAATGTATATTGTTTGCAGTCCAGACCACTTTGAATCAGTGACCTGTCCTCTTCATTAGTTAACACTCCTCCAATTTTTGTGTCATCTGCAAAAACTTTATCAATGATGAGTTTTTCTTATTTATCTTCTTTCAGGTCATTATTAAAATGTTAAATGGCATAGGACAAAGAACCAATCCCTGTGGGACCCCACCAGAAACAGACGCACTCAATGACAATTTTCTATTTACAGTTACATTTTCAGACTTATGTGTTAGCCAGTTTTTAATTCATTTAATGTGTGCCATGTTAATTTTATCCTTTCCTATTTTTTTTATCAAAATGTCACATGGTACCAAGTCAAAGGCCTCACAGAAGTCAAAATATATTACATCAATATTATTATCTTTTTGACCAAATTTGTAATTTAATAAAAAAAAGATATTAATGTGATAAGATCTATTTCCTATAAAGCCATTTTGATTTTTATTAATTACATTATCCTCACTTTGTTCATTGGTATCATATGGCTAAAGAGTACTATTTATTCTAACGGCGATCTCTTTCTATAGCGAAATACTAATTTTTTATTCTTCATTATCACAAAGGCTGTTGCAGCACGAGTGAGAGTTTAACTGGTCCAATCACCGTGAAAACAAAGACTGAAGCTCACAGGCGTACAGCCCAATACTCTGACTGATTGAATCATTAGAATTCCAAGGTTATCTGATGAAAAACGGTTAGTTGTTATAGTTCTTCCAGACAACAAAGTGCTGGATAGAATATTACAGTGAAGGGACTCAGGAGTCATCTCACTCCTGCTCAAAGCGACCAACTCCCCAGACAGATTTTTGCCACGATCCTAAATGCCCCCTCAAGGATTGAACTCCAACAAACACTGTTGCCTCTCAGCTATACTATGTGCTTGGCAACACGCTTGCACCATGCACGTGATAGAACGCGTGGCTACAAAAAGTTTCACAGAGTATACTACAATTTGCACAGAGAATTTTTCAACAGGCTGCCAAACCATGGGTTAGCAGGCCAATGCCTCAGTTTGTGCTATCCTCCTCAATTAAAAAAAATAAATCATAGATATCAGGTTGAAAGGACCTCAGGAATCAGATAGTTCAACTCTGTAAAGCAGGACAATGTCCCATCCCAAATAGCCTCTCAGGACTGAATCAAATAGCTGAGTTTAGCGGCTATGTTCAACCACTAAATAGAATGACGCGTACTGGTCGACCAAGAGTCATAGCTAGATCTGTCACGAAGTGTCCAATGCCAGGTGCCCAGAGGGAGTGAACTAACAGGCAATGATAGCGACTCTCCCTGCATCATCTCATCCTCTGACAAACGAGGCTAGGGACACCATTTTACCCTCCTGCTAATAGCCATATGACTAACCCATGAATTATCCAGTCTTTTTAAATCACTGGATCGATCTAGCCTCACAACTATACTCCTCGTAATGGAGTCCCAAGTTAACTGCGCTGTGTGAAAGAAGAACTTCTTATTGTAACCTCCGCTATAATTTCATTTGTGACCCCTGTTCTTATTTGGATAAGTAATAACTCTATCATCTCCTCAACTCCATCATTATATCCACCTTATCTACCCCTTGTCTCCTCTTTTCAAGTGGAGAGTCTAGCCTGTTAATCTTCTCATGGACTCTCCAAACCCTAATTTTATGCCTTGTCTGAACCTTTTTCTAGTGCCAGTATACTTACAAGACAGATTTCCAGACTGGGAGTACATAAGATTATATTAGGCATAAATTCCAGCTTAATTTCTATCCCTTTTAACTGATCTAACATCCTTGCTTTGACTGGCCTCTGACGCTGCAGGAATCAGAGAACTTGCATGATACCCAATCTTTCCTACATTTGTAGCTAAATTAGCCCCCATCGTAATTGTATGTATAGTGGGTATATTTTCCAATGTTATTACTTCATCCAACATTAATTTATTTGCCATTGTTGCCCACTTCGTTTGTGGATCTTTGAAGTCTTCACAGTCTGCTTTGGTTAACACTTGAGTAGTTAGTATCATCGCAACTTTGCCACTCACTGTTACCCTCTCCAACATTTTGAATAAATTGAAAGATGGCAACTGACCTTTGGGAACACCATAGACCCATCTTGAGATTACATTAATCCTACCTGTTCTTTTACCAGTTCTCAGTCCATAGGAACTTCCCTTTATCCATGACTGAGCTATCCCCACTATGGCCTGACTCACTGAACCTCTGTGTAGCAGTACCTTGTGCCTGCGGAGCCAATTCACTAAATGTGATTCGTGCAAAGTAGTTTTCAGGTTAGCTTTCAGGCAACAACATTATATGACACGAGGAGTGGCTGCCTTACAGACTAACAGATTTGCAAATCGTTGTTTTTTGTGGATCAAACTAACACGGCGACCACAGTGAGCTTGACACCTGCAAGAGGATTATTAATTGTCTGTAATTTAACACGTGATTTCATCCTCTCTAATGTGAGTCTACTATCACTACATTTATATGAGCCGTATTTAGGTTGAAATGATATAGCATTTAATGTCTGATTAAACCACAGTACTAGTGAGTAAGTCCATTCCCATGCTGCTACATTTAGAACAACGGACAGGATAGTACCAGAGGAATCTTTGGTCTAGCAATGTAGAAGAAGCAATGCAGTGGCACACACAGCTATAATAAGTGTTTGCGCGTAACATAAGTGTCACTAGCAGATAACAATGTCAAATACATACAAAAACCTGAGGACCATGTATCACACTCATAAACCAAGCATATCAGAGAGGCTGTTCCTCACAGATGGACGTCTCTGATGGATCTCCTCAATACTGCAGCCAGAAAACCATTTATCTTGTATGAACCACACACCTTTCTGCATCTGCATGAGGTTCAATCCCTTACTTACTTCTCCATATCCCTAAATTTTTTGATGGTTCAAGTTCCACTTATTTCATTAGCATCTATGAACAAGTCCAATGGTAAACAGTGGACACAAGTTTCCATGAGTAGGCGTGTCTGCAGCTAATGTGTACATGTGCATATTTTCCCCAACTCACCACTGGCATTTCTCACAGTAACTTCTAACTTCACTGGTACACAGGTTATCGGTCAACTGCCTAGTCACCTCTGGCCTGAGCTCATAAGGCTGAAATAAGGCCCAGCTATAGGCCTTGTAAAACATCTCGCTAAGGCTAAATGCACTCACTCATAAGTGTTCAACTAATATTCTATGATACTATCCTACTAAACTATGCACACACTTAATTATCTTAACAACAATAAATCCTTTAAAAGATTAATAAAATAATTGGCTACATTAGGAGTAGGCAAACGCAAAGGTATATAGTCTCATTGGGCTTGAGCAAGCCTCCTAGGCATAGACACACAAGTACATCAATAAAACAGCATGGATTTATGCTCAGGGGTATCAGGCTTGCAGACTGCCCATCCCCTGGCCTGAGGTCAGGGTCTTAGTCAAGTCTCTGCTGGCAGCTCCAACGTCTCACTGCAGTTTTTAGTATGCTAGCTCACATCCGCTACTGTGAGTCTCAAATGATCAATTAGAGGTACTCTCCAGCTTACGTCGACATACCTGAGTCTAAGTCGTATCCCAATCTGAAACATGCATGGGCAGACTATCACTAACTTGAATATTTTCTCCTGAGACTTTGGAACGATTGCCCTTGTTTAAAACCATATTTTTTCTTGTTCAGTACCTTAGGGGAAATGATATACTAATTTTAGTCATACCCTCACACCAAAAACGAAGCATTGGTCACACAGTTAGAAATTAATTACCCACTTTCCAAGCAAAACTAAGGGAACAAATCTTACTTTATCCTAGGTATGTTGAGCAAGAAAAAAGTTTTTAACAAACAAACTAATATGTGTGGACACAAAAGAAGGCTAATGTAGACCAATTGTCATCTAGCTTGGTATGTTAGGGACAGAGAGCAGAGGTTGCATCAAGATCATCTTGGCTAATAGCCATTGATGACCTATTCCTCCATGACTTTCCAATTCTTTAAGTCCTATAGGTTTTCGCTTTTGCAACTTCCCGCAATAAGTTCCACAGGTGACATGTGATGGCAGTACTTCTTCGCTTGTTAACCGACCTTCTATTTTCATTGGGTACCCGCTTTTGGTTAGACGGTAATGACCTTATCTTCGTTTTTCTGTGAATAAATTTGTGATTTTTTATACCTCTTCATTCCTCCTTATCTATCTCTTTCCAGTGAAAAGCACAGCTTTTATCTCTCCTTCATATGCGGTCATTCCATAGTCGATACATTTTTTTGCCTCTCTGTACTTTCAGTGTCCAATATATCTTTTTAGATGATGACCGAACTGCTGCGATGTTCATGTGTGAATACATGTATTTATGTAGATGACATTATGAATGGGTCTGCCTCGCGTACTGAGGAGCGTGCTATGTCACGCCTGATCTGAGCCCAAAGGCCTCTCCATCTACATGGCGCCCACTCAGGGCTTTGGA
>NC_133771.1:82560432-82601567 GCF_003597395.2 Chelonoidis abingdonii | reverse complement strand
TCCAAAGGCCTGAGTGGGAGTCCTGTAGACTGGAGAGGCCTTTGGGCTACGTCAGGCGTGACACTAGGCCACGCTCTCAGTACCGAGGAGGACCCATTAATAAGTCATACTAATCATGTTTAATTCCACATGAACAGTGCATGCATTCGGTCATCCAATTCTCAAAAAGATATATGGAATGGAATATACAGAGAGGCAAAAAAATTATCACTAGGAATGACCGCATATGGGAGAGATAAAAGCTGTGGCTTTCACTTGGAAAGATGATAGAAAGGAGGATTGAAGAGGTATATAAAAATCAACAATTTATTCACAGAAAAGAAGTATTAAAGATCTTACCCGTTAACAAAAGAAGGTTACCCAATGACAAAGTAAGCGGTTAAACAAGCAAGAAGTTACTCATCACTGTCACCGTGACTTATTGCGGGAAGTTAGCAAAACAAAACCTATATAGGATCTAAAAGAATTGGAAGTCATGGAGGATATGGTCATCAATGCTATTAGCCAAATGATTTGGATGCAACCTCTGCTCTCTTGTCTAACACCGAGCTAGATGACAATTGGTCTGCATTAGCCATTTTTGTGTCTCACACATATTAGTTTGTTGTTAAAAACTTTTTTTCTTGCTCAACATACCTAAGGATAAAGTAAGATTTATATCCCTTAGTTTTGCTTGGAAATGGGTATTAAATTTCTAAACTGTGTTGACCAATCTTCGTTTTTGGTGTCAGGGTATGACAAAATTAGTATATTCAGTTTGCCCCTGAAGGTACTGAACAAAGAAAAAAATATGGTTAAACAAAGGCATCGCTTCCAGAAAGCTCAGGAGAAAATATTCACATGTTGTGATGTCCTGCCCATCGCATGTTCTAGGATTGGGAAGGAACTTAGACTCAGTTATGTCTGACAGTAGCTGGGAGAGACCATCTAATTGATCTAGAGACTCACAGTAGCGGATTTGAGCTAGCATATCTAAACTGCAGGTAGACGTTGGTCAGCGCCAGAGAGACTTGACTAGCCCCTGACCTCAGCCAGGGGAATGGGCAGTCTGAAGCCTGATTACCCCTGAGCATAAATCCATGCTGTTTTATTGATGTACTTGTGTGTCTATGCCTAGGAGGCTTGCTCAAGCCCAATGAGACTATATACCTTTGCGTTTGCCTACTCCTAATGTAGCCAATTATTTTATTAATCTTTTAAAGGATTTGTTGTTGTTAAGATAATTAAGTGTGTGCATAGTTTAGTAGGATAGTATCATAGAATATTAGTTGAACACTTATGAGTGTGTGCATTTAGCCTTAGCGAGATGTTTTACAAGGCCTATAGCTGGGCCTTATTTCAGCCTTATGAGCTCAGGCCAGAGGTGACTAGGCAGTTGACCGATAACCTGTGTACCAGTGAAGTTAGAAGTTACTGTCAGAAATGCCAGTGGTGAGTTGGGGAAAATATGCACATGTACACATTAGCTGCAGACACGCCTACTCATGGAAACTTGTGTCCACTGTTTACCATTGGACTTGTTCATAGATGCTAATGAAATAAGTGGAACTTGAACCATCAAAAAATTTAGGGATATGGAGAAGTAAGTAAGGGATTGAACCTCATGCAGATGCAGAAAGGTGTGTGGTTCATACAAGATAAATGGTTTTCTGGCTGCAGTATTGAGGAGATCCATCGGAGAGTCCATCTGTGAGGAACAGCCTCTCTGATATGCTTGGTTTATGAGTGTGATACATGGTCCTCAGGTTTTTGTATGTATTTGACATTGTTATCTGCTAGTGACACTTATGTTACGCGCAAACACTTATTATAGCTGTGTGTGCCACTGCATTCTTCTTCTACATTGCTAGACCAAAGATTCCTCTGGTACTATCCTATCCGTTGTTCTAAATGTAGCAGCATGGGAATGGACTTACTCACTAGTACTGTGGTTTAATCAGACATTAAATGCTATATCATTTCAACCTAAATACGGCTCATATAAATGTAGTGATAGTAAGACTCACATTAGAGAGGATGAAATCACGTGTTAAATTACAGACTTCTAATAATCTCTTGCAGGTGTCAAGCTCATTGTGGTCGCCGTGTTAGTTTGATCCACAAAAAACAACGATTTGCAAATCTGTTAGTCTGTAAGGCAGCCACTCCTCGTGTCATATAATGTTGTTGCCTGAAAGCTAACCTGAAAACTACTTTGCACGAATCACATTTAGTGAATTGGCTCCGCAGGCACAAGGTACTGCTACAAGAGGTTCAGTGAGTCAGGCCATAGTGGGGATAGCTCAGTCATGGGATAAAGGGAAGTTCCTATGGACTGAGAACTGGTAAAAGAACAGGTAGGATTAATGTAATCTCAAGATGGGTCTATGGTGTTCCCAAAGGTCAGTTGCCATCTTTCAATTTATTCAAAATGTTGGAGAGGGTAACAGTGAGTGGCAAAGTTGCGATGATACTAACTACTCAAGTGTTAACCAAAGCAGACTGTGAAGACTTCAAAGATCCACAAACGAAGTGGGCAACAATGGCAAATAAATTAATGTTGGATGAAGTAATAACATTGGAAAATATACCCACTATACATACAATTACGATGGGGGCTAATTTAGCTACAAATCTAGGAAAGATTGGGTATCATGCAAGTTCTCTGATTCCTGCAGCGTCAGAGGCCAGTCAAAGCAAGGATGTTAGATCAGTTAAAAGGGATAGAAATTAAGCTGGAATTTATGCCTAATATAATCTTCATGTACTCCCAGTCGTGGAAATCTGTCTGTAAGTATACTGGCACTAGAAAAAGGTTCAGACAAGGCATAAAATTAGGGTTTGGAGAGTCCATGAGAAGATTAACAGGCTAGACTCTCCACTTGAAAAGAGGAGACAAGGGGTAGATAAGGGGATATAATGATGGAGTTGAGGAGATGATAGAGTTATTACTTATCCAAATAAGAACAGGGGTCACAAATGAAATTATAGCGGAGGTTACAATAAGAAGTTCTTCTTTCACACAGCGCAGTTAACTTGGGACTCCATTACGAGGAGTATAGTTGTGAGGCTAGATCGATCCAGTGTTTTAAAAAGACTGGATAATTCATGGGTTAGTCATATGGCTATTAGCAGGAGGGTAAAATGGTGTCCCTAGCCTCGTTTGTCAGAGGATGAGATGATGCAGGGAGAGTCGCTATCATTGCCTGTTAGTTCACTCCCTCTGGGCACCTGGCATTGGACACTTCGTGACAGATCTAGCTATGACTCTTGGTCGACCAGTACGCGTCATTCTATCTTAGTGGTTGAACATAGCCGCTAAACTCAGCTATTTGATTCAGTCCTGAGAAGGCTATTTGGGATGGGACATTGTCCTGCTTTACAGAGTTGAACTATCTGATTCCTGAGGTCCTTTCAACCTGATATCTATGATTTATTTTTTTTAATTAGAGGAGGATAGCACAAACTGAGCATTGGCCTGCTAACCCATGGTTTGACAGCATTTGGATAAAATTCTTCTGTGCAAATTGTAGTAACTCTGTGAAACTTTTTGTAGCCACAAGCTGTTCTATAGGCATGGTTCAGAGCGTGTTGCCAAGCACACATAGTAAGCTAAGGCAACAGTGTGTTGGAGTTCATCCTTGAGGGGCCATTTAGGGATCGTGGCAAAATCTGTCTGGGGATTGGTCCGCTTTGAGCACGGAGTGCGATGATGACCTCCTGAGATCCCCACCTGCTTATTCTAATCAGGCACTTTGGTTGTCTGGCAGAACTAGTAACAACGAAACCGTTTCATCATGGATACCCTTGGATTCTAATGATGTCATCAGTCAGAGTATTGTGCTGTACGCCTTGAGCTTAGTCTTGTTTTTCGGTGATTGGACAGTTAAAACTCTCATGTTGCTGCACTAGCTTGTGATAAGGAAGAATAAAAATAGTATTTCGCTATGAAAGAGATACCCGTTAGAATAAATAGTACTCTTTAGCCATATGATACCAGATTTTTCAGTACAAAAAGGGTCCCCCCATATTATTACAAATGTTAACATGAATCTCATTCTCCTCCAGAAGAAACTGCTGAAAATATTTCACAGTGAATTATTACAATTTAAATATATTACATCAATTAAAACTGAGAACATTGGTTTACTCAGATAATGGGTGTTTTATATTGACACAGTAACACTGTCAGCCTTGATTTGTTGGAGTCATTTGTCACTGTGGAGAATGAGGAAGTTAGGTGCATTGTTTTTATAAATACATATGCCCCTCAATTAATCTGGGTGATTTTATCCTGCCTTAGTGCATATAGGTAAATCAAAGGAGGCTGTAAGGGAGAAAGCAAGCAGGAACCCAAACAATGATTCATAGATTCTAAGGCTAGAAGAGACTAGTCTGATCATGAGGTCTGACCTCTTGTATAGCACAGGCCATTGAACTTCTCCAGAATAATTCCCAGAGCATATCTGTTAGGAAAAAAACAAACAAAACAGTGATGGAGGAATCCACTAAGATGCTCGGTAAATAGTTCCAATGGTTAATTCCCTCAGTGTTTCCAGTCTGAATTTGTCTGGCTTCAACTTCAGCCAGTGGATCATGTTATATCATTCTCTGCCCATTTTTAAAATTTGTTCCCCATATACATACTTACAGACTGTCCTCAAGACAACCCTTAATTTTCTTTTTTGTTAAACTAGATAGATTGAAGGAGCTCAATCAATCAATATATGTGTAGCCAATTTCTTTAGTTTATTATTTATTATGTGTTTTGTGATGATAGGATTATAGAAGTATAAACTTGATAGGTAGTTAGAAGGGATAAATATGTGTTAGGTATCTAAGTAGGGAGGGCTGAAATTCAAGGCCTACAGGCTGAGACTTGTAAGATTTTAGCTTAGCCATGTTAGGCCTTAGAATTAAGAAATGCCAGACATAAATAAGTGACTGAAGAACAACTTGATACCATAAGATTACAGGAAAAGATGTGTCAAGAGGTGGTATTGCAAAAAATTAGCTGTAAAATTAATTTTAGATCACAAAATGCTCTACAGGACACATTTTTTTTCTAACACGTCTTAACCACAGGTTGTGGGTCAATGCTAATAAGAATAAAAGGAACTATACACAACCCATAGAAAATGGGGTACACCAATATTCTTGGGAGACACAATACAAATAAGGAAAAAGAGGGTTGACATTTTCATGCACATGCACAGGGTCTGAGGTATAGTCAGAATCACATTATAAAAAGAGTGTGCCCAGACTGGGAAAATTGAGATTCCTGGGAGAAACTCTGGTTGGAACCATCCCTCTGCTCATGATCAATCCATGAGAGACCAATCAAACCCTAACACTAGGTCAGACGATGTGAGTGTGACTGTAGCTATAATTTCTGCATGAATATATGTAGGATTTATCTATGCTCAGATATTCATGAGTGTTGATAATATTAATAAAATTTAAAAAATATTATAGACATTGTTTTTGTGAACATATGTGTTACTTTTCTTGGTCTTCATGTGTTCCTAGAAGCTCTAGATCTGAAACAAGAGGCAGAGATAACTTTGAGCTTGAAACTGTAGCCACCAGAGCTGAACCCACGGGGGTGTAATTGGACCTTTAAATTCACTAACTTCACTTTAAATATAATAAAAGGCTACATGTGTCATGTTTTCTAATCCTTTAATCATTTCCATGGCTCTTCTGTGAACCAAATCAAATTTATCAACATCCTTCCTGACTTTCAGACATCAGAACTACACAGTATTCCAGCAGCCAAATACAGACACAAAATAACCTCACTACTCCTACTTAATATCCCTTTGTTAATGCATCAAGGATCACATTAGCTTTTTTGACCACAGCATCACATTGAGAGCTCATGTTTAGCTGAATATCCCCCAGGACCTTCAATTATTTTTTTCAGAGTCACTACTTCCCAGGATAGAGTCCCCCATCCTGTAAATATGGCCTACATTCTTTGTTCCCAGATGTATACTTTTCTTTGTAGCTATATTAAAATGTATATTGTTTGCAGTCCAGACCACTTTGAATCAGTGACCTGTCCTCTTCATTAGTTAACACTCCTCCAATTTTTGTGTCATCTGCAAAAACTTTATCAATGATGAGTTTTTCTTATTTATCTTCTTTCAGGTCATTATTAAAATGTTAAATGGCATAGGACAAAGAATCAATCCCTGTGGGACCCCACCAGAAACAGACGCACTCAATGACAATTTTCTATTTACAGTTACATTTTCAGACTTATGTGTTAGCCAGTTTTTAATTCATTTAATGTGTGCCATGTTAATTTTATCCTTTCCTATTTTTTTTATCAAAATGTCACATGGTACCAAGTCAAAGGCCTCACAGAAGTCAAAATATATTACATCAATATTATTATCTTTTTGACCAAATTTGTAATTTAATAAAAAAAAGATATTAATGTGATAAGATCTATTTCCTATAAAGCCATTTTGATTTTTATTAATTACATTATCCTCACTTTGTTCATTATTAATCAAGTTTTATATCAGCATGCCATTATCTTACCTGGGATCGATGTCAGGTGACAGACCTATAATTACCCAGGTCATCCTGTTTACCCTTTTCAAAAATTGGCACATTAGCTTTCTTTGAGTCTTCTGGAATTTCCCCAGTGCTCCAAGACTTCTTGAAAATCAGTGTTATTGTCCAGTGAGCAGCTCAGCCAGCTCTTTTAAAACTCTTGGATGTAAGTTTTCTGGACCTGCTGATTCAAAAATGTCTAATTTTAGTAGCTTCTGTTTAGTATCCTTCAGCGATACTAGTGGAATGAAATAGTGTTATAATTGTTACAATAAGACTATACTATCTTTTTTCCCCAAATACAGAACAGAAATATTTATTGAACACTACTGCCTCTTCTACATTATTATTGATAAATCTACTATTTACATGTAGTAATGGACCAATAACATTGCCAGGATTCTTTTTGTTCCTAATATATTTTTTAAAAACTGCTTATTTTCCTTAGCTCTGCCGGCCAAAGATTTGTCCTTGGCTTCCCTTAGGAATTGTAGAAAATTGATATATTCACTACAATCAAGTTCCCCTTTCTTCCATTTGTTTTATATATATATTTTCATTTTTTTACAGCTGCCTTCTCTTCCACTCTACCAAGGAGGTTTTTTAACTAGCATAGCCTTCTTCCTCAATTGAGGGACTATAGGGTTTGGGACATTTAGCACAGCATTCTTAAATAATTCCCAAGTATCATTCACATTTTTTCCAATTAAGTTTTTCATCTCACCTGATTTGGCTAATAATTGTTTTCAGCTTTGTGAAATTGGCTCTGTGAAAGTACTAAGTATATATATTACTTGTCTAGACTCTTTTCTGCTTGCATATTATAATTATGATCAAGTTATGATCACTTATACTTAAGTTACCACTAACTTTTAGTTGTGTGATCATTGCCTATCTGTCAGGGGAATTCTTTGTTAGACCTTTTCCTATCTTGGCTGTAACACTTTGAGTTGAGAAATTGATTTAAGACATTCCAAGGATGTCTTAGTACTGGCAGCATGAGACGTCCAGCATACATCACTCACACTGTAGTTCACCAGGATCAGAGTGTTGCTTCCTACATATTGTAGGTAGGGTGTAAAGAGGTGGTCATCCTGTTCCCTACTGTTAGTTGGAGGTGTGTAGCAGACACCAACTAGTACCCCATCTTGTGCTTTATCTGTTAAGACACTGATCCATAACTCTGAAGAAAATGATCTTAAATACTTATCAGTGACTCATAGACTCATAGATCAGAAGGGACCAATATGATCATCTAGTCTGACCTCCTGCACAAAGCAGGCCACAGAACCCTACCCACCTACCTCTGTAACAACCCCTAACCTATGTCCGAGTTATTGAAGTCTTCAAATTGTGGTTTGAAGACCTCAAGCTGCAGAGAGTCCACCAGCAAGTGACCCATGCCGCACGCTGCAGATGAAGGCAAAAAACCTCCAGGGCCTCTGCCAATCTGCCCTGGAGGAAAATTCCTTCCCGACCCCAAATATGGTGATCAGCTAAACCCTGAGCATGTGGGCAAGACTCACCAGCCAGCACTCAGGAAAGAACTCTCTGCAGTAACTCAGATCCCATCCCATCCAACATCCCATCACAGACCATTGAGCAGACTTATCTGCTGATAATCCAAGAAATTGCCAAAATTAAACTATCCTATCATATCCATCCCTCCATAAACTTATCAAGCTTAGTCTTAAAGCCAGATATGTCTTTTGCCCCCACTACTCCCCTTGGAAGGCTGTTCCAGAACTTCACTCCTCTAATGGTTAGAAACCTTCGTCTAATTTCAAGTCTAAACTTCCTAATGTCCAGTTTGTACCCATTTGTCCTTGTGTCTACATTAGTACTAAGCTTAAATAATTCCTCTCCCCCCCAATATTTAATCCCCCTGATATATTTATATAGAGCAAGCATATCCCCCCGCAGCCTTCTTTTGGCCAGGCTAAACAAGCCAAGCTCTTTGAGTCTCCTTTCATAAGGCAGGTTTCCATTCCTCGGATCATCCTAGTAGCCCGTCTCTGAACCTGTTCCAGTTTGAATTCATCCTTCTTAAACATGGGAGACCAGAACTGCACACAGTATTCCAGGTGAGGTCTCACCAGTGCCTTATATAACGGTACTAACACCTCCTTATCTTTGCTGGAAATACCTCGCCTGATGCATCCTAAAACCGCATTTGCTTTTTTAACGGCCATATCGCATTGGCGGCTCATAGTCATCCTGCGATCAACCAATACTCCAAGGTCCTTCTCCTCCTCTGTTGTTTCCAACTGATGTGTCCCCATGTATATCTAAAATTCTTATTATTAATCCCTAAGTGCATGACCTTGCACTTTTCACTATTAAATTTCATCCTATTACTATTACTCCAGTTTACAAGGTCATCCAGATCTTCCTGTATGTATCCCGGTCCTTCTCTGTGTTAGCAATACCCCCAGCTTGTGTCATCCGCAAACTTTATTAGCACATTCCCGCTCTTTGTGCCAAGGTCAGTAATAAAAAGGTTAAATAAGATTGGTCCCAAAACCGATCCTTGAGGAACTCCACTAGTAACCTCCTTCCAGCCTGACAGTTCACCCTTCAGTACGACCCGTTGGAGTCTCCCCTTTAACCAGTTCCTTATCCACCTTACAATTTTTCATATTCATCCCCATCTTTTCCAATTTAACTAACAATTCCCCATGTGGAACCGTGTCAAATGCCTTACTGAAATCGAGGTAAATTAGATCTACTGCATTTCCTTTGTCTAGACAGAATCCCAAATCAATGCCAAATTAAACTATCCTATCACACCATCCCTTCCCATAAACTTATCAGCTGAGCTTTAAAGCCAGATAGTGTCTTTGCCCAACTACTCCTCGCGAGGCTGTCAGATATCACTCTCTACTGAGTCAGAACCTTCGCTAATTTCAAGCTAAACTCCATAGTCCATTGTACCAATTGTCCTTGTGTACTACTTATTAAGCTAAAAATTCTTTCTCATCTAATGTTATACCCTGATATTATATGAGCAAGATATCCCCGCAGCGTTCTTTTGGCTAAGTAAACAGCAAGCTCTTTAATTCCTTCATTAAGCCGAGGTTTCATTCTTGGACACCTAGAGCCCTCTCTGAACTGTTGCATTGAATCATCCTCTAAAACATGGAACACTGACCATCCAGACTGCAGGTCGTCTACCAGGGTTATACACAGTACTAACCTCCTGACTTGCGGGGAAAACCGCTGATGCTCCTAAACTGCATTTGCTTTTTTAACGCGCATACCCATTGGCGGCTCAGTATACTTCGATTCACGCAATACCCCAAGGCTTTTCCTCTGTTATTTCAACGATGTCCCCTAAGTAATTCGAAAAATTCTATATTTAAGTATGCCTTGACTTTTTATAATTTCACCCCCCCTAATAAAAGTATTACATTTTGCGCCGTTTACATTTGTGATTCTACTCCAGTTTACAGGTATCAGTCTTCCTGTTTGTATCCGTCCTCTCTTGTTAGCAATACCCCATTGGTCATCCGACAAACTTTAGACATTCTGCTCTTGTGTGAGGTCAGTAAAAAAGGTTAAATATGGTCCCAATGATCCTTGAGAACTCCACTATACCCTCCTTCCAGCTGACAGTTCACCTTCAGTACGACCCTGGGCTCCTTACATTCTACTCGCACCTTACAATTTCATATTTATTCCCACTTCATTAACTACTAATCCATGTGGACCGTGTTCAAATGCTACTGAATCGAGTAAATTGATCTACTGCTTTCTTGTCTAGATAATCTGTCCTTCTCGAAGAGGAGATCAGGTGGTTGGCGATCTACTTTAGTAAAACCATGTTGTAATTGTCCCATTACCATTGACTAATTGTCCTAACACTTCTCCTTCAAAATTTTCCGACTTACAGACTACTGTCAACAACAGCTAGTTACTCGATCACTTTTTCCTTTCTTGAAGAGAGTGACTATGTTAGCAATCTCACGTCGTCTGTAACCCGAGTTACCGATTCATTAAATTCTTGCTAATGGCTTGCAATTCATGCGCCAGTTCTTTAATATTCTTGGATGGAGATTGTCGGCACATTTTGTCCATCAAGCTGTCAGTTGGCTTCACCTCAGATTGTCGTATTCACTCCAATTCTCATCCCATCAAAACAATTGCAAAATAACTATCCATCACACCATCCCTTCCATAAACTACAGCTAGCTTAAGCAGATAGTTGTGCTTCCCAACTACTCCCGCGAAGGCTTACAGAACTCACTCTCTCATAGTCCAGGAACCTTCGCAATTCAAGCCTAAACTCATAAGTCCATGTACCATGTTCCTTGTGTACTAACATTATATAAGCTAAAAATTCTTTCACTAATGTAACCCCACTGATATTATATAGAGCAAGATATCCCCCGCAGCGTTCTTATTGGCTAGGCAACAGCAAGCTCTTTAATTCCTTCATACGAGGTTTCATTCTGGAGCACCTAGAGCCCCTCTCTGAAACTGTTGCATTTGAATCATCCTCTAAACATGGAACAGACCACACAGTACTGCAGGTGTCTACAGGTTATACACACGGTACTAAACCTCCGAGCTGCTGAAACTCGCCATGATGCTCCTAAACTGCATTTGCTTTTTTAACGGCAACCATTGGCGGCTCAGTCATACCTTCTGATTCAACCAATACCCAAGGTCCTCTCTCCGTTTTCAACGATGTTCCCAATGTATCGAAAATCTATTATATCTACCAGTGCATGACTTGCACTTTTGCGTATAACTTTCATCCAATACATATACAGTTTACAAGAGATCATCCAGATCTTCCTGTATGTGATCCGATCCCGTCTCTGTTTAGCAATACCCCATTGTGTCATACCCAATACTTAATTAGCATTCGCTCTGTGTGGAGGTCATAATAAAAGGTTAAATAAGATGTCCCCAAAACTGTCCTTGAGAACTCCACTATAACCCCCATTCAGCCGACAGTTCACCCTCAGTACGACCCGGAAGTCTCCCTTTAACACCGTTCTACCCTATCAATTTCATATATCCCATCTTTCTCAAATTTAACTAACAATCATGCCATGGAACGTTCAAAATGCTTACTGAATGAGAAATTAATCTACTGCATTTCGTTGTTACTAATAAACTGTCACCTTCCCGAAGAGGAGTCAGGTGTTGGGCAACTACCTTTAGTAAACCATGTTGTAATTTGTCCAATTCACCATTTGACAACTCAATGTCCTAACCTTTCTCTTCAAAATGTTCCAAACTTACAGACTACAAGTCCAACAACAGGCTATAGTACTTCGATACTTTTCTCCTTCTTGAAGAGAGTGAACTATGTTAGCAATCTACCATCGTAGGTACACCCCCGAGTTACGCGATCATTAAAATCTTGCTAATGCTTGCAATTCATGCGCCAGTCTTTAATATTTGGATGGAGATTGTCCCCAATTTTGCCATTCAAGCTGTCAAGTCTGGCTTCACCTCAGTAGTGGATTAATCACTCCATTTTGGTCCTGCTTCCATCTGCATGTCTGAGCTTATCCCTTCAGCCCCCTCGTGTCTGTGTTCCATCGTCTGCTCGAACCCCCTTCTAAACTCAACCAAAGTTTCCACCTGCATCTCCAATCCTCGGATCTTTTCTTCCATCAGTTCTATCAGGCGGCACCTCATGCAGATGTAGCCCTTTTCAGGCATCCCCTCCAGGATCATGTACATGCTGCAGCTTCCACATCCAGTCATCCTCATTGTGTCTTTCACTGCTACCTCTGTATCAGTCATGGCCTTCTCACTTCGTGCCTGGCAGTCCAAGCCACACAACACAGCACAGGCCCCCAACAGGCACCAGGCCACTGGCAGACCACCACCCACTACCTTGTCTAGCTTGTTGGTTCCTCTGTCTCAGTCTCCCCTGCAACCTCCCCCTGTAAACTCCCTCTGAAACTCCCCTGTTAGCAGCTCTGTTTGTTGGCTGCTGTGCGACTGCAACTGTCTGTGCCACTGCCTGACTGGCTGGCTGGCTACTTTTATAGGACCCCTAATCAGGTAAGCCCCACCCCCTAATCAGGGCTCAGCCGACTGAAACAGGTAATGCCATTTTTGACATAGAATGCCACTCTCCTTCCCCTTTTGCCCACTAGTGGATAGGAATAAGATGCTTTCTTTGGTAATACCAAACATCTTTGAGAAAATATAAGTGGGAAGCACTCCTTGGACTAGTGTCCAGCTTACTTCTCCTGGTTGAACCTAGAATCAAAAGTTAAACTAAAACTTTAAAGATATTAGCATAGGCTACTCCAGGGGCAATTCTGCACCCAAAAATACAAAAATTCTGTACACAATATTTTTTACATTTTCAAAATTCTGCATATTTTATTTATCAAAATAAAGCAATATAATCATGCTCGTTTCAATTATTTTGGTAATTTATTTAAACTACAGTACAGTGACTAGAGAAGAAAATTCCCAACCCCGCTTGACTAATAGTAATATAGCTAGGTTTTACCCTTTATTTCTAGTTATTAGTCAACAAATATATGCAGCCATATTCTCAGTGTTACATCATAGGACCTGAAGAGCAAGTGAGGGCTAGGGAATCAAACTCATAATTTATATTGGCTATTGAACATCTCCCAAAAGGTTAGTAGCAAACAGTTCATGGAACACATTTTGATAGTAAATTTTTTCAGTCCATAAATTTAGTTCAGTTCTAATTATTAAAGCATCATAAGCATAAGCACCACACTGTCCTTTACACCATTCTGGAAATGTAAAGGAGACTAAAACTTTTACACCTTTTTATACTCCTGGGGGAATTCACAAAGACCATGAGAACAATTTACTAAGCAGGCAGGCTGCTACATTGTCCTTTGCCTCAGGGGACAGAGCCTGCCTCATGCCTACCTCCTCAGAAACACTCTGACGCCCTGCTACTCCATGCCAAGCACGATGCAATAGCAAGCGAGAGGGACAGAATGTCTCTCTATCTCTCACATGCACAACTCCCAGCCACCTCTCCCAGCATCTCTAGTGGCTGCTCCACGTGCCCGAACTGATCTACCATTGCTGCTAGGGAGGGGCATGTGACCATTCTTGTGGCTTCCCTTTGCTTCTCCATCAGAATTCATTTTTCTGTGAGGAAACAAATAAATCTGCAGGGGATATGAATTCTGTGCTTGATAGTGATGATGCAGAATTCCCCCAGGAGTAATAGGCAAGAAGGACTGGGGAATGAGTGGGTTGGTGGCATGCTGACAGACACACACTGGGGGAGAGAGAGAGTCACAGAGTATGCTGCACAAGGCAGTCTGTCTCCCACCCAAAGCTGGAGTGAACTGGGCTGAAGGAAAGGTGTAGTTAAGGCAGGGCCGCCTGGGGGGTGAAAGTGGGGCAATTTGCCCCAGGCCCCGGGCTCTGCAGGGGCCCCCACGAGAATGGCTGAGGCTCCCTGCCCGGCCCCAGCCTGACCCAACCCCGTTCCCGCCCCTCTCCCAGAGCCTCAGTGCATCCAGCAGCGTCTCTGAACAGTGGTTCAGTATGGCTCTGGCAGGGCCCCAGATCTCGGCCCTGCTCAGAGCCGCATGGTCAGGGGGTGGGGCTGCAAGCTCCAGGCTGAACTGCCACTGTTGAGAGAAGCTCCTGGATACACTGAGGCTCTGAGTGAGAAGGAAACCGGGGGGTTGGCTAAGGGGCAGGGAGTCCTGGGGCCAGTCAGGGTATAGGGAGGGGGCAGAGGTTGGGGGGGCAATCAGGGGACAGGGAGTGGGGGGGGTTGGATTATGGGCCTTCTGGGGGTCTATCAGGACTCAGCAGTTGAGTCGGTCAGGGGACAGGGAGCGGGGGGGGTCTCTGGGGGATGGTGAGGGGACAAGGAGCAGGAAGGGTCGGGGATTCTGAAGGGGGCAGGCAGTCGGAGGCAGGAAGTGGGTGGGGGTTGGATAGGGGGCAGGGCCAGGCTGTTTGGGAGGCACAGGCTTCCCTACCCTAAAGCTCATTCAGCAGTTTGGGGCTTGCAGAAGAGCCAAGCTGTTAGCTTTTCCATTAGGGCTACCATCCCTTTCACTTCTCAAATGCCAAATTATAGTCTATATTTAATTTCAGTGCCATAGGGAGATTCATGGTCAGGGAGGGTAGCTTCATTTAAAATTAGCCACTGGGGGAGGATCACATGAGAAGAGCAATATCCTTCCCAACCCTACCAAGGGAGACCCCCCCCCCCTGCATTCCCTGAGGCTCAAAGGGGTTAATTCAGTGGTTCTCAAACTTTTATACTGGTGACCCCTTTCACATAGCAAACCTCTGAGTGCAACCCCCCCCTTATAAATTAAAAACACTTTTTTATATATTTAACACTATTATAAATGCTGGAGGCAAAGCAGGGTTTGAGGTGGAGGCTGACAGCTCGTGACCCCCAGTAATAACCTTGTGACCCCTGAGGGGTCCTGACCCCCAGTTTGAGAACCCTGGGTTAATTTAATTTTAGCACCCTGTGTCCATTCACATGCATGTGCTATTTTGAGCATTTCAGTTTTCACAACATAGGCTCATCCCAGATTCTGGAACAAGCTCAAATGCTCAGTTCATGGAGTATGTACATAAGCTATACTAAAGACAAACCCACAGTAACCATCTCCAGTTTGTGAGGGACCCCATGGAGCCAGTCTCTAGGAAACAGATAAATGCATGGAGGTTAAGTCCATTAATGGCTATTAGCCAGGATGGGTAAGGAATGGTGTCCCTAGCCTCTGTTTGTCAGAGGGTGGAGATGGATGGCAGGAGAGAGATCACTTGATCATTACCTGTTAGGTTCACTCCCTCTGGGGCACTTGGCATTGGCCATTGTCGGTAGACAGGATACTGGGCTGGATGGACCTTTGGTTTGACCCAGTATGGCTGTTCTTATGTTCTAACCTAAATGAACCCAAAGTTATGGAGACAGATATGAGTCAAGGAAGCCAGCAGAGTATCAGAAACCTGGAAAATCTCTGACTGGATGGGCTCAGGCGTTTGGTCACAAGCTGAGGTGGTTCAAAAGTTTTTGGATTTTTTTTAAGCAGATTTTTTTTATTGTTTCTTTAAACAATCAAACACAGCAAGCAGCAAATATTTGGCCACACACTTCTGAAACCCCAAACCATATTCAGGTTTTGGCAGACTAATTTCAGCTTTTCAATTAAAAAAAAACACAACAAATTTTGAAGGAAAGCAGAAATTGGCCGTGATTTTTTTCTGCTTTTTAAAAAAACCCTAGTTTTCGATCAAGAAAAAGTTTTGACGGAAAATATTTGACCAACCCTTTTAATGAGCTTTAGTGCCTTTTAGCACGAGCTGATGCTGAGAACCAGTGATACCTTGTAAAGAAGTTTTCTCAAACCTGGGTTTGTGCCGAGGTGCAGAAGGTTTATTTTTCCCAGCGCTGCCCATGGGGCAATTTGCAGGTGGGACAAATTGTGCCGGGCCCCACAGGGGCCCCACAAGAATATAGTATTGTATAGTATTGCAATTTTTTTTATGGAAGAGGCCCTTAAAATTGCTTTGCCCCAGGCCCCCTGAATCCTCTGGGCAGCCCTGAGTTAAGGGGAATATGCATATAGGCCTTCTTGGTTTTGTCTTTTGCTCTGCATGCTATGTACCTTTGGGTGAATAAATAATGCTTTGTTTTGAAGAAGCTGGTTTTGAGTCACATTCATTGGCTTGCTGGTCACAGTGTCTCAGAGAAAAAAGGCATAGAAGTGCCAAAACCACTTGGGCCTGTCAGGTTAACACAGCTGGAAAATGAGGGATGGAACTCAGAGACCATGTCTCAGAATGGTTGGACTGTGTGGTTCCAGCCTTGAGAGAGGTAGAGGAAGCCAGACCAGTCACCTGAAGCATGCACTAGACAGACAAAATGGGTCTAAAGCGCAGCTGCCCCTGTAACCATGGCAGCCGAATTCTACAAGTTTTTAAAGCACAGCTATACTGTGCAGTTTATAAACAGAAATATGTGAAGATAAAGCCATTGGAGATATGAATGCTTTTCTTTTGCTGGTTGCCTTTGCTGTTGCATTTATTGTTCTTTCTGGGGTTTTATTTTGTTTGTTTACTTCCTATGTGTTCTGAGATGTTCACTCTCTCTATATGGAAGACAAGCTCAGAGTCACTTCAATGAAAAAGAATAAGAAAGCTGATCTTAATTTGCAACAATACAGAATGACAAAATCCCTTTCATTTTCAAGGTTGCATATATTGTTGGCGAATAGGGATTTTATGAAGTTGCTTACTGTATATCTCTGTGCTATAAGTACTGAAAACTCATTGCAAATGTATAATCCTATTTCCTCTAAGCTTGAAAAGTTTGTGCCTTTGTTTTCTCCTATAAAGAGTTTTGACTGTATGTTTTTAGCATAGGGAAATAATCTCTTTTTATGTTAAAGGATTTAAAAAGTGCTTTTCAAGAGGAAAAAAGCTTACCATATGTGTGGCTTTATATTGAAAGATTAAAAAAATCTGAAAATCATTTTAGTTTTTCCAAAATTAATTTTCATTCTTGTTATGATCGCTTTACAGGAAGGTAAATCAAGATCTGCTGTAGACTTTTCTAGAAATTCAGAGAAGACTAGATATGTTTATGTAATGCAAGTTCTGCAGAAAAATAAAGGGTGTCTCTCACTGACATCTTTCACAAAATAGGAGGTGCAGTTTAAAGAGAAACTGATTAATTTTTATTATGTAAAACAGAACAGAAAATCTTCATTTGAATTAAAGTTAGATTTCACTTCTGAGCAAACAAACTATCATCATAATAAAAATCTAACTGTTCGTGATTGACTTGGGAGCTGTTGTCTCTTTCAGATTTGATTCTCTCTTTTCAAGCAGCAGTTCTCAGCACATTAAAAAAAATAAATCTTGAAGGTAAATCCCACTCACAGTGCAGTGAATAGGTATTTAGCCACATAATGCCCTTCAGCCTTAATAAGAGTCCTATGGCTAAATCCCCACACACTGCTTGGAAAATTTACTCCTCAATATAATTCCAGTAAAACTGAATTAATTCAGGTTCTCTAATGATGAGAAGAACTATACACCAAGGAATTCTGTAAACAAAACAATTGAAGTACCAATTTGCTCCTCTTCTTGAACTGATAAATTCCTTCCTATTTACACATACTATCAGTTACTAAATACTCATTCTTTCAGTCCTTTTTCCTTCTGAATTACTTATTTCTGTAGCAGCATAAAAATTGCTAATATTAAAAAAAATCCCTGATCCTAATGGTTAGGAACAATTTAATATCAAGGCCTTATTGTCCTGCTGTGCTAGAAGAATGACAGGAGGCTTTGGCTTAATTATTAGGCCAAAAGCTTCATTCTTAACCTTCTGGGAGTACCCAGCAGATAACAGTGTACAGTATAGGTAATTCCATGATCATTTTCACATATACCTAGGGAGGTGTCTATCAGCCCTCCCTCTTACCTCATTTTGGACCCCTGCCAATTGATTCTTGGACCTCACCATCTCCCCCTCCCACAATGAGGGGGACTGTAAAGCAGGGGGTTGGTTCCCTGATGTTCCAGTCATTGTAGCTCCTTGACCCCTCATCTGTTTCTATTCCTTTAACAAATACCTCCTTCAAATCCTTTATCAATCCATTTCATGTGACCACGATATCCATTCCTTTGGAGTTCCTGCACTGGACATCTGCCACAAGTATATGCCACCAATTAGCTTGGCTGGGTTCCCAGACATCTCCTAATGCCCCCTTTAATATTGGCCAAAAATGTGTCAGTCCCCAAGTCTGAAGAGCTGGGTTCTTTACTGACCCACAGTTGGGCAGAATTTACAGTATTAGCATCAGTGAAAACCAAGATTCAGTTTTTTGCATTGAATCACAGACAGGCGGCAAAAAGGTTACAAAATGCTTCTTCCTAATAAGCCCTAATTCCCCTAGCATAAACCGTCAGTAACTATACTGGCCCTACACGATATCCTGATTAGCAAACAAAGCAGGTATAGCTACCAGTTCTAGATGAAGGCCTCTATTTCTCTTCTTCTTCTCAAGCACTTGATCTGTCTAATGTCCTCTGGGGCAGGGTGTTGGCTACCCTGAAATCCTCAAGCTCAATAGTCTCGCAAAAGTCTCTTGTAGCCAGGTTGGCTACCCTGAGGTTTTTCATTTTACAGCATCACAGGTCTTGTAAGATGTTAATTGGGGTTGGGCAAAAGCGTATGATGTTCCTCAGTACTTATATCCTTTTCCTCAAAGGAGTCATATGTCCCTGAAATATGCCTGTTGGCATTCGTAACTTGTTTTTCTGATTAATATTTTTGTAAGGGACAACCGGACAGACTGAAGGCCATGACCATAGTTCTTCCAGATCAGCACAAATACACACACAGACCTCACTTAAACATTCATAATACATAGTTGAATCAGTGCCAGAGTGCAATTTCAGCACCATCAGCACTGTCTGATGATAAGAGAACCCTGCTCCCAGAATCCTCAAGCAAATTAAGACTTACCAAGCTTTACTAGACTCATATTAACCACAGTAGTTCATAATAATTCAGCACCATCACAACACCATCCTTCCTGGATAATTCTTGTGCCCCACATACTATGTCTGGATGTGAAATTTCTTACCCCCCATTACTGCGATGAATTGGGCCACTTCCCTATTCACATACCTTCTAGCATTGTTGACCCGAGGGGACTTCCCAACTTCCCAACACATGCTCCATTGCAGCATGTCTGACCACACAATTTTTACTTCTGGGAAAAATCCAAGATTTGCCCCGAGTCCTTCTTAGCTCTATGCATTAAGTCTACCCCATTACATGTTCCCAAATCATTTCCCCCAAGATGAACCACAATTATAGCTGGTGCCCACTCCTGGAATACAGAAGGGGCATCAGCTGGTCCCATAACCCTGTGCCAGCTCAGGCCTGCTTCACCACCGAGGCCCTGCTGTGAACCTCTAGATAACTTGAAAGCCCACTTATGCACCCAGTATGCAATACTGTGCTGCAATTCCATATCAACATCTTCCTGGCCTGTCTACCCACAGCTGGAATAAAAACACAATGGAAAATTAAGATGGATTCCCCACCTGTGGTCTTTGTGCTTCAGAATGCCAATGCCCAATTGTCTGAATTGCCTTAGCTTCCACAGCCATTTGGGCCACAGCTGTTCTTGCCCTGATCCTGAATGAGTGGGAACCAGATTCATATCAACCTGTGGAACTCCTTTCCAGAGGATGTTGTGCAGGTGAAGACACTAATAAGATTCAAAAAAGAAACAGATTAGTTCATGGAGGACAGGGCCATCAATGGCTAGTGGCCAGGATGGGCAGGGATGGTGTCCCTAGTCTCTGTTTGCCAAAAGCTGAGAATGGGCAATAGGGGATGGATCCCTTTATGGTTATCTGTTCTGTTCATTCCCTTTGAAGCACCTGGGTACTGTCAGAGACAGAATACTGGGATAGATGGACCTTTGGTCTGACCAAGTGTAGCTGTTCTTATGTTCTTATATGCTGGGAGCCCCAAACCGGTCAGTCTCCATCTCAACACTATCGCAAACTGGTATGTTGTGAGGGGACTCCGTCACCATGAACAAAGAAGGGCCTATCCTTCCCTGATCTTGTCTTCATGTATGCCCTCACAGCCTCCACAGGGCAGATCCTGGGCTCACTATCCTCCCATAGAATAATGGATTCATCCCAGTTTCCTTGATCAGTCTTTGATTTCCACAAGGTTTATATAACCACTCACCCCACCCAGCGTATAACCCTCAGTTCCAAGACCCTTTCAGAAGAATCCCTCCAGGACTCAGGTACTAGCTCACTGATCATAAATGCTCCAAATAATGCCTGAACAAGGTCAACTCTTGTCCACAACAGTATATGTGCTCCAGGATCTGCACCAGATTCTGAAGTGTATTAACAGTTATGAGATGACACATATTCTCTCTGTGGCCACTGCTTTGTGACCACCCTCCTAGAAACCTTTGAACTAAAAAAATGCTGCAAGGATCTGGGTAACCATTCAGTCTACTGACAAATGTAAAGGCTGTCAGGTGATTGGCGATAGTTGCAGACACAAATCCTCAGGTTGCTAATAACACCATATACTGCAACACACATTCCTGTATAATTAGACATATTGGGGAAAGGTCTTTCTGGTCCTGAAAATGCAGAAAATCATTAAAACTTCTTTCATAACTCCACTATGTTTGTGTAGCCACCTCCCTCTGTGTTACACTGACAGCCATTGTACACCAAGGCTCCTTAGTGCCAGCAGCATCCATTCCTTGCAGGCTCCTGGGGCCAGCTCATGAAAGCTGTCCATCTGAAAATGAGACAATGCATCTGCTATGCCATTATCGACCCTGGGCACATGCTTAGCAAAGAAACAGAAGTTAAATCTTAAACACTGTAGTATAAATTCCTTTACTACCCTCATAAACCTGTGTACGTTGGATGATTGGTGATTGATAATATGTACCATCACCATGTCGTCACACCAGAAATACACCCTATTTTTAGAAAATTCCATTCCCCAAATGACCACTGCAACCAAACAGGGGGAAAAAAAGCTAGAAATGTTATATCCTGCATCTGTTTTGCATCCAGGTGGAGGGCTATTTCTGGGTGCATTGTATGCCTTGGTAAAATATTGAAAAACCTGTAGGGAGAAGTGGCTATTGGAGGATTTTTAAATTGGCCTCCATAGCCATTTCTCCCTCCATAATGACACCCTGTTAAAATGGCTCAGAAACCATTCCCACACATCCAAATCCTCCTTCATCTATCTAGTAATTCTTATAAGGTGGTGAAGTTTTGCTATGCCCGTAGTGGTTGCTGCCAGCCAGGTGCAAAATGCCTGCACCTGGGCTACCATCCGGCAGCCAAAAGATTGCAGCTCATGGAGTGTAACTTTCTTGGCCCCTCTACCTCTTCTAATGAAGCCCAGTAGTTCCTGAAGCTTATCCTGAGGGAGTCACAATATAGCAGCCCATGTGTCTAGCTCAATACCCAGGTAGGTCAGCATAGTGGAAGGTCCCTGTGATTTTTCCTCCACTAGGGTTACCCCCAGCTTTTTAGCAAGGGCCTGAAACAGGTTAATGCGCAAAAAGTGTGAACAAAAAAAAAAATCTAAATAATGCATTACTTGCCATAAACCAGTTTCTCACAGCACTGCCCAGTGGAGCATTGTACTAAATTTCTCAAATGCTGAACAGGATATTGAACATCTTATGGGCATATCTTTATCAAAATAAAAGTGTCCCTTGAAAGAGATAATCCAAAAGGTTAAAGTCGGATGCACTGGCAGCAACTGAAAAGCAGATTTGATATCACACTTAGCTATCAGGTCCCCTAGACCACAAAACCTAACCATGCACACAGCCTCATCACAAAGCCACAACACAAAGCCCAGTCTATTCCTCGTTAGCTGAGCTACTCCGTGGTTAGGACAGGTGGTGAATTATGCAATATTTACCTGAAGCCTTCTAGGGACCTAGCCTAGGGGAGAAGCCTGCAAGTTCATTTCAGTAACTGATTGAATGATCCTGCTGCCATATTCTCATTTAATTATTTTTCTTTACAATATAGCCCATTTCCATTAAGGATGTTAATTTTTTACAGATCGCATGAATTCTTTTCCCCATAAAGGGGATCCTAAACCACACACTAAATCTGTCCCACAAATATGCACCATTTATCTTGTTAGGATAATCCCAAAGAAGCACTCTTAACACCTCCATTTTACCTGGGGATGGAGCTTTTGTCCAACCCGTTTTCAACTTTCCCCCTACTCCTGCCTATGTTTTGTCCCTCATACCCTGCTCCTGCCCCCCTCAGCATCATACCTCCCCATTCTGTTCCACCACTGCAACCTTCCTGTACTGTTCTAGCAAGAATGGGCTATATGGACCCCAAAGAACATTTCGCAAGCATGCCTAAATCTGCAGATGCTATGAAAACAACCATTTTCATTGTGTGCCAGGCAAATGTTGTTACACATCTCAGGCCTCTTGAGGACTTGCTGCGGAATGAACAGGCCACTGTTTGTGTGGACTCTGGACCCCTTCTAGACCAGCACCCATGGATGCTCCCGAGTTGATGCAACAATTGACGGTTAGCACCCATAGAAGGTGTGTGAACCACAGACATCTCTGATACAGCTTCCAGGACATTCGATTCTCCCCATATCCTATTTATTATCCCACTAGGTCCACCCTTCAGTCCCCCATATCAATCCTGAGGAGAAAAGTGGGCCAGGTCCTTGAACCCCACTGGGTTTCCCACTATAGACACCCATTGCTGTTTTATGTGGCAGGGGCTCACGTTAAAACCCTGCCCCTGCAACTTCCATCTGGTGCTGATCAAACTCACACCTGCCAGCAGTGTTGCCTTCCTCTCTGATGTGGTTTTGCGAAGACTGTAACTTGCAATTTCCACTTACTGATATCCAGGCTAGGGGGGGCATCCAATGTGAAAGGTGCCTAGTGGTGGAATCCCAGAGGCAGCAGGTGGGAGAGCTACAGGAGGAGGTGGCTAGGTTGAGGAGCATCCGTATCCACAAGCAATTCCTGGACAGTGTCCATGTGGAGACAGCTGAGGTAGCTGTCCCAGTTCACAGAACTGCTGACACACCACTGGTGGAGGAGGAGATGGCTCAGGGTGTACACTGGCAGCTGTTTGCTTCTGGCAGCGGGCAGTGCTCCACCCCTGCAGCGAACCCTCCTGCTGTGGTAATAGGTAACCTTTATGCTCTTCTTGATACAGGAGAGAAGGAATCACCCCCTATAGTAAAGGAGGAGAAGCCTTGTACCCCTAAGGCTGGGAGGTCTGCTGCCACCACTGAAAATAGGAAATGTAGAGTAGTGGTGGTCGGAGACTCTCTGCTGAGGGGGACGGAGGTGCCCATCTGTTGCCTTGAATCATTTCATCTTCGGAGGTATGCTGCCTGCTGGGGCCTTGTATCGAATGTTATAGAGCATTGTCGAGGATTATCGGGGCCTTCGGACTACTACCCCATGCTATTCATCCATGTGGGCACCAAATGATACTGTGAGTGTTATGACGCTGAGCGGATCAAGAGTGACTAACAGGGGCTCTGGGGTACGGGTGAAGAGGTTTGGAGTTGCAGGTGGTATTCTCTTTTGAATTCTTCCTGTCAAAGGTAGGGGCCCGGGCAGAGCAGATGCATTCAGGAGGTGAATGCTGGGGACTGTGAAGATTTGGTGGTCGCCAGGAGGGCTTTGGCTTCCTCAACACACGGGATGCTATTCGAGGAAAGACTGCTAGGTAGAGATGGCGTTCTCTTTTCGGGAGGGGGAAAGACCTATTGACACCAGACTGGCTAACGTAGTTGAGGAGGGCTTTTAAACTAGGTCGACGGGGGACAGGTGAGCAAGCCAAGTGTAAGTGGGGAAACGTTGAAAGACCTGGGAGATGGGTCAGAGACAAGAGGGAGCGTGGGCTATTATGTCCAGAGAGCAAGAGGTCGAGGCAAACTGGGAGGGCAAGATCAAAAACCAGTATCTTAGATGCCTAATACAAATGCGAGAAGTATGGGTAATAAGCAGGAAGACTGGAAGTGCTAATAAAATAAATACAAAACTATGACATGATGGCATCACTGAAACTTGGTGGGATAATACACATGATTGGAATGTTGGTGTGGGTGGGTATAGTTTGTCTCAGAAGACAGGACAGGGGGAAAAGGGGGGGTGTTGCCTTATATATTAAAAATGTACACACCTTGATGAGGTGGATATGGACATAGAGACGGAATGTTGAGAGTCTCTTGGGTTGGAATAAAAGGGGTAAAAAACAAGGGCTGATGTCGTGCTAGGTTCTAACTACAGGCACCTAACCAATGGAAGAGGTGGATTGAGGCTTTTTTAAAAACTAAACAAATCATCCAAAGCCCAGATTTTGGTGGTTGATTGGGAACTTCATCTATTCCAGATATATTCTGGTGAAAATAACACCGCGGAGGCACAGGACTATCATATAAGTTCTGGACTGCATTGCAGACACCTTTTTTCAGAAGGTTGAACAAAGCTACTGAGGGGAAGCTGTTCTTAAACTTTGATTTTAACAAACAGGAGGAACTCGGTGAAGGAATTTGAAAGTAGAGGAAAGTTGGGTGAAAGTGCATCATGGAAATCATAGAGTTTGCAATTCAAAGCAAGTAAGAGGCGAGTACAGCAAAAATAGAGACAATGGATTTCAGGGGAAGGTGGATATTTTTGGGTAAAGCTTTCATAGAGTGATAGGTAAAGGTCCCATTGGGAATCAAGACTCAGGGGAAACAATGTGAGGAAGTTGGCAGTTTTTCAAAGGGACACTATTAAGGGCCCAAAGGCAAGCTTATTCCAATGGGTAGGAAGATAGGAAAATTTTTGGCCCAAAAGACCACTTGGCTTAACCATGAGATCTTGCATGACCTACGAAATAAAAGGATTTTCATAAAAAAAATGGAAACTATGGTCAAGATTACCAGGATGAATATAGGCAAAGAAATAGGAATGCAGCGGGCAAGATTGAAAGGCAAAGGCACAAAATGAGCTTCTAAACTAGCTATGGGAATAAAGGGGAACAAGAAGATTTTTATCAATACATTAGAAGCAAGAGGAAGACCAAGGACAGCGGTTAGGCCACTGCTTCAGTGAGGAGGAATAAATAGTAACAGGAAAACTTTGGAAATGCAGAGATTCTTAATGGACTTCTTGTTTCCGGTCTTCACTGAGAAAATCTGAAGGAATGTCTAACACAGTGAATGTTAGCGAGAAGGGGGTTAGGTGTTAGAAAGATAAAATAAAAAAGAGCAAGTAAATCACTTTAGAAAAGTTATGATGCCTGCAAGTCACCAGGCCGATGAAATGCATCAGAATACTCAAGGAGTTAATAAGGAAGGTACTGAGCCTTAGCTATTATCTTGAAAGTCATGGGAGACGGAGAGATTGCCAGAAGAACTGGAAAAGGCAAAATATAGTGCCCATCTATAAAAAAGGGAAATAAAAACAATCCAGGAAACTACAGACCAAGTAGTTTAACTCTGTGACCAGGGGAAGATAATGGAGCAAGTTAATTAAAGAAATCATCTGCAAACACTTGGAAGTCGTAGGTGATAGGGAATAAGCAGCAATGATTTGTAAAGAACAAATGTGTCAAACCCAAAATCTTGATCACTCTTTGAATAGGAAGCGAGCCGTGGATAGGAGAAGCGTGTATGTGTAATACTAAGACTTTAGTAAGGTGTTTAGATACGGTCTCGCATGATTATACCTTATCGATAAAACGAGGCAAAACACAAGTAATGGGCTACTATAAAGGTGGGGGCATAACTGGTGGAAATTGGAGAGGTCCAGAGAAAAGCAACAAGAATGATAAGAAGGCCTGAGAAACACGAACTTATGAAAGGAAGGCTGGAAAGAATTGGGTGTATTAGTTTGGAAAAAGAGAAGACTGAGAGGGGACATGATAGCAGTTTCAGTATCTAAAAGGGGTCATAGGAGGAGGAGAGATAAACTTGTTCACCTTAGCCTCTAATGATAGAAACAAGAAGCAATGGCTAAACTTGCAGCAAAGAGAGATTTAGATGGGCAATCAGGAAAAAAGTTTCAAACTGCAGGGTAGTTAAAAATGGATAAATTGCCTAGGGAGGTTGTGGAATCTCCATCCGGAGATATGTGAAGAGTGAGGTTAAGATAAATGTCTATCAGGGGATGGTCTAGACAGTATTTGGTCCTGCCATGAGGGCAGGGGACTGGACTCGATGAACTCTCGAGGTCTCTTCCAGTCCTAGAGTCTATGAATCTATAAATCTATGAATCTCCTGCAATCTGTTCAGCTGAATGCCCTGGCTGTGGGTGACCCAAGCCCTGCAGTACTGTGGGAACAATTTCAGAAGCAACCACTTGAATCAAGTCTATGCTGGCTGTCCCATCCCCGAAAGCAGACAGTTCACCACCAGGGGTGTTTGCTTCCACAGAATCCACATCACCTCTCAGCCTAGGGGAATCCATTTGATAAACAAACAGATCACCTGGGAACTGGCAGCTCCAGTCTTGGGTCCAGCCCCTTGCCCATGTGGCAATGATCCCACCATGTGGTCCCTCATGGCCCTCCAGCCCCACTCTGTCCACTGGTGCTGGGTTTGAAAATCCCTCCCCTCTCTGCTCTAGCATGCCTGCTATGCCTGGCTGGAAGGGGGGAGACATCTCCCCATCTTGTTCTCACCCACTTGCTACAGCTTGCAGAAGAGCCTGAAACCTGATCCCTTTTCCCTTTTCCCACAAACTGCCTCCTTCTGCAGCCAGGGGCTGGGAGCCCTCCCTCATTGTCACTGATCTGTTACAGCTCTGAGCTACATCTGAAACTAGCTTCCCCTCTCTTCCTGTTACCAAACACCTGCTTCTCCCTCTGTAGACAGGAAGTGAGAGCACTTCCTTCCTTTCTTCACTCTCACCATTCTGCTAGCATGTGGTGCCATGAAGACTGCAGAGCTGGAGTCCTTGTTCCTCCAACTGGTCCAGGTAAAAGAGGGCTTTTTCTGCCCATTGTGGACCTACATAGTACCTCCTCTCTTGCGGGGAGGGGAAGGATGGGTCAGCATCCCCACCCTGACTTGCTCTGCAACTTCCATAAAATCACTCCATGGTTCTCTAACCCTTTAAAGAGGTATACACCTTGCTTCAACAACAACCCCCCCTGCTTAATGTGAGGTTAGGTCAAACTAAAAAGCACCTCAAAATGCAACAGGCAAAATTACTGACAAGGCTTTTTAATAATTTACAAGTGTGATATTAGACTTTGTTCCATGTCCATGAAATGTTCCATGAAAACTCATGTTTGGAGAAGATAAGAAATGCTGACATTAAAGATCAACTAAAAATAAAGGTTAATGGCTAATTTAGGATGATATATATAATGCTCATAAACTGAAAAATAAAGATGAAGAATTGTAGAATGGTAAATATAAGGGTCTCATTAGTCTAATTTAATAGTTTACAATTACGGATTATGAATGAGTTAGGATTCATAATATTTATGCCAGGCTTTGGTCTAACTCTTGCTTTGCATGACTGTTTTCTTGACTTAGTTAGATAATGCTCAGAGCTGACAGGACAAAGGTGATGTTTTGTTACTGTGTAAGACACAGATAAGAAGATAAAACATACACAAAAATTATGTTAAAAGCCCCTATGTTAGGAAAAACAAAAGTAGGGTAACTTGAGGACGTAATGACATGAAAATAGTGTGGGCAGCGAAAGATATGTAAATTGAAGCTTGTGTGTGAATATTGTATGGGTTATGTCAGACATGCTTAATGTTGATTGGAGGAAAGCTAGTAAACCTGCAATGTGAACAGAAACTAAATTAACAAGGGCCCAAGTTAGAGAAAGACTGGACTGGAAACTGAAGGACCAGACCAGAGACTGATATGTCCCACATAAAGTGCAAGAGAGCTCCTTGTACTAAGGATCTTTATTTGGATCTACCAGTGGAAAAAAACCCTTGTGTTACAGCTGTGCCTGCTGGCCTACTTTCATTATAAAGAGTAAATTAATTGGTTTAACAGACATTAATTGAAAATGCATTCTTAGCAAAAATGAAAGAATTTGGAGACCAACAGTGCAATGCTGTTTAGAAATGTCATGAAAGGATTTTATTTAAACAGAACTGAAATAATTAAGTTTTTTATTAGTTTTTTTATCAAGTCAACATGGTGTTTCAACTGCTAATGAATGACACTTCAATTTAAATATGGATAATAGAGTGAAGTCTGCTAATCCATAATTATGAGGAGGCTATTGTAAATGACAAACTGAGCCTACTTCTTAGATAACACTGGATTCCACATTAGCAAATGTTCTTGATATTTCATATATGTAAACTTATTTTAAAAATACTTTATACAGTTAAATGTCTTAACTTCTGCATAGCTGTTCTAAAAAGCAATTTCAATATACAAAATCAACTTGCATTTCTAATTTTGAAATGAAAGAGAATTTTGCTGTAGAAATATGAATGCAATCTCTAAAATTTTGCTTTTGGTTGGCAAATCTCAACACATTGACTTGATGTGGGGACATTTAAACCAAAAAGGTGGAATTTAATTTACATCATATTGAATCAGATTTGTATATGCTTTAAACATATAACTCTTGTCTTTGTCATTGTTCTTTATTGATAACTAAAAGACTGTCATTATTTCTAACACTATAAAAATTGTTCCTTCTTTTACTTAAGAAAATGACTTGCTTTGTAAAGGCAAGAAAATATATACAGTCAATTGGGCGTTCAAGTGTTGGAGTTAATTTGTAAAGACAAAGGGGAGTGGAGTGGAATTGATTTGACTATAATTTAAACATCTGAAGTAAAAACTCGGTATGACATTCTCTCTGTACAGCTGTTTTGAGATTAAATAAAAAATATGGTTCAGAGGTTTGTATTTCTTTAAACTTTGTCTGACTCATGGAGAGATCAGGACTGAATTATTTGGAGAGATAAAGCTGTAAGAGTAAAATTCACCTGCATGTGGCAGTCTATGTACAGTTCTCTGTATCGCTTGAACTTTGTGGGCTTGTGCAAAATATTAACCTTTTTCTCACTGATGCAAAGAGGCAAATTAGCTGACATGATGCTGACCATGACTTTGTGGTCAGTGTAGAGCAGGATCAAGAGTGGTCAGGATTGTGTTAGCACTTCAGTCATGTTCAAACACAGTATCATTTTGTAGTGTAGACTATGTGCTGTATAGCAATCATAGGGTTTGAATTTAACCAATTTCAGTTTCTCCACAGCACTATAGAGGACAGCAGCTGCTGTTCACCTGGTAGTTTTGATTAACACCTATTGAATCCTGGGAAGGGGGGCGGGCACAAGCCCGCCCACAGCTGAATGCCTAGGGGGAGAAGCCACTCAATCAGGGGTTCAGCTGAATCTGGGGGACAATAAATGAATAAACAGGGATGGGTGTGGGGGTTGCAGGGTCATAATAAGGGATCCAGAGGGGACACCGAGCCAAGAACCCCAGACAGTGCCCAATAGTTTGGATTAACAGATGTGAAGTTACTATGCACAGCCCCACAGTTCATCTGTTGTTTGGTGGGATGAATACCATCCTCACCCCTGTCGAGCTTCCATCAGCAAGCCCAGTTATTCGGACTATGGAGGAAGGAGTCGATTCCACTCTGAATGATTATGATGTGATTGTTACAATCTCAGCCACTGCTAGTCCACCACCACCACCTTTACTGGCAGCTGAAAATCAATTGCAATCTGAAATGCACAAAATCATCCAATGTTGAGCAGTATTATCCTCTAATCAGAGTTATTGCAGCACATTTTTCAAAGACTGAAAGAATTTCCTGAGGGTTTTTTCTAGTTTCCCTGATTATTCACTGTGAAAAAAGTATGTGTATAGCTGAGGAAGCTGTGAGGATGGCCTGGAGGTGCGAAATGCATTTAAAACATGAAATAGAGACACTCTAATATAAGTTTGTCGCCCAGATCCTTAATTGTGCCAAATCTCTGCTTGCAGTAGCTGAGCAGGGCTGGTGGTGGAAGCAAAGGTGGCTTGAAATTACCTTTGCATTTCCCCATTTCCTGGAGCTAAGAGATAGTCTATCCCTCAGCATAATTTAGAGCATCCTCAGTATTAAATAACACTCAGCTGCAAGATCCCCTAAGGAACCATTCCAGACCGCACTACAGCCATAGTCCTTCCTGCCTCTGACATAGCAGTTACATCACCTGGGGTTTCCCCATGCCAGGGTTCTCCTCCAGTTGACTACTTCTGCCAGCTTTCTGGCCCTTTTCCACTGCTGGAGCACCTCAGGGGCTGTGGCCCTGTGTGCTTAGAATGCAAGTGGTTTCCAAATTTCAGAATTCTCTAGACAAACTTCAAGATTTTTTTCCTCTGAGATATAGAGTGATTTAAAATTTCAGCATGTGAAACAAATGTGTGTTTTAAATACATTTTGAATGGATGGGGATTATTGAGAGACTGACACATGAGCAAAATAGGAAAATACTTACATCATTGTACAGCACAACTGCAATTCCTTCTTTTCCCTGTACTGTAAATTTACACCTAAGTTGTGGCTTTAAGGAATATCCATGTAGCAGGGGCCCTGCACTAACCCCCTGGAACCATTGTGCAGTAGGCGGGCACAATGATTCCGATAGGCTGCAGACATTATGTGCAAGGCAGTGGCAGAATCCTTGCAGCAGGGGTGTGCACAGACAACAACTGTGCTTGGCCTCAAAACACAGCCATGAGAGTGGAAAGGTTGCTTGCCCCTCTCTCTTCCATCTTGCTCAGCCTTGTGGGACTGGGCACCATCTAGCTCTCAGATTCTTCAGCTGTCAACTAGAAAAGCCATGCTGTCGTTCTCTTCTAGTGAGAGATTGTGTTATGCTGAAAGTGATGTATAGCTAGACAGTAGCCGTCTTGGATAGCTCAACATTGCCAGCAGCAATTCACTCATGTTCCATCCATTCAATCAAATAGCAAAAGCTGCTTGGTGCCCCTCTTGCATTTCAGAATGCCATAGCCGTTTACAGCACATAGCATCCGTATAGCAAGGGTGACCCTGTGAGTTGGTTATTGTTGAAGGCTTTACAAGGTAGGTTTAAAAGTGGTTGTGATTGCTCTTTCACTCCTGGAGAGTTTATAAATAGGTCTTCACAATGTGGAATGTCACATCTTGAGCACTGTGCTTGTAGTTCTTATTGTGGTGGTAGTTTTCAGATTGATTTAAGGATGACAAATGACAAATGCACTTGCAAACTGCTGATTCTGAGTTCCACTTCAGTGGACAAGATAAATACTTAGAGCATTGTCACAACCTTAATAATATGTGCTAACCTGACTGTTTCTAAATGTTTGGATTGCTCCTGTTCCATGTTTTACCACAGGAATATTTATTATAATTAACATATACTGGCAAAGTGAAGGTAAATGTTTAATGTGAGTATAGAATAAGCTTTTATGATTATCTATCTATGCCTACCATACATATTACCATCGTATCTAGGCGTTTAATACAAACATCATTGCTACTAGGACTCCATTCTTTGCTCTTGTTTACATTACGTTAGGTATAGACATTACATTCCAAGGGAGAATGCTACAGATCATTTTGCAGCATTCCTCATTACTGTGACAAGTTTTGCATTGTGTCCTGAATGAGATGAGAAATGAGCCCAAAATGACTTCCAGTCGAAGAATCTTCTGTAGCAGGGGTGAGCAAACTTTTTGGCCTGAGGGCCACATCTGGGTATGGAAATTGTATGGTGGGCCATGAATGCTCACGAAATTGGGGGTTGGAGTGTGGGAGGGGGTTCGGGCTCCTGCTGGGGGTTTGGGCTCTGGGGTAGGGCCAGAAATGAGTTCAAGGTGTGGGAGAGGACTCCGGGCTGGGGCAGGGTGTTGGGGTGTTGGTGGGGAGTAAGGGCTGCAGCTGGCAGGACAGGTTCTGGAATGCAGGAAGGTGGGACTGAGGGGTTCGGAGGGAGGAGGATCAGGGCTGGGACAGGGGGTTGGGGCGCTGGAGGAGATCGGGGCGCAGGCTCCGGATGGCGCTTACCTTAAGCAGCTCCTGGAAGCTGTGGCATGTCGCCTCTTCAGCTCCTTCACAGAGGCACAGCCAGGCGTTTCTGCGTGCTGCCCCATCTGCAAGTGCTGCCCCTGCAGCTCCCATCAGCCTTAGTTCCCGGCCTATGGGAGCCGCTGGGGTGGCACTTGGGGTGGGGGCAGCATGTGGAGACCCCTGGCTGCCCCTACACTTAGGAGCCGAAGTGGGGACATGCTGCTACTTCCAGGAGCTGTGCGGAGCGGGGCAAACCCTAGACCTCTCTCCCCTGCAGGAACTCGAGGGTCTAATTAAAACATCTGAAGGGCCAGATGCAGCTCCCGGGCCGTAGTTTGCCCATCCCTGCTCTATAGTCTAGGGCTCTCCACCAAGAAAGCTGTGTCTTTGACACCCATCCCATCTGAGCTTCCTCCAGACTCAGTCAGCCAGAGTGCACCTATAGATCATAGCACTCTCACTGGATTGCAGAGGGCGAGGTAGTTCTTGAGGTGTTCAAAGTGAGGGTTAAATCTGGTTCTGTGGTGCATTGGATGGGGTTTGGACCTGGTGATGTGTTGTTTTGTTATCACATTATGAATAGTCATATGAAACGGTGTGCATATGCGCATTTCAACAGTATTTATGAATGATTCTGTTTAGTGGAGTGTGTTCAGGGGTCAGATCAGGGAGATAAAAAGGTGGTGGAGCTTTTCTAAGCATTGCCCACAAACTAAACTCTGCCCTTGTAAGCTGACAAAATGAAACACCACTCACAACAGATTGTGCAGATGTTAAAAATATGATCATGCAGTGATCTGCCTTCCTTAATCTTGCCTTCTCCTCAGTGACACTTCAATATGTTCATGGTTCTGACAGGTTCTTTGGACTTTGCTCCTTCTTGATGGAGATGGAGGCTGGGCTGGGACTGTGGAGAGAGGGAGTGAGCATCACCCTCTTGTTTCACCAGATGAGATATTGCTCACAGTAAATCTATGAGTTGCACTCTCTACTCTTTCTGAGGAACAGGACTGGGTGTTCTTCCGCTCCGACCATTTGGGAAAGAACCGCTCCCAACCCAAACTCAGAGGCATCCATTTGCAGGATAAACTCTTTCTCCCAGTCTGGAGATACCAGCACGGGATCAGTGCAGAGGGTGGTCTGCAGATCTGCAAAAGCCTCCTCAGCCGCACTAGACCATCTTACTATGTCCGGGCCATGGGCTTTCGTTAGCTCTGTTAGCGGGCATGCTCTGGTGGTGAAGTGGGGGATGAACCACATGTAGTACCCAACCAGCCACAGGAATGCTCTGACTTGTTTCTTCCGGACTGGTCGGGGCCAATTTTGAATTGCCTCTAACTTGTTGAGTTGGGGCTTCACCACGCCTGTCCCCACAATGTACCCAAGGTATTTGGCTTCTGCTAGCCCAGTTATGCATTTGGAGGGATTTTCAGTCAGCCGCACCTTCCTCAAGGTGTCCAGGACTGCTTCCACCTTCCCCAAGTGCATCTCCCAATCTGAACTATGTATAATGACGTCATCAAGATAGGCAGCAGCACACTTGCCATGTGGACGCAACAGTTTGTCCATGAGCCGCTGGAAGGTTGCAGGAGCCCCATATAAACCAAAAGGGAGGACAGTGTATTGATACAGTCCCTCTGGTGTTGAGAAGGCTGTCTTCTCTTTGTCGGCCGTGGCCATGGGTATTTGCCTATAACCCTTAGTCAGGTCAAGGGTGGACAAAAATCGTGCTTTCCCCAGTCAGTCAATTAACTCATTTACCCGGGGTATAGGGTACGCATCAAATTGGGACACCTCGTTCAGTTTCCGGAAGTCATTGCAAAACCTCATACTGCCATCCGGTTTAGGTACTAGGACCACTGGGCTTGACCATTGGCTATGAGACTCTTCAATGACTCCTAACTCCAACATTTTCCTGACTTCTGTTTTGATCTCTTCTCTTTTCGCTCCCGGGATCCGATATGGCTTGACATTCAACTTCACTCCAGGCTCTGTGAGGATGTGATTGTGAACCTCAGTAGTCCTGCCTGGCTTTTCCGAGAACACATCCTGGTTGCGCTTGATCATGTTGATCACCTCAGATCGTTGGTCAGGGGTCAATTCTGGGGATATTCCCACTTGGCCAGGCGGGTTGCTCTCGGGAGGAGGTGACCCTAGAGTGACCACATGAGCTTCTCTGTCTTGCCAAGGTTTCAACAAGTTTATATGATAGATTTGCTCCAGCTTCCGGCTTCCAGGCTGTCGGACCTTGTAATTGACTTCTCCAATGGCTTCTATTATCTCATATGGCCCCTGCCATCTGGCCAGGAGCTTGCTCTCTGCTGTGGGTGCGAGCACCATTATCCAGTCTCCCACCTGGAATTTTCGGATCATCACTTGGCGATTGTAGTATGTTTGTTGGGCCCCTTGTGCCCTCTCCATGTGTTCCTGCACTATGGGGGTGTCTTGGGCTATCCTGTCTTTCATTTGCATCACATGCTCGATGAGGTTTTTCCCTGGGTTTGGCTGTTCTTCCCAACTTTCCTTGGCAATGTCCAGTATGCCGCAGGGGTGGCGACCATATAACAGTTCGAATGGGGAGAACCCAGTTGAAGTCTGAGGTACCTCCCTTATCGCAAACATTAGGTACGGTAGCAGGGTGTCCCAGTTCTTCCCATCCCGGCTCACCACCGTTCGTATCATGTTCTTCAGCGTTCTATTAAAACGCTCGATGAGGCCATCTGTCTGCGGATGATAGACTGATGTCCTTAGGGTCCGTATGTGGAGCATTGCACATAGATCCTTCATTAATTTAGACATAAAGGGAGTCCCTTGGTCCATCAGGATCTCTTTGGGTATTCCCACTCTAGCAAAAATTTGGATTAATTCTTTAGCTATGGTCTTGGACGTAGTTCCGTAGGGGAACAGCCGTGGGGTACCGGGTGGCATAATCTATAACCACCAGTATGTGCTGATGGCCTCGGGCCGATTTTTCTAGCGGCCCTACTAGGTCCATAGCTATTCGCTCAAAGGGGACTTCAATAATTGGCAGAGGTACCAAAGGTGCCCTTAAGCGTGGTCGGGGCCCACGTAATTGGCATTCCGGACAGGAGGCACAATATCGTCGGACCGCCACATATATTCCAGGCCAAAAAAACCTCTGCAGAATTCGATCTAGGGTTTTATCTACCCCTAGATGGCCCTCGAACAAATGGCTGTGGGCTAGCTCCATCACTCCCCTCTGATGTTTCTGTGGTACTAGGAGCTGTTCTACGATTTGCTCTTGGATACGGACTACCATGTATAGCAGATCTTTCTTGATCATATAATATGGCCCTGGGCCCTTGGCTCTTCCTTCCACAGGGACCCCATTCACCTCAACTATTTCTTTGCGAATATTATTATATACTGGATCATTGGCCTGATCCTGTCCAAAATTCTCTAGGGAAGGTCCAATTTGCCCAAACTCAGGGGGTTATATTTCCCCCTTCCCCTTCAAGGGAGGTCCCTGGGGAACTGGGTCCAGCTGCTGGCCTCCCAACCTCCTGCCTAGTTCCCTTGTCAGTAGGGCCAACTCTTTCCCCTATGAGTATAGGCTTCTGGTTCTGGGTCAAGATTCTCGTTCCTCTCCTCTTATCTGCCATCCTTTCTCGCCGAGTCTTCCTGGTCTTCCCAGGGGGCGAGAATAAATCCTGGGCAAATTCATGGAAGGCCGGGGTTTGCTAACTATCGAGGCCGTCTCATTGCTCTCTGGGTTGTTACCTCCTTCTGACTCCCCTCCAGGAAGCAGACTGCCAAACCCTGGGAAGTCTCGTCCTATGAGGACTGGGTAGGGGAGTTTCGGGACCACCCCCACCGTCACCTTAGTGGGGTTTCCCAGGACCTCTCTTTTTACTGGGATGGTCAGGTAGTAATTGACATCCCCATGTGCACATGATATTCCTATGCGGTTGGCCCGGGATATTTGATCTTGCCCGACCAACTTTCCCAAGACCAGCATGACCGCACTTCCTGAGTCTACTAATGCAGTGGTCTTTATATCCTTCACTTTAACTGGCCTAGTATATCTATGAGGGACCATCGCAACCCCTACTAGATTTATTAGGTCACATGGTTCTTCTAGATTTCCCAGGTCACATTGCATGGCCTCTTCTAGGTTTGGACATTGGGCAACTATATGCCCTATCTCTTCACATGCATAACATTGATGCCCTCCTCGGGGCAGCCCTCTATTTTTTGGGTTGTTAGACTTTACCCCCCGAGTCTTTCTCCCCCAGTCCCGTAGTCCCTCCGAGAACTCTGGCCGCTTTTCGGCCTCCTTCCTCCCCTCCATAGTTCGTCCCGGACCTACGGCAACTGGGGCCCTTGGTACATAGACTTGCCTCCTATCCTGGTGCCTCCCTTCGCCGGTGGTCCAAGAAAGTTCCTAGGCTGCTAGGTGTGTCTCTATGAGGGCAACTAGCTCATCATAAGAGGAGGGATCATTTTGACTGACCCATCCTCGTATGTCCAGTGGTAGCCCTCTCATGTATCTGTCCACAACTATGGTTTCCACGACTTCATCCGGCCAGTGGGTCTTGGGGTGCAGCCACTTCCTGGCTAGGTGGATCAGGTCAAACAGCTAGGACCTTGGTGCTTTGCTGACTCGGTATTTCCACTCATGGAACCACTGTGCCCTTATAGCTGTCGTCAAGCCAGACCTTGCCAGGATCTCTGCCTTTAGCTGGGAGTAATCTGAAGCTGCTTCTGTTATCATATCAAAATAAGCTTTCTGTGCCTCCTCACATAGAAAAGGAGCCAGGATACTGGCCCACTGGTCTTGGGGCCAGGCCTCCCGCTGGGCTGTTCTCTCAAATGCAAGGAGATAGGCCTCTCCATCATCATCCATCATTATCTTCTGTCAGTAGTGGCTTGCCTGCAGGGGCCAAGTCCTATGGGGGCCGTGCGTTAGGGTGGTCAGGGCCTTTAGCTGGTTCACAACCTCATGCAGGGTGGCTCGATCCTGAGCCGCCTGGCTCATCAGTAGTTGATTTGTCTCCTGCTGTATTCGCACTGCCTCCTGCTGGGCAGCTATCTGCACCCTGGTAGCTTCTTGTTGGGCTGCAGTGCCCTGCACCAATGCCTTCACTACATCCTCCATTTTGTTTTTGTTTGTTTATTTGTTTGTTTGTGTTTTTTTTCCTATGGGATGCTTTATCCTGCCCCGAGACGGCTTGCCACGAAGTCTCACATCCCACTTCTGACACCACATGTGGCAAGGCACCTTCTCAGTCTCCCCAGCCTCTGCTGCTTTTAGCCCTGGTGAGACAGGCTTGCGTAATGCGGTCCCCCTTGGGACACAGGGGAAGTCTGCTCCCCATATCTCCACCCGTCCTGTTTAGCGTGTTCTTATTCCTTTGTGGAAGAGAGTACTGCCTCCCCTCCTAGTGAGTCTCGCTGTTTTGCTGCTCTGGGAGCAGGGCTCCTTCTCTCTCCGCTCTCCCTCACTTCCTTCTTCCCAGGGAAGGGTTTAAAAAGGTCTCAAGCAACCCCAAGTTGGAATCAGCTGAACCTAATTAACCTCAGGTAGCTCCCTCTCAGCTGATTCTAATTTGCTACTTTGGTAACCCTTTCACCGCTGAACCTGATTGACCTGTGGTTGCCTCTCAGTTGATAAGGAGGAGGGCCTTTTATCCCTCTGGGACTGATTCTTACCCCTCTCTTGCAGCTGTCTTGAATTTATCATACCTTATAATGTGTCTTTTCTAAAATAAATACGTCACACTGTTTTGCATTTTAAAAGAGAAAATGGCTGACATCCTTCTCCCTGGCACAGGGAGGTGCATATTACCTATCCCTGCATCAGCTAGGCTCTCTGCAATGTGAGGGAAATTCTCCCTGTGGGAACAACAGGAATTATTTCCATTGCTCCCTCTCGAGTTCTGTTGACAGCTCAAAGGATGTCCAGCATCAAAGGCTGCCAAGGTGGTTTGCTGATCCAATACTTTCCCTGGTCATTCAAGCCATCCTATAGCTATGGTCAGCACTGACTCTCTGCTATGGATGGGAGGTGCCGCTGCAACTTTTCCCTGATGGACTTTGCTGATAGGGAACCTGCACCCTGTTTAATGCTGGTAGGAAGTGGCATAAACTAGGTGAATTAAGACATTGATATTAGCCTCTACCATCTGAAATTTAGAATTTATTTTGCAATTAGTATCACCTTTTAAAGGTATTTTGAAAAGTGAAGGGGGATATTCCAGCAATCAGTGAGGCAAATTTTGCCTTTAGCGCTGTTGCACAGGTGTAATTTAGAGCAGAAGTTGGCTTAGTGACACACACAAAACTGCAGTGGTAATGAGAGGAGACTAGAAGGTGGGGATTATTTATGTAGTATCCATCCCTTAACCTTAGCACACATTTCAGCTCCCTTGCTAAAGTTGATTGTCAAAAAATGTCACCAAGCTCCAATACTGCATATGTTGTGGAATTCAGCTCCTATAAATTTCCCTTTCAATTTATTGGGAATTTTTTAAAATTGTTATTTTAATCGTTATATCTATGGCCCCAGACAAAATCTAACCCTATTTGTGTTAACAGTGTACCAATATTTTCAAATAAATGGCCCTTGCCCCGAAGATCTCTGTGTATTGTGTTTAGCTCCTGTCAGGTCAAGACGCAAAAGGACCATTAATAATTACATTTACATAATTACTATGGTTTATTTTTAATAAACCCAACAGTGTACACTGAATGGCAAAGTCTGCTTCAACACATAAGATAATTAATATATTTTTCAGTGGTTTTTATAAGGGAAAAAGACTGTGTGCTGCACTGTTGGCATGTCCTCCCATTATATAAGTGAAAAAATATGTGAGTTGACAAACGCAGTTGCTGGCTGAAGTGTGCCTCATAAGGAAGTGCTTGACATTTCCAGTTTGGAAACCTATTATCTGAATGTGAATAGGCTTTGTTTGCTTTTGCTTCTTAATTTGTCAGCGTGAGCTGTGCAATTATGGTTTAGAAACAAAATTTGAAAAGTTGCTTTCTTGCTTCATGTTGTTTAACAAGAATAATAGTTGGTATTTATGCCAGCTGTTTGCCACATTATTTTATTTTAACTATACCAAATCCAGGCAGAACGGAGCAGTTAGAGAATGGCTGTAACTTCCATGTCACATGTAGGAGCTGATAGATAACCGGACAACTTACAACCACAGCTCTTGGATTAGTGAGCTCCATTATACAAGTACTGTAATCATTTTGTATCTAAAGTATTTTTTCATGTTGATTTGCATACTGTATTATTATTCATGATGTCGGTTTTAATAGCGTATCAAATCTAGTCAATATGACAGTCTAATTCAGTCTTGAAATTACAAGCTATATAACAGCATTTTTTTAAACTCAGACTAGATTCATGATTCTTAGCCATTTTAAGAAGAATATTATACATTATACGTACATGCTGAGAGGACAGTCAAAAAAGTCAGGTGCGTGAACTGTGAGTATGTGTGGTGGGATTTTCAAAGTGCCCGAGGGACTGACATCAATGAGAGTTAGACATCTAAATACTTTTGAGGGTCTGGGCCTTGGTGCCTAACTTCCTTAGGTATTTGAAAATTCTACCAAAAATTCTAAGGGCTGGCCATTTGCACATGAAGGTATCTGATTTGTATGTGCAATTGCATGCCTGTGTTTGTGAAAATCAATCATCTAGGAGAACATTTTTCAAAAGCAGTTAAGTGATTTAGGAGCCCAAGTCCTATAAATTTTCATTGGCATTCAGATGGCTAAGTCACTTTAAGTACTTTTGAAAATGTTATCCATAGTATGTTATCCAGACCCCAGTCCTTGGCTGGCTCAAACTGCTGGACTGGGCTCTGAACGGATGTTCAAGGACAGACGGGAACAATCCCAAAGAGTAGATGTGGAGCTGCTCTGAAAAGTCTGTTCAAGTCAATTACTGGTGTAGACTCTGAATGTTCTTTTGAAACATCTCTATGGTGGGAAGGACGGGAGAATCTATGTACTAGTAACTAGTGCATCCCCTAGCTCAGTTATGACCACTCCCAAAAAAGCTGTGGGCTGCATCCCACATGCATCATCTAACCTCCACTTTTGACTGCAAATGTGCAGCAGTTTTGCAACTTTTGGAATCTCCACTACATGGAAATAGGAGCTGGATTGACCTCATAAGAATAATTGCCTTTCCAGTGTAAAATCCTGATGTGTATTTGTCTCTAAACGAACACACAATGAAAGAGAACATGACACTTAACAGTAGCCTCCAAAACTGTGTACAATTTACTAAAGATCCTTTTAGTTCTCTTTTCAGCATGGTTATTCATGCTGATCAAAATCAAAAGAAAAGAAAAGGCGTGATTCTTATATTCTACTGATTATCCAGCGTTTATTTCAATTACTTAGCAGGTGCTTTGCCTGAAGAAAGCTGGCTGTCATAAACATAAGCAAAAGCTTGCAAATGTGACTGCTAAAGGCTTTTTAAAAAAAAAAAGAAGAAGAAGAAAACAAATTCAAAGATCTAAATATAAAGATGTAACATTTATTATTTTAAAACATCTTGTGATTTTAGGGGTCACATTTTTGAATGCTTGGGATACTAAAGCCATGGAACCTCTGGAGTAAATCTGGCCCTTATGTTTTCATCAATGGCCTAACTGGAGTTTTGCCACCAACTTCAAGGGGATCAGTGTCAGGCCCTACATGTAATGGAAAAAATAGAAATGTTTACCTAGCTCAGCTGATAAGGTTCAGAAATGAATTCCATAACCAGGCATGATAAAACGTAATTAATTCAACAAGGACAAGTGCAAAGTCCTGCACTTAGGACAGAAAAACCCCATGCACTGCTACAGGCTGGGGACTGTTTGGCTAAATAGCAGTGCTGAAGAAAAGGATCTTGGGGTTACGGTAGATGGAAAGTTGAACATGAGCCTACAGTGTGCTCTTGTAGCCAAAAAGGCTAATAGCATACTGGGCTGTATTAGTAGGAGTGTTGCCAGCAGATCGAGGGATGTGATTATTCCCCTCTAT
>NC_133771.1:82493459-82556773 GCF_003597395.2 Chelonoidis abingdonii | reverse complement strand
CCCTGGGCTGCCGTGGCGGCGCCCTGACCCCAGGGGCACCCTGGGCTGCCGGCTGCAGGCAGCTGCTGCCACCGGCAGCTCAGATTACCTCTCCAGCAGCATCGGCTGCAACCATTTAAAAAAAATTGGGGGGGCGCCGCTTTTTGGCGCCCCCAAATCTTGGCTTCCTAGGCAACCGCCTAGTTCGCCTAAATGGTTGCACCGGCCCTGTAGCAGGGTTCACATTGCAAGTTAGTACACAGCAAGTTAGTGTGTTGTAGGTTCACACCCTGGCTTGCTATGCACTAACTCACCAAATAGACAAGCCCTTTGTTTCAAAGGCTGCCATTTGTTTAAACAAAGAGGGAAAAGGAACTATTAGGAGCTGCTTACAGTGTGAAAATAAGCAGAGATAGGAGTGGAAGTGTTTGTTAATCAATAAGATGGTGTGGATCAGGGTGTTCGCAAACCCCAAACTTTTGAATTTGTTGAAAAACTGATCATAAATTTCATGGACAACCAGAGGCTCCAAAAACCTGAAATTGTGAGTACTCAGCAGGGGTGGCTCCAGGCACCAGCACGCCAAGCGCATGCTTGGGGCGGCAAGCTGCGAGGGACGCTCTGCCAGTCGCCGCGAGGGCGGCAGACAGATTGCCTTTGGTGGCATGCCTGTGGAGGGTCCGCTGGTCCTGCGGCTTCGGTGGACCTCCCACAGGCTGCCACCGAATTCGCGGGATCGAGGACCTCCCACAGACAAGTCAGCAAAGGCAGCCTGCCTGCTGTGCTTGGGCAGCAAAATGCCTAGAGCCGCCCCTGGTGTTCAGTATCTCTTTTGCTCTCATTTTTATTATGCTAAACTCCATGACATCTGAAGATTTCCCAAGATCATATTATATGAATCCGATCCAATTTCTGCTGAAGTCAATGGAGAGGTTCCTCAGTGGATGCTAAGTGTGCAGCTGGATAATAGACACATCTTTATTTCTCTGCATTAGATACTTGATTACACTTCTGAAAAAAAAATTTTTTGTACAATATTGTGCCTAAGTGCGACCTTAAAATACATCTTTGAAAAGCTGCCCAAGTATATTTATCATTCTTCAGAAAAGTCTAATAGTAACAAGTCAGAATTGAAATATGTGCTTTCAATATCACAAGGTATTCCCAAAGGACCTAGTTCTGTTAAATATATTGTCTCGGTGATGTCATTTCCTTGATTCACCAAAATAATTGTAATTGTAAAACATTCTTCTGGTCGGTCGGCACTGCTGACCCTGCAATGTTATTTCTTGAAGTGCTGCTTCAAAAAAAAAAAAAAAAAGGGGGATGTCCACTGCTATTCACAGCATATCTGTATTTTTGGAACACTTTTTGGTGTGTCTCTGGGCGGAGCAGGGGGCAGGAGAGAAAATGTTGTGGATTTTTTTCTGCATCCCTTTAATCCTGATTCATTTAATTTAAGCACTCCTATATTTCAAGCTAGCTTCTTATCTGTGTTTTATGCCTTTAACTAAATTACATTTAAAATAAAAGTGAAGAATAACATAACTATTATAAATGAGCAATTGGGATATGCAAATAATGTTTGGGATGAATTAACAGATTATTATAGCACACTATATTTAATAGTGACATAATTTATAACAGTGGGTAACATACATGAAAAGGATAAAGGATGGATTTACTTTTCTTCAAATGTTACCATTTGAATTTTTGCTTCTTTTGATAAAATATCGTTACAATAGTGTTTATGAAGTTATATATATACACACACACCTCTACCCTGATATAACGCTGTCCTCAGGAACCAAAAAATCTTACTGTGCTATAGATGAAACCGCGTTATATCCACCAGAGTGCACAGCCCTGCCCCCCTGGAGTGCTGCTTTACCGCATTATTATCCGAATTCATGTTATATCAGGTCGCGGTATATCAGGGTAGAGGTGTATATATATATATAAACGTTTGGGTTTAATGAGCATGGCCCCTTTAAATCTTTTTCCTAAGTGAGGGGAGTGCCGATTGTTCCAGAAGGAAGGTGTATGTATCTGGAGCTCCTCACAGAGTGAAGCAGGACTGTGCCAGGGAGGAATCACCCGAGAAGGCCAGATCTGGATCCAGTATCATGTCTGCCCAGAGCTGTATGGGGCCATGCGTACTGGGCTTGTGACTTTGCATTGAGAATAAGGAGGGAGGCTGTTAGCTAGTTAAGTGGGGAGGTTGTCGCTCTCTGTGGCTTTACAGAGAGCGGCAGAAGAGGGCACAGGAGAGGTTTGTTGGGGAAAGTTCACTGGTGCAGAAGATGACCAGGAACACCCAAGACTCACCACTGGCCTGGATGTTTGGTCAGGACTCCTGAACTCTGTGTGCAGACACATTGCTCGGTGTCTGCCCCTCCAGACTGTGCTACCACTGGGTCTGTGGGGCCATGAGTTGAATGCAACCCTGTTTTACCACTCCCCCTATATTTTCCCCTATTGCTTTTTTCCTTTCATCCCTCTGTTAATAAATATTTTCCTTGCCTATATTCATTGTACTTTTCCGGTGTGCGTGTTCACTCTGCGGGTGTTGGAACAGGTGCCCCTGGGATGGAAAGGACTTTTCCTGCTGTATTCCTGCATGCACCTTCTCTTGTCCAGAGCTGCCTTCAGAGAAGATTCCATCTTGGTCAAGAGTGCATTTTATATATAGAAGAGCTCTGTGTAGCTTGAAAGCTTGTCTCTCTCACCAACAGAAGCTGGTCCAATAAAAGATATTACCTCACACATCTTATCTCACGTTATTTATTGTTCATTTTATGTGATAATATTAATAGACACTGAAGTTATTAGAATATTGTATACTGGCAACTTTCCTCACTAGACTGGGGAATTATCAGCCACCCAAGTCCTTCCCTTCAGGATCAATTTATTGTTCAAACAAGCACAAACTCAAAAAAGAAAAACAAACTTCCAGCTGGGGCTTTCTACACAATCACAACTTGAAGGCCATACTGCCTGGTGTTTCCCCACCTCCAGGGACTGCTCCAGGAGACTGCTTCATCCTGATGCTTCATTCTACAGTTCCTCCCCCAGCCTCTTTACTTCAGCCCCTTATAACTACCTCTTCTCAGCTGCATCTGATTAGTGAACAGAGCTGACTAGCCTCAGGTCTGTGGCCCTAAGAGGGGCAGGCCACACTCATACAAATATGATCAACGGAGAGTGTTTAGTGGAGTCATTTTGTAGGAATTGGATTATTTTGTTGACATGGATCTGGGAAATATATGTTCAGAACATGTGTATAGTGCATTATTCCAGTAGCACAAGTTGATTTGAAGGTCAGCAATAAAAGGAAAAGGATGTTCTGTTGCAATGAATTGATTAGTATAAATACAAGATTATATTAAATTATAGATGTTTAGGATGAAGTTTTTTGAGAGCACTCAGCATTCACTTAATTACTTGAAGTTAATGGGAAATTTACCATTTACTCCAATGAGAGTCAATTAGGCCAATGGTGAGCACTTTTGAAGACTCGGTCGCGTGTTGTTTTGTCAGTCCGTTCTGCTGGAATGGAATCCCATTTCATATTTTTGAAACTGAAAGGGTGAATATATTTGCATCTTGATAAAATTAAAGACACATTTAACTCATTTAGAAACACAGTGTATCAACATATAAACAAAAGCAGGCAATATACAACCCTGCTAGGTTACATAACATGAAAGATTTTTATGAGATAGCCCATTTATAACCATTAAACTCCTCATCCAGACTGCTGACACAATGCGATTTTTACATACTTCTACCTCTTCCAGTTTAATGAAGAGGAATGGCAAGACGGCTATATCCCTAAAATAATTCTTTAGCAAGAGTAAGGATAAAATAGCCAGCAATCCTAATGAGGAAAAATGAGAGGGCATTAGCATTAAATTCATCTCATTATCAGCTCTTACAATGGAAATAAATGATATATATGAGAGAGAGAAAGACAGACATGCATTTCATTTTTTTAATTGTTATCCTGAATAGGAATAAAAGGAGAGTTGGATTCAGATTTTGATTCTGACTGTCAGAAGTCCTATTACCAATTGGCAGAGATACAGACAACTCAGAGTGAAGTCGAGCATTACCATACATATGGGCTCAGCCAACAATGCATTTTCTTTAATTCTGCCTTGACTTGATTGCTTAAAATAATTTCAGATACTTTACCTAAAATTAAAATTCATTGTTGGCAGTTCCTAGGTTTGCACAAAGGCCTTTCCTTAGATCAGTGGTCCCTGCCATGGCGCCCGCGGGGGCATCTTAATGCGCCCACGTCCTGGCCCGTGAGACAGCACCCGCCAGCATTTCGGTGGGGACGGCTCTCGATGATGCCACTTGCCGTCGACAAATGACGTCATTGAGAGGCGTCATTCCCGAATTTTGACGGCAACGCCTCTCGCTGACATCGCTTGTCAACGGCAAGTGGCATCATCGAGAGGCGTCGCCGCCGAAATGCCGCTGAAATTCGGTGGGTGCTCCACTGCCGCAGTGGTCCTTCGGCTTGTGCCCGCCAGCCAAAAAGGTTGGGGACCACTGCCTTAGATAGCATAGTAGGAATTAGTAGGAAACATCCCACATGTCAGGGACCACTCCTGAACTACAATGAATGCACAGCTAAAATCTGTATGGTAACTGCAAATATGCAGGGCCACCGCCCAACATGGTCTACTGAAATGTGTTTTACTAAAAGATAGCCTTCCAAACTGCGGTTTTGCCAAAAGATGTAGGCATAAATGGAAAAAAAATAACAATCACCAAGCATAAATTGATCACAACAAATTCACTAAAACACGACTGCAGTAAAATATTGCATTCACTGAGCCAAATCTTATCTTATTGGCACATACACATATGCCAGATAAGTATCTCACAGACTGGAATGGTTTCATTGCATGAGACAAGTATATTCCAGACTGTTCATTGTCAAAAGACAAGTGCGTAGCAAAGTTGCATCCCCTATGTATACATGCACACATTTGGAATGTATTTGGGGAAAATTAAGCCATTTAAAAACTTTTATGATTTTTACCATTTTAGGGCCTGATTCATTACTGTGTTACTCCAGTTATATTACACTCCAATGTTGCAATGAGTTGCTCATGGATTCCTTTCATGGGCAGTCCCATTGAAATCATGTGGGTGCAGGTCAACATAGATCAATGTAAAATCAAAATTCAGTCTAAAATTGAAACAACAAAATAGTGGTCCACTATTTATTTACTTTATTTCTTCTGTAATCCTGTGCCTCACTGGCCCTTGGGTATTTGGCACAATGACTAATACCTGACATTGCAGAATTCAAAAGTTATTTTCTGCTCCCATCTCTCTTCCTCTTCTTAGAGAAATCAGCTAAAGCTCCAGCATCTTCCCTTTCCCAAGGTTGGCATTAAATGAACATGGATACATACCAGTGAACAGATGCATTTGAAGCCTTTTCTTCCACCATGGTGCATATCATGGCAGCAGCGAAGTGGCTACCTGCCTGCATGACAAGTTCTCAGAAACTGAAAGCATCTTTGTCTCAGCTCCTATGCCCTGTGGTGACTCTCTGTTGATGTTATCTACAATCTTTGGACTCCTTTCTGCTGTCAGTTTGATCAGCAGCCACCAGCGAAATTGCCCAGTGGGTAAGCAATGCCTTCTGTCAGTTAAGTTTCTTCAAACTGTCTGCCCACAGCTTTTTATTGCTCTAGGACCTATTGTGTGTGATCAGTTGTCAGTGGCTGAAATGGAAATGGATCCACTGGAAATAATGACTTTCAGAATCACATGCTGTCACAATGTCTTCCAGGAAATCACTCCAGATTTCATGGGAGGTGCAAAATTAATCTGCCATTCTTTAAGGGCAGGTTTTGGTGCTATAAACGCACTAGGTCAAATTCAGCCCTGGTGAAAGTGAGTGAATTCCATTCTCGTCAGTAGGGTCATGTCCACTTACACCCAGCTGATTTTTGGCCTAATATAAACAACTCCTACCCTCAAATATTTCCCGTAGATTCATTAATTGTGCTATCAGCACCTTTAAAAAAAGTGAAGGTGGGCGGGGGGAACCCCTGAGATTTGCATTTCAAGAAAGCATAATTTTCATAATCTTATGCTCAAGAAATACTACTGAAAGCTTAATATCCTGTAGAGGTTGCCATTTAGTAAGAGCAGTGTTAGAATTTTACCATTTGGCTGCTTTAAGTACCTGACATTTGTTTTATTTTGTAGTGTAACATTGTACAAAGTACCCCATATCTTAAGGAAGTAAAAAAAATATGCCTTGCTTCTCATGTTAAGTAACTTTTACATGTATAGCAGAGTCTGTATTTTAAATAGTTGTAACAATCAGTTAATTAGCCATTACATAATCATGAAATCTTATTCAGGCAAGCATCATTGAATTCTATTGGCAAGTATTTTATCTTTAGGTAACTGACACAAATTAGCATTCTTGTGGTTAATTAAATTGTAATTTCTAAAATATCTGCACTCTAATGTGCAATTCTCATAATCTCGCCATGATTTGCTAACAGCTGTGAGGAGCAGATTACACAATTCAATAGACTAATGTTATCATCTAGTTCTTTAAGAGAGAGAGATATATATAAGGGCATGCTTAGCCCTTCTGAAAAATAAACCTAAATATATATATAGGCTTATTTTTCAGAAGGCCTAAGCATGCACAAATCCCACTGAAGTAAATAGGATTAGCAGGTATTTCAGCACTTTTAGAAATCAGGTGTATACATATCTATGCATGTATATCTGCAAAATATGTATGAGAAACATACATATATGTATATATAAAGGACCAGGTAATGACTTTAAAACATAGCTCAGCTTAAGATATATGCAGAATTATGCCACCAAAGGAGCAGCACAATGAGGCATCCCTGGTGTCCAGAGTTCACCTACTACTATAGTTCTCTATGGAAGTACATCCCGGTTCCTTTCTGTACATTAATTCTGTACATTAACTCCTCCACACAAAGCTAGTTAGAATCTATCTGGCCCATACATAGCACATTTTCACTGAAGGTCAAAAATCATGCTGATTGGCTACCACTTGACCACAACAAATAAAACCACAGTCTTTCCCCCAAAGAGGAAAACAAATAAAACCAATCTTTACCCCAAAGAACTTTCAATCTAAATTCACCACAACACATCAAATAAAAGTCACTGATAGAGTTGGATAGAAGATGAGAATTCTGTGTTGTGAAGGATTTCAAGATTTAAAAATCTGACTTTGTTTCCAGTTGGAAAGAAAACCAAAAAGCCCAAAATTCTCCATAAAGAAACATTTCAGAAAAAAAAAATTGCTTTGGACCAATCAAATGTTTTTGTTTGAAAAGGTTGAGAAAAGGGCAACTAAAATGATTAGGGGTTTGGAACGGGTCCCATATGAGGAGAGATTAAAGAGGCTAGGACTCTTCAGCTTGGAAAACAGGAGACTAAGGGGGGATATGATAGAGGTATATAAAATCATGAGTGATGTGGAGAAAGTGGATAAGGAAAAGTTATTTACTTATTCCCATAATACAAGAACTAGGGGTCACCAAATGAAATTAATAGGCAGGAGGTTTAAAACAAATACAAGGAAGTTCTTAAAGCAGCGCACAGTCAACTTGTAGAACTCCTTGCCTGAGGAGGTTGTGAAGGCTAGGACTATAACAGCATTTAAAATGGAACTGGATAAATTCATGGTGGTTAAGTCCATAAATGGCGATTAGCCTGGATGGTAAGGAATGGTGTTCCTAGCCTCTGTTTGTTAGAGGGTGGAGATGGATGGCAGGAGAGAGATTACTTGATCATTGCCTGTTAGATCCACTCCTTCTGGGGCACCTGGCATTGGCCACTGTCAGTAGACAGGATACTGGGCTAGATGGACCTTTGGTCTGACTCAGTATGGCCGTTCTTATGTTTTAATTGACTTTCCACATGTAATTACATTTAACATCCTTGTACATGGGAAAATACAAAAGAAGCTCACTGTAGTAGCATTTAACTTCAAAAAGGGGAACAACAAAAAAATGAAGGAGTCAATAAAATGGAAGTTAAAAGGAACAGTCGTAAGAGTGAAATGCCTGCAAACTGAATGAAAACTTAAAAAAAAACACGGTAGTGGAGGATCAAGGTAAATGTGTATCCCCAAGTTAAAAACAACAACAACAACAACAGTCAGAGGACCAAAAATAAGAAAGAAAAAAGCCACAATGGCTAATTAACAGAGTGAAAGAGACAGTTAGAGAAAAAAAAGATAAAATTGAAAGTCAAATCCTACCGAGGAAAACAGAGAGGAACAAACTCTGGCAAATCAAGCATGTAAGTTTAATTAGGCAGGCCAAACAAGAATTTGAAGAACAACTAGCAAAAGACACAAATATTAGCAGCATTTTTTTTTTAAGTTCAGTACATCAGAAGCAGGAACCCTGCCAGATCTATACTTCAAACTTATATCAGTATAACTATGTCAGTCAGGGGTGTGAAAAATCCAGGAGGACTGGTCTGATTTTTTCTTATATACAGTTTGTTAATCACTATCAATAAAAAAAATCCAGACATGTTGAGTGTGTCCGCTAGACAGAAACGTATCCATTTTAATAATTCCCACTTATAATATGATCTCTGATAATGTGAAGAGTGGTAATATTCCCTAGAGATCTCAAAATCCTTGTGGAGAAGCAGCACTTTATATCTGAATTAGTGACTGAATCTATCAATGATTGTAATACCAGAGCATCCATTCCATCACTTAAATAATCTAATCTTTTCTTTGTGCTGCTGTATCCGTGCTTGATTTGAATTCTACATGCATTTTGGTCTTTTTCTCCCTGGCATAACAGTGGCATATTCCAGTGCTGTTTTTTTTTCCTCTACCTCCCTGGAAGACATCCTACTCTCATCAACTACAAGAACAGAGACTTAGAGGAAAGTGAGAGTTGGGGGTTGGATACAGAAGGGAAGAGGGATATGGCAAGCAAGGGAAAGAGAATGAGAATGGGGGTTGTCATAAACAGATAGCTAAGGGTTAATGTTTCTTTTACCTGTAAAGGGTTAACAAAGGGAACCAAACACCTGACAAGAGGACCAATCAGGAAACCGGATTTTTCAAAGCTTAAGGGAGGGAATTTGTGGGTGTTTCTTGGTCTTGGGTCTTTGTCTGTTCTGTGCTCTCTCAGCTATGAGAGGATCTATTTCCAGTCCTTCTAATCTTCTGTTTCCCAGTTGTAAGTACAAAGGTAGCAAAAGTATAATCTTTTAAATTGTTTTGCTGTATTTGCATCTGTGTATCTGGCTGGTGGAGTCTTTATGTGTATTTGGCTATAAGTACTTTAAATTGTATTGTTTTTGGATAAGGCTGTTTATCCCTTTTCTATTGTTTATTCATTTTCTATAAGTTGAAAACCCTATATCTTACCATCTAGATTACAGAAAACTGTTATTCTATTCTTTCTTTTTTTTATTATTAAAAGTTTTGCTTTTTAAGACCTGTTGATTTTTTTTTCTAGTTGACCCACTAGGATATTGGTGGGAGAAAGGAAAGACAAGGGGGAGAGGAAAAACTGCTTTCTGTGTTTGACTCTCCTAGTGTCCCAAGGCGGGAAGAAGCTAAGGGGGAAGAGAGATAGAATCTTTTCTGTTTCCTTGTCTTTGGGTTTGTCTCTTTGTGGAAGAGAGGAGACATGCTTCTTGGTATTGTGATGTAAAGAGGTTGCATCAGTAACTCTCAGGTTAGCCCAGAGAGGAAATACGGGTGGGAGAGAGGTGGGGGGAATGGTTTATTTCCCTTTGTTAGGAGACTCAGGGCATCTGAGTCTTGGGGTCCCACAGGGAAGTTTTAGGGGGACCCAAGTGTATCAGGCACTGGAATTCCTGGTTGGTGGCAGCCTATCACATCTAAGCTGGTAATTAAGCTTAGAGGCTTTCATGCTGGTACCCAATCTTTGGGACGCTAAGGTCCAGATTTGGGAATTATACCATGACAGGGGTATGGAGGAAGTCATGAACAGAGACATTGAGTGGGTGAGATCTTGGAGAAATGGAAAAAGGAAAATCACAGGAAAAGAGAGAAAATGGTATAAGAAGGGAAAACAAAATGTGGGAGTAAATTGCATGGAGAGGGAAGGAAGAAGATAGAAGGAAATAAAATAACAGAGAAACAGAAGAGACACACAACTTTAATGGTACAAAATTTATATTGTCATGTGCATTTATTTTCTTATTTCCCAGGCAGAAAAGAGAAAATTAAGTAGTAGAGCTGTTTGGAAAAGGTAATTTCCTTCCTGTAGGTAATTCTTTTTTTTTTTTTTGGATACATCTAAGTCTCTCAAGTCCCCATTCACCTCTGAGCACAGTTCCCTTTGTCAGATTGTTTTTCCAGTGATGCACAACAGATTGAAGGCATAGTGGGTGAGGCTCCTTGACACTTTGTGGAAAAGGGAGAGACCATTCTGCATGATGAGAGATGCAGTCCAGCTGGGGAACCCAGCCCATAGAATAGAAAGGAGGCATGACAGACCTAAAAATGCAACTCCCATGAGGCACTCTGATGACTCAGTCAGATGCAGAAATGAAACATTTTGATTTGGGTGATAAACTGAAATGTTTCAAGTTTCTCAGTGTCAAATTTCTCCAAAAATCTATCTTTTTCTATGGAAAATTTCTGTTGAAATGAAATCTTATTTTCAAATGGAAAATGCTTCATCTGAAATTATTCATCCAGCCCTAATAACATGAAAGCTAACTGCAGCAGAGAGTGTGAAGAGTACAAGGGGAGAAGATTGTTCAAACCAATGAGAGCCAGGGCCGGCTTTAGGTATTTTGCCGCCCCAAGCACGGCAGGCAGGCTGCCTTCGATGGCTTGCCTGTGGGAGGTCCCCTGTCCTGTGGATTTGGTGGCATACCTGCGGGAGATCCGCTGAAGCCACGGGACCAGCGGAACCTCCACAGGCATGCCGCTGGAGGCAACCTGCCTGCCACCCTCATGGTGACTGGCAGAGCGTCCTCCGCAGCTTGCCACCCCAAACACGCGCTTGGAGTGCTGGTGCCTGGAGCCACACCCTATCAGAGCCCTGAAATGACTGATGACGGAAGAAAAATTAGATATATGTGAGCTTTGGAAAATTTGCCTAGATAGCAAATTTTATTTATCATGAAAAATATTTTCAGCATTTTCAAGGCCTACCTGCTCCTTAGTCCCAAGTGGTTATGTGCTTGCTGTAGACCTTACTGGTGCTCTGCCACATCAAAGTTTGGAGGAGCTATTTTCATGGTGTTATGGTGACATCACGAACCATGCTCTTTTCATCACCTGTCAGGCTGACTCATCATATATCTGCCACCCACAGTTTACATTCCATAACTCATTGCTTCTTTCCTCAGCTTTCACGAGCTTTCTCCTTATCAGATCCCTATCCTCCTGACTTTGTAGTGCTTTTAAGCAGTGTTTTCATAATGCACCTCGCAGAGCACACTTCTTGCTTTATCACGGAAAGTCCCATTTAGAAGAAAATGCAAACCAAACAAAATTTAGTCTGTAAGGTTCCAAACATAATCCTAGCCCACAAAATGGATTTTGAAACTATATTCTATCACAATTCAAATGCCTAATTGTAGATGTCATTTTAAGTGTCTAGTTTCTAATGTTTTAAATATAAAAATAAGAAGATAACTACCAAATATATTAAACGGAGACTAGTCATAAAGCTTGAGACTCGTGATTTTATGCTGTAAAACAGCAAATACGTAGCTTGAAGATAGTGGAGTAAAATAAGCATTAAGGATTCTCAATATAGAATACTCAATATTATTGGCCAACGGCACATCATAATTATCATAATGAGATTTTTGAAGCAGAAAAAGCTATATTGTCTATACTTTTTAAACTGTATTAAAATTTTAATATTAGGCAAAGCCAACAAACAAGCTTAAAAATAGCAACACTAATTATGAAAATCTGAGCCTATTTTTGAGCCTGACATATCTTTTTATTATTTAAAACTTTATTTATAATACACCCTAACTATTATTATTTTTATTGTTCATTTTTAAGACATGATGTTCAAAATATCAACCGGTCAAATCCAAAAGTAAAAACACGCATTCTGTTATACTACTGCACTAAATTTCAAACACAATTACTGCAGCTGCACATAGAAAATTTATGTTTTCACAAAGGTCTATGTCTTACTTTCCATCAACATGTGCGAATACCTTATTTTTACGTACAGTCATGACAACTCCAGAAATACACACTTTTGTTTGCAAAATCTGTTTGTCAAATAGTTACTGTTACCAAAAAAGGAAAAAAATTCCAGTAATGTTATACCCTTTACTGTACATTTCTGTATCCAATCTGAGGGCCATTTCTGAGCATTTCACTTGTCTTTGCAAAATACTCCAAAACCTCTTTCCTCCTGATGACTCTGAATTAATCTTTAAATCTGCCTCTATAATCCATTCCTTTCTCCAAAACGATGCTCCATTAGATTAATTCATAAACTGTTCCCAACCCCCCAAATCATCCTCCACCTCTTTAGTAACCTTTATAAAATGGCTGGGTTTTGCTACTCCTACAGTGACAGCTGACAACTGGTGCAAAATGCATCATCTCCCTCCCCCAGGGAACACCTCTCATCATACGAAGTTAAGATGCTCAGTTTTATTTATTTAGTATTTGCATATTCGCTGAGGCAACAATAGCGTTCTTAGTGGCCAAGTGGAGCTCTTGGAGCCTGCCACTGGATTTGGTTAGTGGGCACTGATGATGTGGCAGGTTTGAAGCTGGGTGGGAGAACAGTAGGGTCTGTGACAAGGAATTGATTAGTGGTTGATGTTAAGTACCAGTCTTCCAGCCACAGGGACTCTATTGTCATGTCCTGGCATGGCATCCTTGACCACAATTGGTGTCATGATGAAAGACATGTAGCTGGTGGGCTAAAAAGGTTGTTGAAAAAGAACAAGCTTGGGTTGTCACGTACCTTCTCCAGCAGCTTGCCAGCTGCAATCTCCCTCCTGATGTAAGGGGAAGCGATGTGACTCTGAACTGGAAGCCATGGAAGGTGAGTCAGCTGGAGAGTTCCTGTTATGATGCACATTGTTGAGTTGAGTTACACATCAACAAGTACTGATTTTTTCAAACAGTGAGCAGGAGATGGACAATCCTGTTTGAATTGACTTATCAAAATAAAACTGATCATCAAAGCAGAAACTCAAAAAGTTAAAGTCAGAAGTATGCACTGGCAATAATCAAAAAGCCGACTTGATGTCATATTTTGCCAAAAGCATTCCCAGGCCATGGGTTCTTATCATGCACCTATGCCATGGTTCCTAATCATGCACACAGCCTTATCAAAGGCAGAATTGTGAACTACATATACTTCAGGGTCATTTGCATTATTAACTGAACTACCCCATGGATATTACAGGTAGTAGACCAAGTGATACTTACCAGGTGCTTTCTTAGAAACCAAGCTTAGGGGAGAAACCTAGAGGTTCTTCTTAGGTAAATGACTGAATGGCCCTGCAACTCTATTAGCATTTATTTCCTGTGCAATCCTTTTTTTCCTTATACAATGTGCACAAACCCTTCTATTGACTTCAATTTTTTTGACATTACATGATCTCTTACCCCCATATAGAGAATCCTATGCCCCAAAGTAAACCATTCCCATAAATATGCTCCACCTGTCTTGCTGGGGTAATCTCAAACCCACTATGAACTTAACTGGAGACAAAATTTTTCCCATTACTCCTGCTGCCAGCTCCTCTGCCCCTCTTTCCTGTGCCCTGACCTCCATCCGGTCCATGTACCTTGGGGCAAAGAGGGGATAGATTTACCCCACAAATTTTCCATCATGTTGGGGCCTGCCTTTAAAGCTATCGTAATTGTGGGCTGTGTGGACCCCGAAGCACATCTCATAGGCATTATTAAATTTACAGATGCTCTGAAAACACCCATCCTCATTAAAAGCCCAGCAAATTTTATTCAGAGCACAGGGTCTCTGTTGGGCTTGATGAGTAATAAATAGGCTGCTGTCAGTGTGAACACCTGCCTCCTGTGGTGTCATACACTCTAATCAAAGCAAGTGATGCAGGATGTCCCACAGACTCCCAGCCTGTGTTGCAGCCCTCAGTCTACACTGCTGATCATAGTTAAACCAAGCTTTGCCCCCAAATGTATTACATGCCTGTCTAATTATATCTTCCCAATCTTATAGCTTCCCAATTTTCCCAGGTTCTAACCACTCTTGGAGATTTGGCTGTCATTGGTTTGCTTGCCCTGTCCCGTCTTACTGTTTGCCATAGCGTCCTGTGTAGCAGTGATAAAAGTCTATGTATTCACCTCTCAATATCTTATCTTTAGTATTACAGAGATGGTGAACACCGAATGAATACCACACTCCTACATAACCACATTCCCCACTAACCTCCATGTAACCTTCAGTGTCCTGAGGCCTCCTGGATACTCCCCAAATGGCAAATTTATCCCATGAACTAACATTCTCTGAGGGGGATCTGACTTTTTCTTCTCCCTCTGTATTAATGATTCCTACCCCAACAAGTCAGGACAACACCATCTGTTGCTGCTGGTAGGCTGCTTTCACATGGAGAAGCTGCTGATTCTGGAAGCCTGCAAATCCTTGCTACTGTGGATACTCTTGCTGCTAGTCTGATCCTGTTAAAGTGGGCTTCTATAGGGCTGCATGGGGTACAAATATCCTCCCACTCTTCTGGTCATCAAGAAGGGTAAAGCAGTGATCATGTCCTAATCTGGCCCCAACTTTCCTTATCCTACCCATCCCTGTAAACTTTCTCCCTTCTCCCCGCCTGCTGTGAGGGAGCCCTGAAAGAGGTAACACTCCTTTTGTTCCAGCTAGCCAGCCAAAGACTCACTTGCCAAAGTCAAAGCATAAAGGTTGGAGTGGGCACATTGTCCTGATTTTCAGCAATGCTGAGTAACCCCAACTCCCCCTGATTTAATCTGGAGACTGTGTGAGTGCAGGCAGTCAGCATCTCTGACAACCAGGCCTCATATAGGTGCTTAATTATGGATCTAGATATAATTCCCAAATTGGAAATAATGACTGCAATGTATCACTTCACATTGTCCCTCTTCTCCGCCCCCCCCCCCAACATTTACCATAGCACAGGGAATGATCCCTCCAAGTGCATTCTGAGGTGTGAGCCATTTAGAAAGAGGTAGGGCACGTACACTCCCCTGCATATGTTCTAGGAAGGATTGTGTGCCTATGCCGACCAGTGCCTAGCTGTCACTCACTGACCCTTACTGTATAAATAGTGTTTCTGGTTATTAAAATCTGAAAACAGGTACATGGTTATATTAATAATTGTTTTTAATATAGCTGAATATAGCTTATTAATAAACACCCAGCACTTACTTAACACGTATCAAAATGTGCTCTTAGCTAGAAATGTGTTCGTTTCCATTGCAAGACAGAAACTGGATGCCAGTTGTCCATTACTTCTCACTACAGCTACTGGTTTGTTATCAGTGTTTGAAATTAATGAATGAGAAATCCATGTATTCATTAATATTCCAGAAGTCAAACTCTGCTCATTATCTCTTTGATGAATCCAGTCTATTGTGCGTTATAGCATCAATCACAAAAAAACTCGGCAAGGTAATGAATTATTGGGTGACTGCAGGAAATCATAAGAGATATTAAACCAAACTTAATCTTTTTAACTAATGATATTCTAAAATGAACGTAGAATTTAGAATTTCTCAGTCAATGGGAAAGGTAGAAATCTTCAGTTATAGGTGAACCTGATACTTCTGTTGTCCTTTTTCTACATTAAAGGACAATTTACTAAAGGAAAAGAAAACAGTAAATGAATTTTCTTTTTCTTCATACAAGTACAGGTGGCTAGTGAGATAGTTTAAAAGCACTAATGGTAAGAAGTTTTACTGAAACAGTGTTTTAAAAATACAGTTTTCTCAATCTTGTAAATGAATGATAGACCAGATTCAATTTCACAGGTAAACCTATTTATAGGGACAGAACAGGCAAACGGAGAGTACAGGGCACTGATTCACAACATGCAACATGTAGGCTTCCCATGGCTACACCCAGCAGAAAATGGACCGGCGGTGGTGGCCCTCTGTACTCTCCTGTGACACTGTTAGACCTAGTGCCACCTCATGCCAAGACCCCTAGGCCTCACTGTATACTGACAAATACACATCTGGAATCCAGTCTGGCTCACTTGTGTGTTAGCATTCTTAAAATAGATGTTAAATGTGTAAGAAAGTGTTTGGACTTGATTAACTGCTTGTGAGTTGCTGCATGTATTAATCTCACTTATAACTGTATTCCACGTTATAAGGTAATATTTAAGTGTTTTCTTTGTAACTATAGAAGTGTTTTCGATGAAACTGGAAATCCCCTCAGTCAGGAAAGAAGCATTGCTAAGTGTGAAATGCTAATTCACCACAGTATTATCTCCTGTCCAGCAAAAGAAGGCCTATAAACACCACATGAACCATTATGAAACATCAATGGACAAAAGACTTTGTTGATTTCTCTCTGTACATCCAGGAAGAGGGAATGTGCACAAACCTTCATCCCATCACAGTTTGAACTTTAGGGGGGAAGAGAATAAAAATCCATGACCAGAAGGGACTGTATCACTATGCTGCTTTGAATTTGGAGAGCGCAATATTTCTAAGCATAAGCAAGGGATCCCCAAGCTGCATTAGCTCTAGAGGACATATAGAGCTTGCATATTACAGCAGCTTCTATTGCTTTTTGGAACTTAAGAGTGTAACTCATTTGCATGTGTATGTTTATCTGCTTTAACCTTGTAAATAGCTCTCCTGTTTCTTTTTCTTAGTTATTAAGCTTTAATTAGTTTATTACAGGACTGGCTATAAACATTATCTTTGGTGTGTGATCTGAGGTGCAATTGACCTAGAGAAAGTAACTGGTCCTTTGGGACAAAAAGTAACCTAAATATTGTTGTGACTATTTGGTGTAAGTTGCCTGGGTGGCAAGATAGACTGTAAGTGCCCAAAGGGCACTCCATGTTAAGGCTGTTACAGTGCTTCAGGAGATCACACTTGATACTTGATTGGTGAAATCTAATTACAAAATACATAACCAATTTGGGGTTTGTGCCCTGGTTTGTAACAGTCTGCCCTGAGGTTGGCACTCATGTTGATATGTTTCTCCAGACAGCTTGACACTACCACTAGTGCCAACAGAGTCTGCACCCCCAAACAGAAGCAAACTGCATCCCCATCCCATAAGGGGGTTTTGATGTCTTCTGGAGCAGGGTGTCAAGCCAGGGAGCTTTGTCCATGGCTCTAGTAGGTGATGCTTCTCCTTCTCCTGGAAATTGCTAAGGAGTACATAACTGCATCAATAAAACTTGAAACAGTTTCAAAGAGCCAGAAACAGTTTCTTTACAATGACAGCTTTAGATCCTGATGCTGTCATATGACTCTGGAAGTCTGGACCTTTGACCTGTGCTTATTGTGACCTAGTCATGTTCCAGCTCAGGTCTCAGCAAAAGATTAAAAGAGAGAGGGTTAGTAATTATGTTCCACCGGTGTTTGGAAGAGGGTATGGAGCAGGAGCGGGCAAAAGGAAATCTCTTTAAATGAATTGCCTTAGTCCAGTGAATAGTAGAATAGATATGTTTCATATGGATAGGCAGCTATTCTACTATCCATTAGTTAAATTATGCCTGGTAGTTCCATACACAGTTCAATGTAGCAGAAATTGAAGGCAGAAAGTTTGTTCCGTGAACACATTTATTCTTCTATAAGGCCTTTGTTTAACAGAGTTCTTTGTACAAAAATGTAGGAGTTTCTATAAAAGTATTGCAAATAGTGTAATAGAAAAGCAACAGCTTTCCACAGACATGCCAAAAGAAAGATAATGATTAGATTTCCAGAATTTATTTTGGTTTTAAATTATACTTGTCTCTCAAGAGTAAGTACTGAATAATGTGCCCCAAACCACCAGTCCAAATCTAGTTCTACTATGAATTTTGAAAAGCTTATTTTTGAATGTGTAGAGTTTTAACAGAAATTCTGGACTGCTGTGATTTTTACTTGAATGGAGGCTAACCTGCTGATTTTATTGAAGGAGGATTAGAGGAAAGTGGCATTAAAAAATCATGAAGCAGTTAAAATAAACCTCTAGGCTAGGAAAACAACAGCTTGGATACAAAACCAGTGGGACAAAATCCACAAGTTTTACCTTCACAGAGTATGGGATTGAATTAGTGCCTTCCATGTGCAGTGTTGAGATGAACACCTACTGAACTGAAAATGGCCGAAGACCTGAGATTATCTTCAGTATGTTTTACAAAACCTCAGGCAGAAGCAGAAAAAGCCCACTCCTGTAATGTGCTGAGCACCTTCAATTCCATTAAAATCAACATGCGTTGAGGGCATGCCGAGCATAATAGGAAGTGCTCGGTATCTCATGGAACCATCCCAGAGTAAGCAAAGTCCCATGATGGTGGCCACAATGTCCATTTCCTCCAGGTGTCCAAACTAGCAGCTGGAGGTTAGTTTGCCTGCTATGCTATTTTGAAGTGCAGAATTGAAAGGCAAGTTGAATCAATCAGATGGAAACATTTATAAGTTTGGGATTTATTTCTGGAAGGGAAAGGAAAGAAAGAAACTAGCCCTTGGTATAGCTGTAGTAACTGAAACCTCTAATTTATGGCTATCACCAACATACCCACATTGAATCATGTAATTCCCTACTAGAAAAAGTGAGAGTAAGACCAAATTACCTGAAATTGAGTGTCTAGAGTTGCATTTCTGTCTCAGTCTCCTTTGGTACCACAGCCACATGTCAAGATGCCTCCTGACCCCAAGCATGTGAGTGTGCCAGACACATACACACACATACATAGACAAAAGGAGATAAAGTATCATAAGGAAAACATTATGCTGTATAATAAATTTTGTGAATCAGATCCTCTGAGGGGGCAGATCATCTTTCCATCACTGTGGGGAAGATCTTGGCTATACACTGTAGAGAGGTAAAGCTATAGACTCATATGCTTCCCTTAGCCCTGCTGTTAGCACAGAAGGCAGGGGTAGAGATAAGGAAGTGTGGCCATGACACTCTTCTGATGCACTGATCTCTATTTATAGTATTGTTCTCTTGGGGCTGTTAGCTACTGCATAAGTTACAGTAGTACACATGCAAGTGCACATTCCTGCAGGCAGCGTCTCCAGGATTGTGAAAGTTGCAACAATGAACTTGACGCTGCAGATGATAAAAATATTCTACATGGAGAAAGACTCCCTTATGAAGAAGGATTGAAATTTAGATCAGACTTGAATAAAAGGGGATATTACTGAAGTATGCAATATAATGAATGGTATGGAGAAAGTCAGATGAACACTCCTATTTACCCTTTCTGCTACTACAAAGGGGAATGGAATATCCTTGTATGTACTTTAGATTATAGGCTCTTTTTTAGCAGGGATTCTTTTTTTGTTACATATGTTTGTAAGTGCCTTGCACTATGGGATCCTGGCCTCTTGGTGCTATGCAATACAAATATCAATAACTACACCCTATGCAGTGGAAAGGCATTTAAAAAAAAATACAATGCATTGCCACAAGATGTCTTTGAAAAAGAGAAGAGATCACCTTGATGAGCCAGAACTGAGGAGGCAGGGAAGTAGGTTATGCATTAAGGCTAAGGAAATGGCATTGCAGAACACAAGTATGTAGCAGATAACGTTGCTGTCAGCTCTTCTTGGTGTAAGTGAAAACTGTGATGGCAAAGCATAGTCATTTTTTTCTGTTTAATTTTTAAAAGTAGTCTTCATCTGAGAAGGTCATTCGAATAAATACAGGAGATGTTTGTTGTGACTATGGATGTTTACCATCAAAGAGCTAAATAAAAGGGAGACAACAATGGTATAGTCAAAGCAGTACAGCCCCGCTAGTTATACTGGTACATTGCTTATTCCTATACAGGAAGGGAAATAAACTATACTTGTATACAGCACCTTTCAACTAATATAACTGATTTCACATTAGGTGTTGCACCAATATAACAATTTTGGTAACAAATCACATCCACATCACATTCCACAGTATAATATGAAAAAGTCAAAATGGAAATGAAACATTTTGATCTGAAAGTTTTTTCTTCTTTAAATTCATTTCTTGGAGAATTTAAAAATGTTTGAATTTCATGCCAAATCAAAAGAAAAACAAATTCTGAAGTCTCAAGTCCTCTCTGAAACATGTATCCTTTCTCAGCTCAACTGTAACTCTTACCATGGTTGCAACTGTACGGGAGATTTCAGCAACCAGTAAAATGCCTGAAACCATTATCAATTATTTTTAAAAGCAGCCAAGTCAGTAGGCTGTAAATTGGCCATGCAGCAGCCTCAGGTTAACTAAGTCAGGAGGAGAGGGGGCTTTGGGTGTCACAGAAAGGGCAGCTTGAGCCCGCATCCTTCTTGATAAGAATTGTGTTGAAGTTGCTAATACATGCATTTTAGAAGAGCAGGATATGCCCTCAGGAATGTCTATTAGGACCTCAAGGCTGCAAACTCTGGGAAAAACCCACACCTGGTTAATCAATAATCATAAGGAAACCTCTTGCTTGAGCACTGAAACTGCTTGCTTAAAAAGTTTTCTTTAAGGGACATGTTATTGTGTTACTAATGTATAAATAAGGAGGAAAAGTTTGAGGTAGCTGGACTCTTCAGGACTGGACTCTCTCTCTGCATACATCTTGCAGTCTCCACCGGCAGACCGAAGATTTGGCCACCGGAAGGCTGTGGCTGTGCCACTTGAGCCACTCACGTTCAGTAATTATCGAGGGTTGGGGGAGTTTTACTAACCTGTTGCAGATGTGTGTAAGTGCTTGAGACTAAGTAAAGTTTAGCTTTAAGTGAAAGAACCCTTGTGTTGTCCTGTTTGTGCCAGACATCTATTGGTCAGACGGCAGTGTCTCCCCTGATTTATTTTCTGACACTACCTCGCACAGAGTAAAAATTACCAAGAGCTTTGAGTTGAAAGAACCCCGGGTAACACAACCGTGATCTTTGAGGAACCGGAGTTGACTTTTTCATGGTAACAACTGTATTTGTAGAAGTATTCCTTTTAAGATTAGACATGTCATTAAAAAGAAAAAAGTTGTTGTACCGCAATCCTGTAAAGTGTCTGACATTATATTATGACATTACCACCAAAATGTCAGTTCGGAGTGGATGTGTATTGGTGGTTGAGGGTGCTCAGCATGCAGGTAGCTATTGGGCCTCCAGTGTTGCTTTAGCTTGTCAAGTGAGCTTATAACCTGACATTAACAGTTTCCCTTTTATGTCCTTTAATTATGCATTCTAACATGATCAATATCTTCAATGCTATTGTTAAAAAAAAAGTAAGCCCTTATATAATAGATGCATCTTGCAGCTTAAAATTAGTGTACTTATGTATAGTTTTGAAATTCAAAAAGGAACAAAGATTGGTAGGATCTGAATATACATTGCATTCTTTTTTTTTATAATGGAGTGAAATAAACCATAATGTATTCCATTAAAGCTAATTCTATAAGCACGCCAACATGGGAAGTGAAGAGGTAGCTTTCCTTTTCTTGTCATTGTTGCTATGGTTATAGCTATAACCACCACTTTAAATTACTGCTTTGCTTCTTTAAAGTGTTCACATTTCTTTAGATTTTATTAATATATCAGATCAGGATCTGATATTTTAATTGGTGTTTAAAGGCAAGGTGAAAGCTTGTTTTGTATTTTAAACATTAAATCCATGTAAAATTAAATATATATTTAAAAACAGTATCAAGAAGTCAAGGTCTATGATCTGTCTTAAAACTGGTATAGTTCCATGGGGAATGAATTCAAGATTCTAAATATATATTAAAATCTACCACTTAGAAATTCTAAAAGAAAAGTCTTCTTGAACTCATTCCAATTTCATCACAATTCTGTTCTTTTTTTGCTTAAAACACCCTGAGCAAAATATTAAAAACAAAATTTTAAAACCTTCTAAAATACACAAGGATTAGAATGGTTAAAGCAACATTAGTTGCCAGGAAGCCCTCATAGCAGTTTGAAGAACGGTGTGATTTTTGCTTTTTCTTTTATATGCCTCTAAAGTTGTGGCAGTCTTCTGCTAGCCATCATTTCCAATTCATTCCCATTGAAGTAATCACCCTCCAATTTCTAAGGCTCTAAAATTTTGGGGATTTGTGTTTAAAATACCTTTGTGTATTGCAAATGAGGGGTTGCAATGAAATTATGCTATTTGGTGAGTCTCACAATATTTGTTGTTTTAATTAAAGTTCCAGCTTATGGAGTCAGGTGATTGCTTGGCATTCTAAGCTTTGATTTAGAGAAGTAAGTTTCTAGCCCTCATGGCTGTGAAAAGGTAGGGAACATGAACCGGTATACTTTAAGGCTCAAAAACCAGAAGGCAAGTAAAACAAACTCCAAGTGTATTTATTTTTAAAACTCATGATTTTGGAGATTGGCAATATTACCATTGCCAAGTAAGAGTATTCAAATGCTAATAATGGGCTTAGCTGTGCCTGATGTGACCAGCTTTGCTGTGTGTGGCACAGAGCTGCACTGCCCCATGGGCGCACCAGGAAGCAACGTGCTTCAGTGAGAAACAATATCTCCTCATGTGCTCCTGTACACGGGGAGAGTGTGCAGGTTGCTCCAGGCCTCTAAGGAGATTTTGGAGTAATTCTGGCTTATTGAGATGCCCATAGACATCAATTATGAGGCTGCTGAAGTTTACAGCAGCCCTTCCAACTGCATAAATTATTTAGAGGGCCATTGTGATCCCCAACTGGCTCAGAATCTGAAGGGGGAAAAAGTTGGTTTAAAGACACCTTTGCCACCTCCCCCAGGCTTGCGTCCACCCAGTGGCCACCTGTCTGTGTCTGTCTGCATTTGAAAAGTGGCTCACAATAGCAAACCAGTGTTTAATTTGCTATAACTCCCTCAGTTATATTTGTTATGAAGTTCTGTTCATCATGAGTAGTTTGCTTACTACTGCCTGGCTTCTGACTTGCACTGTTATGTACACTTGTAGCCGTTTACTTTTATATAGAAAAATGAACACAGCCCAACTAAAGGAGCTGAGATTGAATGACTTTTCTAGCAAATGTGGAGCCAGCAGAGTCCTCTCCTGCAGAGGGCTCATAAGTGTTTAAAATTTTTCCATTTTGGTAGAAGTTGTGGCCTTTCTCCTTTAGCTTCGATAAGGGTTTGGATTTTACAAATGCTGCATCCGTATTTTTTGTGATTAGATTGTCCTTATGCAAACACAGCTAGCCATTTGGTAGGCAGGTCATTGATCAGTCTTATAGAAGAAATGAATAAAAACAGCAAACATTCATAATTCATACTGATCAGACATTTAAAAATGCTCTAGGGGTTTCTTGGTGGTATGAGGTTATTCTACAGCATTTTTTTTTCACGTTTGCTTGTCATGTCAGTCATTATCACATGCTTTTGTTTTAATGTAGTCATGTTTTCTGTCTTTGTTTATAGAATTGAGTGTTTCAGTTTCACCATATTTGTTGTGGGAAATATTTTCTGCTTTCAGGAAATGTTCTAAGGGTTAAAGCAATATTCTATGTAAAAATATAAAATGAAGTTGAGGCATGGATGTTGAACTGAATATAAACTGCTAAATATTAACAGCACAAATCATTTCCTTTCAAAATTGTAACCTTATTATCTGCATTGCAGAGCAACAACTGTATGTATTGATTTATGGCTTTATAAATGATTGCAATAGCTAAGCCTCTAGTAGAATAATGGTGGCTTATATTTCCTTTGCTACCTCTCACCATGTTTCTTAAAGACATAAAAGATATGTCCTTATCCTCCTAGCTCATATGCATGTGCAAACCCCAATGGGTGAAATTTACCTCTGTGCAGAGATCCAAGATGAGGCCTATGATACACATAGGTTCCACTTAAGCCCTTCTTTAGAGAGTGTAAAAGTTGAACAGGCTTTATGTTGGTTCTCTATGCAGGGATGAATTTCACTCTTGAGTGAAAAGAATTTTATAGTCTATGGCGCCTCCTGGATCCTTGATTGCTTTTCAAGTATTGCTCTCAGCATTATTGCAGCAAGTCCTTGTATTTAACAGTTAAATTATTCTTTTATTCAAATATAATATAGAGCTTGTCAGGAATGTATATTATTTTCCATAAGTGATTTTGAAGAAAATGATGATTTTTTTTTTCATTTTTTTCACACAACCCAAAAATTGTTGACAAAAATGGAAATTTTCTCATCAAAAAAGCAGTTTTGATGAAAAATGTTCAACCTGCTCTAGCAGTATATGACCCAGAGCCTGCTGAGGTGCACAGTCCCCTGATTTTATCCCTGAGCTTGTTCTTCCAAAATGGAGGATGACCTTTCTTCAGTGCAGCCACATCCTTTATTATTGCATGACAACAACTACTTCACAGAGTTTCTAACAGCAGTCCAGAAAGTATGTGTGACATTGCACTCCATATGTTTTATGGAAATATGCTTATGAGTGTGAATATGATATAACTGGAATATGCTTTATGCAAAAGGTCTCTTGTAAGGTATTATGACAAAGGGTGTAACCTACCGAATATACTCCTCCTATTTGTATGCATGTATCGTTCTTGTGTCTGAAGCTAGAAATATGAAGTATAAGTCTGAGGTCCTATTTTAATTGTGCAAAGTGTGGGCCATTAATGGTGGTTTAGAATCGTGATGGGTCCCATTGACTAAGACTATTGGTTGTAAATGGTTTATTTATCTGCAAACCTTCTTGTGTACATGTGGGTCAACCCAGGAAGAATGGAGACTAGGGGTCTTACAGTGACATGTGACTATGTTACATGATACTGGAATCCATCTTAATCCTTGTACTTTTCCAATTGATGAGGCAGGGGTGGGGACAAACACAGACAAAAGATTCCCACCTTATGCCAAAGCTATAAAAGGGGGTGGAGCAGGACAAACGTGGTTACCAGTCATGAGAAAACCCCTGCTTACCACCTGAGATGTCTCCTGGATCTAACAAAGACTGTAGCAGGGGAAAGCATTGGGCCCAGACTATGAAGAAGTCTAGTCTATGAAAGAAGCTTATTGGAATATCTCTGAGGGTGAGATAATATCTGTAATCAGTTTCTTAATATATTAGGCTTAGGCTTGTGTGTTTTTGTTTTATTTTGCTTGGTGACTTACTTTGTTTTGCCTGTTATTACTTTAAACCACTTAAATCCTACTTTTTATACTTAATAAAATAACTTTTGTTTATTAATAAACCCAGAACAAGTGATTACACCCTGGGGGACCAAACAGCCATGGATATCTCTCTATCAGTGTTATAGAGGGTGGATAATTTATGAATTTACCCTGTATAAGCTTTATATAGAATAAAACAGAATTATTTGGTGTTTGGATCCCATTGGGAACTGGGTGTCTGAATGCTGGAGGCAGGTAACCTGCTGAGCTGTTTTCAGTTTAGTCTGCAGCTTCAGGGGCATGGACCAGACCTGGGTCAGTGTTGCAGCAAGCTAGCGTGTCTGGCTCAACAAAACAGGGTTCTGGAAGTCCCAAGCTGGCAGGGAAAATGGGCTCAGAGGTAATTTCAGTGCATCAAGTGACAGTCCCAAGAGGGTCTCCATGACCGAACCCATCATAGTGTATTTGTTTGTTTTTCCATTTGGGCTTGTCAAAAAGAGTGTGAATTTCTCTGAGGTCCAGACTACTTCATACTCATCTATGCCTTCATCACCTTTATCTTGGATTACTGAAATATGTTCTATTCAGAGTTATACCTGATGTCTACTTGGAATCTTCAGCTAATGCAGAATGTCACATTCACTCATGCAGCAAAGCTTCCTGCCTGGGAAATATTACATTTGTTCTCTGTAGTCTGCCCTGAATTCCAGTGTTAAGATAATCACAAGTTAAAACAGACAAATTGCTTCTTTCCTGATGTTCTTTCCCAACAGCTGGTATGAGTTAAGGTGAATAATGGAACCATCTAAACTCATGCTGATAAAACCTTTATACTGGTACCACAGCAAACCGTCATGCATTTTTTTATATTGCCTGAGGAGGAAGATTAATTTTATAATTAGGGCGTGAATGTGTATTTTTATATAGTGCATGCAAATTTAATATATTTCCTCCAGTTTTATTAATAAATTTGCCCCTTTTTGACTCAAGCAGCGCGTCAAAGTTCAGGGCCTTGGGAATGTTTCAGTTTGGAACAGGAATTGATGATGGAGTCTGGTATTTTATATGATACGATTTCGTTTATTTTGAAGGCATGTACAAAGACCTGTTTCACCATGCACAGCAGGAACTAAAATCAGGGGATGGCTTCTTTGCTTACAGCCTCAAATCTCTTTAGTTAGCACCAAACACAAAAGTTCTCTTTTTAGCTTCTGCCAGGGTCATCCTTACAAGTTGCGGCTTAGCTTTTCCCTCTATCTCTGAGTCTCTGCCAGTTTCTTGTCTGTTCTCCCAGATGGACTTTTTTCCATACTCACAGACACACCTCACCTGATCAGAATAGTACGTAGAGAAACCTCCATCCACATGGTACTAGTTTCCTGGTAGTTTATTTTTAATTTTTCCCCCTTTCTATTTTTATTGAATTAAATTTTCACACTTGCAGGAAATTATGGTGGGGTCAGACAACAGGAAGGGGTCAGAAAATAATTATTTAATGACAGTTGCCATTGAGATTCAAAAAGAAAAACTTTATAACTGTTAAACTATAAATTGTCAAGATTACATCAAAAAACACAAAGTAAATATCTTTAAATCAAATCAATAAGTTCTCAAACAGCATTTTTCTGTGCCTATCTGTAAGTTTTTATTATTATAGATTAAAATATTTTTTCATCGATTTATGTGTATTGTGAAATCAATATTTACCAAAATTTACAAAAGTCGAATCCTTCCAAGCCTAGCTATATTATTCAACTCAATGTACTCCATACTATAGTAATGATCAAGGGGTTAACGGGGTTACTTAGAATATTATAGATTGGAGCCATGCTCCACTCCCCACCCCTTACTTCCTGTTTGTTTAGTGGAAGTTCTCTCCCTTCCTCAAATGTGTTGTGATGCAATTAAATAAAGCAGTAATTTCTCACTGTGCAGTCACGTGCACAGATATTTTTGTTGCCCTGAGCACTACCTTTACAAAAGTTACGAGGAGGAAAACATAAGAATTGAGGAGTTTAATACAGAAAATGAGGATTGGTAGCAATAAAAACTGGACCACTGTTTTTTTTTCAAATGAGATCATAGATAAAGACAAACAAAAAGGAGTTTTCCTCATCTTTACAAAACATACTGCTTCCACTTTATGTGTCATGGGAAGCAAAATGTCTTATGTGAGCTTGTCAGCTTTGAACACTTTATTTCTATTTTAATCATATAAGAGTAATTAAAGTTTACTTTATATAAGTTTCTAGGCTGGAAAAAGACCACACAATGCTTATAACTCTACAGTGTATTACTCTAACCTGCTGTGTAAGGGAATCACTTTGGCATAGTGCAGACAATAGAATAGACTTTCTCTTGCAATTACCATCATTTCCCCCAGCTTCTGATTATTTGCAAAACAATAAACATTTGGGCAGAAGTTAATTGTTCCTGTTCAAACATTTGACACATTCTTCATTACTTTTAGTGTATGTGATTCTTTCACCAAGCCACAGTAATAATTAAGACTGATGAAATCATTAGGCTTGCTGTAAACATTCAACTTATCCAAATAGAGTTTGGCAACATTTTAAAGGTTTTCTGTCAGGTTCATTCAGTGTTTGATTATTTGTTGTTGATACTGAATTCCAGTATGATTGTTGTCATCTGTCATTACACTCTATTGCAGATACATCAACTGATTTTATTTATATGGTTTGTCGTTCCAAGGAAGGCTCCATCTATTCCAAATAAACAATAGAGATACTAATATACCCTAGAAGTTTTAAATTGCCTGGTGGAAGCAAACAGGCGCTGTTTTTTCATGAGTCATGAAGCATGCCAATGAATCATGTCAGTGATGCACACATAATGCACATGATTGAAAAAAATATTGGCTTTTCTTGATAGTTATGACTGCAGAAAGAACAAACCAAATTAAGCTTTTTCAGGACTAGAATTCCAACACTTTAGGTGTTGATGGCTTTTAAATATTGAACAACTTGGAAGACACAGGACCAGCTGTCATGGTTAAAAGATGCATACAAATAGAATATAGCAAGATGTCTTCACTTGGTTTACTTTAGGTCTACGAAGAAACTGGAGAAATTTCATCCTGCAGAATCTTACTATATTTTATATTTTCACATCCTGTCTGAGCTGGTGCCTAATGTGTGATATTTTCCTTGATTAGTTCATTAGAACTGAAGTCCTGACAAAGTAATACTATAAGAATATAATTGTACAGATAATTTATAAAGCCACTTATTTCCTCCCTTTTCCTTGATCTTTGAAGTATTCCATATGACTAGGGCCCCAACCAATTTCATGACTGTGAAAAACACATCACAGACCATGAAATAAGCCTTCCCCGTGAAATCTGATCTCCCCCTGCTGCTAGGAGCACTGCAACCAGGGGGCTCCTAGCTCTGCTGAGCTGGGTAGAGAAGGAGTAGTCCATGCTCTGCACAGCCGCTCTTGGGTGTGGGGGGAGGGGGAAGGAGCTCAGACCCTTCTCCTAGTCTCCAGATGCCTTCCCCTGCTGCAATATGCTCTGGGACTGGGCAGCAGCCCCGGAGGTTTCAGAAGCTGGAAGAGGCTCGTGGAGGTGGGTCCAATCTCCCTCTGCTACTAGGAGTGCCCCAGATAGGAGGCACCTAGCTCTGGCAGAGCTGGGGAGGGACAAGACTTGTCCATTCCCTGCACAGCCATTCTTGGTGGGAGCTCAGACCTACCTCCACCTCTGAGAACCTCCTGTGGCTACAGGAAGCTCCGCGTCTGCTGCCTTCGGAGTTGAGCTCTGAAGGCAGCACATAAGTGAGGGTGGCAATCCCATGACCCCCCCAGAGCAGGTTTGCTCCCCCGCCCCTACAATCCCGTTTTGGGTTGGGACCCCCAAGGTTACGACACGGTGAAATTTCAGATTAACATGTCTGAAAACATGAAATTTACCAAATTTAAAAATCCTATGGTCGTGAAATTGACCATAATGGACCTTGAATTTGGTAGGGTCCTACTTATGACTCTTTCACTGGAGTGGATCACTACAAACGTCTCCCTACCCCCATTACCACCACTGTCTGATCATGATCATTGTATACTGAGTGGTCCTGCCTGGACTATATGAATGACGGTGGACCTCAGCAATACTTGTGACTTCCAAAACGAAATTTTCAAACAAGATTTGGGAAAAAACCTTTGATTTTTTTAGGTTTTATTCATTTCCTTTCTAGTAAGAATAGGTACAGAAGGTATTCTCAGTATGATTTAAATAAAGCCTGGCATATCTAAAATTTGTTACAAGCTATACTTTTTTATTTCAATGACCGTGGACCAGATTTGCCTCACAGATATACCATTATCACTTCATTAATGTAGTTTGTGAGTTACTGATCACCTAGGCCCAGAAAGTTATCATTCAAGACATGGTTTAAAAGTTTACCATTATCAGACCCTGTGTCTTTGCCTCACTTCATTTCCAGCCATGTGGATGGTGAGATAAAGATTTCCTTTCTGCAACTTCTTCCGTGTTCCATTATTGTTCTTCTCATCTTTAAATGTAAATGGCTCATGATGGAATGCCCTTTCCTACTGATACAGCTTGTTCATTTACAGAGAAGAAACTCTTATGAAGTCACTCAGGTTGGATATTAGAAAACAATTAAGCTGGCTTCTGGATCATTTTCTATACTTTTCGTGATACATGGCTCTCCTTGTAATCCCTTCCAGCTAATGCTTTTGTACTTAAATGTCCTGGCTTCTGAGTACATTTTCATCAGATTTCTAAAATTATATGATGGTGGCAAAATTTACATATCTCATACTCGCTTACTTACTCACAGAGGTATTATGAAGCTTAATACTTGAAAACACTTTATAATCTTGTCTAAAGATTACCACAGTCACTTAAAATCTTGTCACTTGCCTCAGATAAATATATAATATTATATCAATATTTAAGGTGCTGTCTGCAGGAAAACATTGAGAATACTGCAGGTAATGCAGTAACCCCTGTTTATGATAAACTTGGCAAACTGTTAAGAGCAGAGTATTGTTAAGAATAGATCTAGCTGTGGGTGAGCTGTGAGAGAAGTTTGCAGATGTGCACTTCAGAAACACATACTCAGTAGATTCTTACAGGCAGCCTAGGGAGAAATGTTGAATCCTTAGGTGCCCCACCACTTAGTGTAATGTTCAGCCCTGAGTTATGTAGTTCTGTGCCTCCTAGGCTCCCTGTAATGTGCACAGGGACAATTAAATACCTAATAAAAGGTTTTTCAGAGACCAGGCCAGCTGAGAGAGGAGCCACCTATGCTAACTAGGAATGAAATGCGGAAGCGGAGGTGCAGGGAGAGGAGAGGGGCTTAAGTGCCTAAGCGGCTGATTTGATTCACCAGGCTGATGGGCCAGAGAAAGACACCTCTCTTCTCTTATGATCCTCAGCTACAAACCATTTCAGGGAATTAACCACATAAACCAGGTTAGCTGCTTTGAGAGTCCATGCCCATGGAACCAAAACCATCTGTGACATAGTACTCAGGACACCCAGAACTATGAGCCATTGTTTTACCCCTCTACCTCAGCAAGAGGGCGCTTTGCTGTGTGTCAGTTCCCTGTCATAGCAGCCCAGGGATCTGCAACGTTTTGCACACGGCCCGCCAGGGTAAGCACCCTGGCGGGCTGGGCCAGTTTGTTTACCTGCTGCATCTTCAGGTTTGGCTGATCGCAGCTCCCACTCAGGATCGGTGCAACCATTTAGGCGGACTAGGCGGTTGCCTAGGGCGCCAAGATTTGGGGGTGCCAAAAAGCGGTGCCCCCCAATTTTTTTTAAATGATTGAGCAGCCGCTGCTGCTGGGACAGAGAGGGAGTCTGAGCTGCTGGCGGCAGCGGCTGCCAGCAGCCCAGGGTGTCCCCTGGGTCAGGGCGCCGCTGCGGCAGTCGGCAGCCCAGGGCCCCCTGAGTCAGTGCGCCGCCGCAGCAGCCAGCAGCCCAGGGGGCCCTCCTGGGTCAGGGCGCTGGCGGGCAACCGGCACCCAGGGCCCCCCGGGGTCAGTGCGCCGCTGTGGCAGCCGGCAGCCCAGGGCCCCCCTGGGTCAGGGAAGCCATCGAGCAGCCCAGAGGTTCAGGCTGCCAGCGGCGCGCTGACCCAGGGGAATCCCCGGGCTGCAGTCCCTGCGCGCAGAGGGCTCAGAATCCCTCTCACCTCCAGAGCAGGGGCTTCCAGCCTCTGCCCATTTTTCTCCGTTGCTGGGCGGGGGCCGCCGGTGGCTGGGCAGAGCTGCACAGCTTGCTTAGGCATGTGGCAGGAGCCTGTGAGGCAGCGTGACACCAGGGTTCTGGAGGAAAGCGGGGGCTGCTCTCCAAGCTCAGCTCCACTTCAGCCCACAGAGAGGGGCATGGAGAAAGAAAGAGCCTCAGCAGTGGTCTGGTGGAGCACGAGGAAGAAAAGGACCCCAATGCTCTGAGTTGGGCCAAGGTAGTAAGTGCTTCCCACAGCTTGGCCTCAGGTGCCTGTGGCTCCTGCCCCCTTGGGTCCCTTGGCTGTGTCCCCTGCTTCTGCTCGCCTTGTGCCTGGGATGGGCTGGAGAGAACAGCAGCCTAGCGAGCTAGTTACCCAGTGCCCCAGGCACCACCCCTGACCCTTCCCCCCATCACCGCTGACCCCCAGCTCCGAGCCCAGTCCCTCTGAGCTTGGAACCCCGTGACCCCATCCTCCCCAGCCTGACCCCCAGCTTGACAGGATAGTGCCCCTAACACAGTATTGCTCTTCGCAATCCTCTTGACTCTCCCGAGTTTCTTGTGGCCCGTGGTAAGCAAAGCTTCTCGAAGCTCAAGTTGATAAAAACATATATGCGAACATCAATGTTGCAACAAAGACTTGTTGGGCTATCTACCTTGTCACTAGAACATGACATTGCTCACAGCATTGACTTGGAGGAACTTGTTTCTAAATTTGCTAAACTTAAAGCGCAGAAACATAAATTCTAATTTATAACATGTTACTCTGTGACCGTGTATTGTGTATAATGTATGTGATTTGGGGGAGGAGGGGGGGGGCGCAAGATGGAAGTTTCGCCTAGGGCGCAAAATATCCTTGCACCGGCCCTGCTCCCACTGGCCACGATTCGCTGTTCCAGGCCAATGGGGATTGCGGGAAGCGGTGGTCAGCACATCCCTTGTCTTGCACCACTTCCCGCAGCCCCCATTGGCCTGGAGCAGTGGGAGCCGGAATTGGCTGAACCTGCGGACGCAGCAGGTAAACAAACGAGCCCAGCCCGCCAGGATGCTTACCCTGGCGAGATGCGTGCTGAAGGTTGCTGATCCTTGTACCAGCCTGTCTGCCTGGCAAGCAAACTCCTCAAGACTCTGACAATCGAACCTTTGCCTTGCAAATAATAATCAGTGAACCTCAGTTTCTGAGTGTCCCAGAGACATTTCCCTGCAGTATCCAGTCTCTTACTGGACGCTCACAGAAATTATTAAGTTCTCTGCCCATACACCAGCCTGTTAGCTTAGCTGAAGAGTCACACTTCACTTTAATGCACAGCACTGAGATAGTTTTGTAAAAAAGTTTATTAACAAAGAACAGAGACTTACGTGTTGCTAAGCAAGAGAAAAAGAGGCAGGTCTGGTTACAAACAAAACAAAATAAGACTAACAACTAATACTAAATCTTAGCAAGATACAATCTTTGCCTAAGCAGTTTTCTTACTTATATCAAGTTATCAGTACCCCTAGCCCTCCAGACTAGGGCATCTAAATTCCACAGTCTTGGAGGGTGTTATACCCTACGTTCCCTCAGTGACAGATAACTAAAATGTCTTTTTTTTTTCTCCTTATTATACTATCCAAAATCCATTGTTTCTGCCTCAAAAGCCAGGAAGGCTTCCTGGGGTGCAGATTCTGTTCCCCAGTGTGAATGTTAAATGGTCTTCTCCCCCTCTTGTTTTGTTCACTTATATGCATGTGTATTTCCATTGTTCTCCATCTGTAACCAAGCTAGTCCAAGAAGTAAACATTCATTCCTTTGGGCTTGGCTACTGGCATTTTATACTACATAAAGCCTCCCAGAGTGCTCTACCTTACTCCCCGTCCACACTGGCAAGGCATGTAGAGCACTCTGACGCCCTAGCTGGAGCACTCCTGGTACTTCACCTCCCCAAGAGGATTATCAACTGTAGTGTATTGGGTGTTACTGAAGCCAGAAGGGTCAGTGTAAATGGGGAGTTAAGTTACTGTGTTCTGATTGACCTCCAGAAATGCCCCATAATTCCCTTAAGCCAAGTGGCCTCTCTTCTTTCCATTGTGAAATTGGCTGAGGAGTGTGAAAGTGCCTTTTCAGAGCTCTGTTTCAGACAGCCGCTGTTTATCTGCAACAGGGCAAAGCAAATATATACTGAGTGACTGGGTGAAAGGCAGGGGGGCTAGGGGGATCTGAACTTGCAAGATAATGTGTTGACACACTCTCAGCACTCCAAAAACCCACTGTCTCTCTCCTCCCACATACAAACAACACACTCCATGCCACCCCCCTCATTTGAAAAGCACGTTGCAGCCACTTGAATTCTGGGATAGCTGTCCATAATCCACCGCTCCCAATGCTGGTGCAAATGCCGCAAATGTGGCCACGCCAGTGCGCTTGCAATTGTCAGTGTGGACAGACTGGAGCACTTTCCCTAGTTCACTCTCTGAAGGCTGGTTTAACCCAAAGCACTCTACATCTGCAAGTGTAGCCAAGTCCTTTGTGTGGGACAGAGTGGTTCTATGCTCTGCCTCCCAAACCCAAGTGATGAACACTTTTCCAGCATACATCTATGACTCTTTTCACAGAACCCATACATAACTTTTGTAATGATTTTCAGGACCAGCATATCACTGGTTTACAAGTGATACTTTTGAGATATATTTGTTATGACAACCATGCACTTGGAGCAATGAGCAGCCTTGTGTGTCATGTCAAGGCACAGGCAGTATTGGTTTGATTCTAATTTACCTCTATTCAGAGTAAGTTTACGTCTGACCAATACAGTGAAATCCCTTGTTGATTTTAAGGTGCTTTTACTTAATTACAAAACCTCCACTGAGAATGTGTTTTTATTTTCCTCGCTGACCTTCCCTTGCCCCATCCATTCTCACAGATCTGCTACTGCTGATTATCTGTCATGTTCTCATTACTGATTTAAGACCATTTTCAATAGTATACTAATTATACCTAAAGAATTATTAATACACTATACTAAATAATATGAAATGATTTCACACCTGTGTTAATAATTATGCTTGCTGATTATGGATTCCATTCCTAGATGAAACTGAATAAGACAGAGCCCTTCAAAGTTGAATAAACACTGCAATGGTATTTTTTTATTTATTTAAAACACCCTCAGAACTTTTATAAAGGGCTCTCTATAATTTTATTTCCTACTGCATTATATTGAAAAGCCAAATAGAAGACCAGCTATTTTCAGAGGACAGGATAGAATAACAATCCCCTATAACACCTAGCAACTGAAACCTGACACTTTAAAGTTTAAATAGGAGGGAGGTTCCCAGTGAAATTGCTGCATTTAGAACTGATTTTTTTCCTTCCATCCAGTACAATTTTAGTCTGAATTTAGGAGCCTTTGGAAGCAAAAGTCCTTCTTTTCTAAATTAGACATTGTTGAAATATAATATTAATTGCTCTTTGACATTTGACTTAATTTGCTTTCATGGGATAAGAGGGCAGGTGCTCTCATGGATCAGTAACTGGTAAAAGATAGAAAACCAATGGTAGGAATAAATGGTCAGTTTTCAGAATGGAGAGAGATAAATAGTGGTGTCCCAGTCCTATTCAACAGATTCATAAATGATCTGGAAAAGGGGTAAACAGCAGGGCAGCAAAATTTTCAGATAACACAAAACTAATCAAGACAGTTAAATCCCAGGCAAACTGCAAAGAGCAACAAAAGGATCTCTCAAACCTGGGTGACTTGGTAACTAAATGGCAGATGAAATTCATTGTTGAAAATTGTAAAGCAATGCACACTGGAAAACATAATCCCAACTATGCATATGAAACGATGGAGTCTAAATTAGCTGTTACGACTCAAGCAAGAGATCGTGGAGTCACTGTGGATAGTTCTCTGAAAACATCCACTCAATGTGCTGTGGCAGTCAAAAAAGCTAACAGAATGTTGGTAATTGCTAAGAAAGGGATAGATAATAAAACAGAAAATATCATATTGCTTCTATATAAATCCATGGTGCGTCCATATCTTAAATACTGTGTGCAGATGTTGTTGCCCCATCTCAAAATATATATATTGGAATTGGAAAAACTTCAGAAAAGGGCAACAAAATTATTATGGATATGGAACGGCTGCCATATGAGGAGGTATTAAGAAGACTGCGACTTTTCAGGTTAGAAAAAAAGACAACTAAGGAGGGATTTAGTAGAGGTCTGTAAAACCATGACTGGTGTGGAGAAAGTAAATAAAGTGTTATTTAGGCCTTGTCATAACACAAGAACTAGGGGTCACCAACTGAAATTAATAGGCAGTAGGTTTAAAACAAACAAAAGGAAGTAGTTTTTCACAGAACACACAGTCAACCTGTGGAATTCCTTGCCAGATGATGTTGTGAAGGCCAAGACTATACTAGGGTTCAAAAAAGAACTAAATAAATTCATGGAGGATAGGTCCATACATGGCTATTAGCCAGGATGGGCAGGGATTGTGTCGCTAACCTCTATTTTCCAGAAACTTGGAATTGGCAACAAGGAATAGATCACTTGATGATTACCTATTCTGTTCATTCCCTCTGGGGGCATCTGGCATTGGCCACTGTCAGAAGACAGGCTACTGGGCTAGATAGACGTTTGGTCTGACCCAGTATGGCCATTCTTATGTTCTTAATCCTTTTTCAAAATAATGTTTGAGTTCTTACTTCCTCACACTTTGAATATGATAACTTGAAATCATCATTCCCTAGTTCAGTGTAAACCAAATGACAGAAAAGGAAAAGAGAAGTTTCTCTTTCATAAATGTGAGAATTTATGGTAGTGGTGTCTCAATCTGAAATTGTGAAGCCTAGGAAGTGGTTTCTATTTGCTCTGTTGGGAATAGAGCAGACAAAACAATACGATTTTTCTTTGTCCTGTGGCCAAAGAAAAAAAAGTGGGGGAGGGTGATGTATTGTTTTGAACCGAAGCTGATTTTTTTTGGACAAAATGCAAAACTGAAATCTTCATTTAAGTCAAAATTAAACATTTTGAATGTTGAGTCAAATGACTTTTTCCAACAACCTTTTTGAAACAGTTTGTTTTGATTTTTTTTTCAAAACAAACTTTTGACAGTTTCAAACTTTTTGTTTTCAATATTTTTTGGCTGAAACTATTTCTGAATTGAACCCAAATTCATCAATAATTCTGTGCCCCAAAATGCATGCTTTAATGAACTTAGAATTCACTGAAAATATTTTGGTTCTGTCTCTCCAGGTACTTTGTTGGCTCTCATCACCACTGTTAACAACTGAGGCCAGAAAGAATTAGGGTAAAATGTTCAAAAGCATGTAAGTTCCATTTATAAAAAGTGATTTAGGACTTTAGGAACCCAAGTATCACTTGGCTCTTATGTACCTTTTGAAAAATTTACCCTAAGGATATGTTTACACAGCAATTAAACATCGTTTGGCCCGTGTCAGCTGACTAGGGCTCACGGGTTTCACGTTGTGGAGCTGTTTAATTGCTGCGTAGAAGTTTGTTCTTAGGTGAGAGCACAAGTTCTGACAGTCCGTGAGGGGGGAGAATCCAAGAGCCCGGGCTTCAGCCCAAGGACAAATGTCTACACTGCACTTAAACAGTCCCACATCCAGAGCCCTGTGAGCTCCAGTCAGCTGACATGGGTCAGCCACAGGTGTTTAACTGCTGGGTAGACATAACCCCAGTGACTTGGCAGTGGTCACACAGGAAGTTTGTGGCAGAGCAGAGAAAACCCAGATTTCCTGTGTCTAGAGTTGGAACTTAAATCCTTTGATATGCATAATATTAATAATAAAACTCATAATTGATTAGTGTTGTCATTGAATCTGCATGTCACCAGTAGGTTTCAGAACATATTCTTAAATTGGATCCTAAAATCCTTCCCTTCCATATTTGCATAAGAAATGAAGGAAGTAAGCTACGCATTGTTCATTCCGTCAAGTATCAGAGGGGTATCCATATTACTCTGGATCTGTAAAAGCAGCAAAGAGTCCTGTGGCACCTTATACACTAACAGATGAAGTGGGTATTCACCCACGAAAGCTCATGCTCCAATATGTCTGTTAGGCCTGGTATACACTACGCGTTTAAACTGATTTTAGCAGCATTAAACTGATTTAACGGCGCACCCATCCACACTACGAGGCCCTTTATATCGATATAAAGGGCTCTTTAAATCAGTTTCTGTACTCCTCCCACGAGAAGAGTAGCAAACTAAAATAGGTATTACATATCGCACTTACAGGGTTAGTGTGCCGCATCAGAGGTATTGACCTTCCGGGTGGATCCCAAAATGAACATCCCCACTGTAGACCGCTCCTGGACAGACAGCAATCTGAAAACTCGGATGCAGTGGCCACAGTAAACACAAGGAAAAGCCCCGCAAACTTTGAATTTCATTTCCGGTTGGCCAAGCGTGGAGCTTGATCAAGCAGGGTGGACGAGCAGTCCCCAATCCACCAAAAAGAGCGCAGCATGGACTACGGAGATACTAGATAACTGAATTTTGTTGCGTGGTATTCGGGAGACATTGTTCCTAAGTATGAGCTCGTACTGACAGATTAAATACCAAAAGCATTTGAAAAAAATCTCTCTAAAGGCTACACAGTGCTGTGTGACCAAGGGTAAAGAGAAGCCAAAGAAATCAAAAGGAGAAAAATCGCTCACTGGAGGGAGGGAGGGGTACTGAGGACTCCAGCCCCTAATCTCACATCCATATGCAGTCTCCAAAGAGTATTTGCACACCCCCTATCTTGGCTGCAGCTCTCCAAGAGTGCCTGTAGTTTAAAACACTTTTCCAGCGTGAGTACGGCGAGTAAAAGCTTTCGGCAATTTACTCGCCTCTGTCTCTGACCCACCAGCGTGAAAGAAAAGGGAAAGAAATCTTTTCTTGACTTTTTTCCAATGTCACCCTTATGTTAATAACTGGAAATAGCTGGTGGTAAGGCGCATATGCTGCAGACAGTGAAGAGAGTATCCGCTCGTTTCGGCTCCCTCCCTGGTGGCATGAATAGACAAAATGACTGCTTATCTGTTGCACCATCAGCCACATAGTACTCTTGTGGTCCTCAGGTGAGGCTGGCCTTCGGAAGAGGCGGCCCTGGGTAAAAAATATGGAATGCTCCTGGTCATTCCATAGAAATGTAACAGAACAGGCTGGATTAACCAGTCCTCATCATAGCAACTGGGGCTGAGCTCACATTAGGCCCCCTCCCTTTCATGTTAAAGAAAAGATTGCCTGTAGCTGCCTGGACTGACACTAGCAGTGGAATGCTGGGCTCCTCTCCCCTGAACTGCTTAATGTCTGGACTGGACTGTCAAATTGCAGCATCATCCACCAAACCAAGGAGGCTATTCACGCAGGCAATATCTTATCACTGCATCACTATTACCCATAATAGCATTTAAAAACTTTCATGACAGAATGGGAGGACACTGTGCACGGAGCCCAGGAAAGTTGGGGGAGGAGGAAGCAACGGTGGGCGTTCGTGCAGGGCATCCCGTGAAATGCATATCAGCTCATCATTTTCTGCGGGATTGACATGGAGCCAGCTGTGCTCATCCTGATACACACATGGTTCTCTGGTACAACTTGCTCCAATTTCTATGGCAGGACTGACTCTATTTTAGAGCATAAAGGAGAAGATTGATCAGGGAGCATTCCCCAGGAGACTTTTTTTTTGCCTTTGCAACCCACGCTGGCCCAACCCTCAGCCAGGGGCACACCATAGATAGCACAGCGTACAGAACGACAGAATAAAGTAAAGCCATTCTCTTAATTGCCAACTTTACAATAGCAGCATAACGGTACAGAAATTGGCTGAACCAACGCGTCTCCTGCTAATCTATGGCAAAAGCAACATGAATTGCCGTGGCTGTGTACGCTGCAGTAACACCTTCTGTCAGGCGGCTCCAGTACACATATGGTGAAGTAAAAAAAGCTGAACAGGAGCTCCATGGGTAGCCTGTGCTAAATGTGGCATTGCCCAGGGCAATCCAAGGTCGGACAGAAAGGAGGCGAGGAAATGATTGGTCCTGACCGTTGTTTTCTCCCCGGAGGAAGGGAATGAGTGATGACATTTTTTATTAACTCTCAGAAACGACCCGCGACATGCCAGATGATTTTGTCCCTTCAGGGTCCAGACATGCAAACTGGTACTCAACCCAAAACACCAATATGGGACCGGGGCGAGAAGCTTATGGCGGGATACATGGATAGGCTACGGAATAGCTACCCACAGTGCAACGCTCTGGAAATTGACGATAGCCTCGGACCATGGACGCACACCGCTGAATTAATGTGCTTAGTGTGGCCGTGTGCACTCGACTTTATACAATCTGTTTTACAAAACCGGTTTATGTAAAATCGGATTAATCTCGTAGTGTAGACGTACCCTTAGTCTATGAGGTGCCACAGGACTCTCTGCTGATTGTTCATTCTGTTCTTTACCTACCTTCCATGCTTTTTTTTCAGTTAACTTCATGTTTTGTACAGTTTCACAATTCTTTTGCTGCCAATCGCTTTATCTTGTATAAAAATTCCTATCAGACAATCGTGATCTATACCTTCTATTTTCATTTCTAAGTAGCCGTTATTTTTGTACTCTTTGTCCCTCTGTTTTTTTTTTCTTCAGTAAATTCCAATCTCACTGGTTTGGTCAACAGACAGAAACTGCTGATTATCTTTACTACATTAATCTCACTCATATTACTGATTACTCTGTTCCTTTTCCAAGTGCTTTTGTCCTGCATTTCTCTCTGAAAACATACAAATGATCTTACAGCATCTACCTCTAGTCAAAAGCTTAAGTGGCAATGAAGGATCTCTGTATTTTAAGTTCATTATTTTTCCTTGAAAGAGTATTAGCTCCTTTATCTGAGTGGCATTTGGGCAAAGCTCTTTACACTCAGGGTTAATTGCTGCTGAAAAAAGTAATCTCAGGAAAACCTTTACAGCCATTGATAACAATCTTCACGCATTAGTTCATACAATCTCTTCCCTCTGTCCCAGATAAGTGTAGTGACCAATCAACATTTGTATTATTCAAGCTGATTTCACTAAAGGAATTATTTTTTTTTTTACTAACACCCTTTAAACCTAAAATATCGTCTGCCTGCTCCTGTCTCTTTCTTATGCAAATATCTGATTGTAAATCTATCCTCAATAGCTACACTTGCTAGTCATACCAAGCCCTATCATGTCTTGATATCTCTGAACTATTACTACAATGCCCCGCATACAGCTCAGTGAGTTGGACCTTACATAGCAAATTCATATAGTTAATTGGCCTGCTAACTGAACCTATGACTATTATGCCCTTGTTAAACTGCAGCTAGATTTGACAGTGAACACTTACACATCAGTATGCAAACTGACCTGTTTATTCCAGTGCCACTATTCCTACCACGATCTTTTGAAACTAAATACTCAGAAGAGTGGACTGATATTTGACCTTAGGTATAATTTGGAATAAGGGGTTTTGTATAAGCTACACCACTCTCCACAGTAGCCCTGTCATAAACAGATAGTAGGAGTTAATAGAACAGAAGTACTTTATATCTCTTTTGACTGTAAGGGGTTAACAAGTTCAGTAAGGCTGGCTGTCACCTGACCAGAGGACCAATCAGGGATACTTTCAAATCATGAGGGAGGGAAGTTTTTGTGTGTGCGGTTAGAATTTGGTTGTTGTTCTCTCTGGGTTCTGAGAGTGACCAGACGTGCAACCAGGTTTCTCTCCAATCTCTCTGATACAGGCTCTTATAAGTTCAAAATAGTAAGTTACTAGGTAGTTAAGAGACAGCGAGTTAGGCTTTATTTGTTCTTTATGTGCAAATGTGCCATTTGGCTGGAAGGAGATTAAATTTGATAGAATAGTTTTGCTGAAAGGATTTTAATTTTGTACTTTGTATGCTTAGCCTGGAGGGTATTCCCAGTGCCATTATACCTGAAAAACCTGTACCTAATCCATCTTAAATTTACAAAGATAATTTTTACTGTTTTTCTCTCTTTAATTAAAAGCTTTCTTTGTTTAGAACCTGATTGTTTTTTATATTCTGGTGAGACCCCAGGGACGGGGTCTGGATCCACCAGGGAATTGGTGGAGAGAAAGGAGGGAAGGGGAGAGAAAGGTTAATTTCTCTCTTGTGTAGGATTACTATCTCTCTTCATGGAGAGTCTGGAGGGAGAAGAGAAGGAGGGAGGATGGTGAATTTTCCTCTCTGTTTGTGATTCAAGGAGTTTTGCAATCACGTAATCTTCCAGGGTAGCCCAGGGAGGGGAAGCCTGGGAGAGGCAACGGTAGGGGAAAGAGTTTACTTCCCTTGTGTTAAGATCCAGAGGATCTGGGTCTTGGGGTTTCCCGGGCAAGGTTTTGAGGGGACCAGAGTGTACCAGGCACTGGAATTTCTGGTTGGCGGCAGCGCTACAAGTACTAAGCTCAATTACCAGCTTAGAGGAATTCATGCTGGTACCCCATCTTTTGGATGCTAAGGTTCAGGGTGGGGAATTATACCATGACAAGCCCTAAGAGAGAATTTGGCTCAGAGCCCAGCTCACACTCATTCCTTCATGCCTGAACCTAATCTCCAGGTAACTCATGCAGATTTTCTTACTCCCTCTTTAGCTTGTGTGGGCATGTAGTCTGAGAAGAGGTTGGCCCTTAGTTAGGTAGAACAGAACATGAGAACTGAAACATGTGACATTAGCCTCACAGATCTCACAAACATTTTGTAAATTGTCATGAGATATCTTTCCTTTCCATTACAAAATGCACAGAAAGGAACGCCTGGCCTTAGGAGATCAAAATATTCCTTTTTCCACACCATCCCCACAGTGAGGCAGGGCCAAGGTGATGTGCATTAGGCAGAGCTAAAAAGTGGAGGAAGATCTTTGTATATTGGATTATCTACACAAGTTCCCTGCCTCTGAACCCCTCCTAATCCCATCATTAGCAATAACAGCATGGCTATTAAAATCAAACTGATACCATTAGCTGTCCCACCACCTGCTGTCATATGAGCCCACCAGTGGCACATAGGGTGAATTAATACTACTCAGAGCAGCAGTAATTTAAATAGTTTGCCAGCAGATCCTACCGTGATCCTATTAGTGATTTCTAATGGAACTATAACTTGTAGAACAGAATGTTCCATGGATCCTTTCCCTTTCTCTTCATCTTTTTCCCTACTGTGTCCAGTTTATTGCAGAAATGGAGCAGTGACCCTGCATGAGGTTACTTGGTGGGAGTGGAGAAATAATAAACAAACCGTTTCCTCTGCCTTGTCTACCGCTCATATTTTGCGTAATGTATCCATGCTTTTGTTCACCGTGCACATAATGCAGCAGAGGGGAAAATAGAGACTCATATTGCTATTAAATAATAAACTATCTTCCACCAGTGATTCAATGTCAGCTTTCTATCAATACAATTTTGGAATTCTTTGCTCACTGTGTCGCTTGATTTCCACTACAGACTATGCCTCAATTGCTATTAGTTACCGTAGCACAGTCATCAATATGAAATTCTTCAACATTCTAAAGATTTCATGAAAATATTTAGATGAACACTTCTCAGTGGGTGCGAAGACCAGCCCATTTTGTTACAAAAATGTTTTGAGGCATTGTGAGTGGGATTAAAATGCATTTGAATAAAACCGAATATAAAGATCCCATTAAAACATCATCCTGATTATTACTGTTTGCATTTCCTTCTCAAACAGAAATAAGAAGAAACAAAAACTTTTCTAAGAGACAGAGAAAATGTTTGCCTTGAAGGAGAATTTACCAGAAGGACAACAGTAAAGTTCCTGACTTCTTCAAGAGATTCATCTCATAAGACACTTTCTATGATGAATGAAGCTGAAAGAAATATAACTGTCTAGTAAAGCTTCTACATTCATTTGTGTAATAGCATTTAGCTTCTGATTGGAGTTGATGTAAAATGGAATGTAATAAAGAAATAATCATTTCTCAACATTTCAGATGCTGTTAAGTAATTCCTGCTCAAAAACTGTAATACGTAGACAACTGTAATTTTTAATTGAAATTGTTGATATAGCTCTTCACCAGAATATTGAAATTGTTCAATTTACATAATAATATGTAATTTGCATATTTATTAGTTTCATTTAAAGTGTTGCAAACAAAGTCCCCAATCTGATTTTAATATGATCGCTAACCTTCCACTTCTATTGTTCTTTATGTTAATATAATACACATACTGGTCTTTGTATGAAGTTTTTATAATATGAATTATTTGCATATGAATTCCAGGAAAAAGCGTTTAAAATGTTTTATTTTTTAAGGTAACTACTATTGAATGTTTGTTTTTGAAGAAAGGAAATCTTTTAAACCATCATATTAAGTTAGCTCTCTCAGCAAAGTTATTTGCTGGCATTAGAACTGGCAAAATTATAAGCGAACAATTTATTTACAGAATTTAGCTTTTTTGTTTACAAATTTCCATGTACAGATTTAGATTTTTACAAATTTGTTCATACTTCAAAATTATCTCTTTACTGTTTTATGCAAACTTCCTTTCAGCATATGGATTGTTCCAAAACGTTTACTGTAATAATACTGATTCATATCATGACAGGCCAGAAAATGAGGCCTAACCTGCAGGAAGTGGGCACTTTTTTTGTGAAAAAAAGTTGTTTAGTTAGAAGCTAAATTTTCTATCAAAAACAGTTTTGAAGGCAAATTTTTGACCAGCAGTACCTACAAATACATAGGTTTAGAGAGGGTAATCTTTGGCTCCTTTCATGGGAAGGATAGACCCATGGTTAATGTTTGGGACTTAGGAGGCCTCCATTCCATTCTCCTCCTGTACCACAGACTTCCTGTGTGACCTTGGGCAAGTCACTTAGGATACGACTATACTGGAGCTGAAAGTAAAATTACGCACTAACTTTTTAGAGTGCAAGCTTGATCAAATAGCAGCGTAGACACAGAGCAAAGGTGGTGGGATTGTCTAGCCACTCAAGTATATACCTAGGGTCTCAGACAGAACTGTACTAGGGGAAGCTAGTGCGCTAAAAATAGCAGGGTAGCTGTGGCAGCATGGGAGCTAGCTGCCCCCAACTACACTTCTGTCTGAGATCGTAGGTATATACTTGGCTTAATCGAAGCTAGTGCACGTATGTCCACCTGAACTGGAAATTACACCTCCAGTGTAGATGTACGTTTCGTCTCTCTGTGCTTCACTTCCCCATCTGTAAAATAGTCCTTACTTCACAGGGCTGTTGTAAAGATACATATGTTAATGATGTGATGTGATGATCAAATGCAACAGTAAGCATGTAAGTATCTTGATAGGGGGCAAAGCCCAGTGTTCTCATCTCATCTCCCAGAGGAAGAATTCTAAGGAAAGAGTGAGTTGAAACATGCAGATTGTTTGCCCTCGTATGCAGAAACCTCATGGGGAGGAGTGAGGTAGCCTAGGAAATAATGAAAGGGACATCTTCATAATCTGGACCAGGTTATCATTCTGTGAAAACCAGCTATTAGTGAAGGGGAGTCTAAATATGAAAGGAAACGTAAAAAAACCAAACAATTTCTAAACTCTTAACAAGGTGTAAAGTAATTTATTTGGGAAGAATATGTAAATGTATTCTGAGCATTTCTCTGGGAAAATTTTTTTTTAAAAGAAAAGTCTACCTACATAAATTCATCATGAGTTCAATAACTAAATTAATGTCATGACAAGGATTTCATATGTCAGGATTTTGTGCAAAGGAAATTATTTTAGCTGCTTCTCAGAAATCAAAGGTTATCATGGAAGACAATGCAACCTTGATGATTAAAAGAGGATTAAAGTAAGAATTCTTTCTGAACCCAAGTGCAAATTTTCTAATGAAATGACAAGGCTATTTTTCTTTAGGAAAGCATTTTTGACAAAGTTACACATCTGAGGTTAATGACATGTCTAAATTGTGGGAGTTTTGGAATAAATGAAAAGTTGGCTCAGGAAATTATGTATAAGGAAAGGAAACAAGGAATAAAAGAATTACAACATGTGCTACGATGTTGGTAGAAGTAATAAATAGTAAGAAACACTACAGAAAAATGGAGCCCTTTTTGAAATTGTTCACCACATAGTGCCTGACTCAAAGCCCATTGAAGCAAATGGAAAGAATCCTATTGAATTCAAAGGGCTTTAGATCAGACCCTACAAGTCAAGATATAAAAATGTTGTTTGCAGAGAAAATATAGGATGATGATGATGATGATGATGATGTGTAATTCACGGGCTAGCCTTACTGGAGATACTTTATGGAAAGATCTTAAAGGGTACCAGATGTAACCTTTGTAAGTGCTGATTGGGTGGGACAATTGTATGACAGATACCTGTTCACATGAACAATTAATTCATACTTACAGAGTGGTTAGGTAGACGATACAGATTTGGATGTTTCTAGTAATAAAAAGAAATCTCTCCTTGATCATGCTGAGGACTAGTATAGAAACATTTCCTAGATGTTTGGGACATTTTCTCCACTGAATTTAAATAAATAAATAAATAAAATAGATGTTGCTGTTGTTTGTGGTTCGCAGGGGCTTTGTCATTGAGTCTTCCTGGATTCAGTAGTATGAATATAACTTTCATTGGTTTTGTGGCATGTGCCTTTCTATAGAGTGTTTGTCTAGGTATGGGTGTGACTTTGAAAGGGTGTTTGTGTCTGTCTTTGAATGAGGAGAAGATCTTTGAAAGGTAAGTCTCTATGTGGGAATAAATCATGCAGCCCGTCAGGGAAGTCCGCTGGCAGGCCAGGCCGGTTTGTTTACCTGCGGCTCCAGCAAGTTTGGCTGATCGCAGCTCCCACTGGCCACAGTTTGCCGTACCAGGCCAATGGGGGCTGCGGAAAGCAGCGGCCAGCACATCCCTCAGCTCACACTGCTTCCTGCAACCCCCATTGGCCTGGAACAGCGAACCGCGGCCAGTGGGCGCTGCTATCGGCCAAACCTGTGGATGCCGCAGGTAAACAAACCGGCCCAGCCTGCCAGCAGATTTTGCTGACTGGCTGCATTCTAAAGGTTGCTGATCCCTGGTGTAAATGCTGTTGTAATGCTTGCACTTATGTTTGTGTTTTAATACAGTGGGCAAAGAACTAATGTTGAAGTAACTGTTTGAAGTCAGATGCTAAAGTCAGATACCACTGACAGTTTTTCCTTCTATCCTCTAGTGGACCTACATCTGATCAGGAAAGGGTCCCATTAACTCCAATGATGAAATAGTTGGAGAGTGTCTGCAGCATCTGGATTATGAATATTCTTCTTCACTTTCTCCCTTGGCCTTTTCCTGCTGGTGGGCGTCTGCTGTTGGAAATTCTTTTCTAATGTCTTTGTATATTAATATAACATGGTCTTCCCAAACCTGGCATCAAAGCCCAACTTTGCCTCAGCTTCGCCACTTGTGCAAGTCAATGGGCCAACTCATTGGTCAGCTGTGTAAATGTAACTCCCACCAGTGACATTATTTCGTGTCCTTTCCCCCTGGTTGCATTTAACATTCAAACATAATCAAAGTTTAAGATCCGTCTATCAGACCAGGTTCTGCCACCTGGATCTCTTAACAGCTCTGACTCAGAGGGCTTCTTCCACTGCCTACACAGCAGATATCCCCACTCAACTACTTATCTGGTGTGGCATTTCCCCCTTCCATTGGTCCAAGGCTACTTGCATAGGTGTTTGAGAAATAATATTCTCAGGTTGGTCCTATTTCAGAGACACATCAGCCTTATGAAAATTACACCTCCTATTTTTCAAGTCAAACCTCACTATCTTCCTATTCCAACATAAGAACAGGTTGATGATCACTTCCAACATCCTCCAACATAGTCCATGTGAAGCTCAGACATGCTGCTGCTCACCAGAGTTGCATCTAATGCCAACTATGTGCCATATGATCTTGATGTATAAGTCCTGTGGCAAAGTTCCATTCCAATCAATGGCTCTGTAACCCCAGAATTCAATTTTGGCATTGAAATCTCCACAGATAACTGTTTGACTGCAATTTCCAAATTCTGTTTCAAAATTCTATTTATCAATTGAGCTAACATCAAAATGGTAGACATTAAAACTCTTAGCTCCTCACCTCTCCCCCCTCCCCACCCCGATCTTGATAGTGATACAGTCCAACTCAGTATCTGTGTGCATCTCATACACTTCCATTATCTTTCATATTTGAGTGTCTTCCTAATAATAAACAGCAGTCAAAACCTACAATGGATATACTTTGTCTCTTAGAAAACGTTGTTTCTTGTATGGCTGCAACATGGCTATTTTCCTCACAACAAACTTTTTCAACTTCCCTAATATGGTTCCACATACCAATTATATTCAAATGTGGCATTAAAAGGGTCTTTAGCATATTTATTGATACCTTCTCCAGAAAGCACAGGAAATGATACATCAGTTTCCCTGTACACAATAGCAACGTGTTTCTGAAATTAAGAAAAGGAACAATAACTAATGACATCCAACAATTAGGTACCTTCCCTTATTTGAATCTGCTGTCCAGAACGAGCAAAAGAGAGCATCCTCAGAGGTAAGAGGAAGAAATAGGTTCCACTTTGGAATGATATTGGTACAAAAAGTGTTATTAAGTGTTATTAAAAATAAAGTTGGATTGGAGCTTAGATGGAACCCCGGAAACAAAGAGGCCAGAAGAAAATAGAGCAAAGTCTTGAAAGAGGTTGCTGTGAAAATAGCTGAATAACAAAGACTTGTGAAAATCTGGATCCTAACAGATGTAAAGATTAACGCAAGATACTGAAACAAATTGAAAGTAAACTGACAAAGACTTGCAGTCAAAAGTACACTAATATTCTGAAAAATGGAGATGTAGAAGCATTAGATGACAAACAGTCCGCAAAGATACTGCTTAAATATTATGTTAAGACTAGCATTCTCATGTATAAAGAAGAGGGTAGAGTCGTTGCAAAATACACAAGATGAAGTAGTCAAGATGAAAGACAAAGAGAATTGAAAAACTTGCACACCAATCCAACTGAGTGCCCTGGTTTCAGAAAGATCTTTCTCATACATGAGCTAGAAGATGCAATAAAGAAGCTTGAACAAAGCAAGTTTCCAGGGCTGGACTTCATCTGTGGCTATGTGATAAAAGCACTTTGGGAATAAAACTAAATCCACCACGTTGTGATGTTGTTGGACATCATAAGAGAATCCTGGATAAAAAGGAAGGTACCTAATTGCTGGATGTCATTAGTTATTGTTCCTTTTCTTAAGACTAGCAAGGATCTCTTTTTTCTAGGCAGCTGTCAGCCTGTATCTTTAACCAGTCACCTTTGCAAGATAATGAAAATAATGGTACAATCAAGATTTGTATGGTGACTTCTAAAAGAAGGGAAGATATAATCTACCCAAATTGCATACAGGCACTTGCACTCAATTTCAGACTTATTGGTGTGGTGCCATCAGCCTATTGTTGATAGATTCCAACAAAAGTCACCACAATCATCAACAGGAGTCTTTTTGGATCTCAGTGTATCATCTGATTGAGTCTGGCATGATAAGCTCTTAGAAACTCGGTGGGAACCTGGGGCAAAATATGCCTCTGGATAAAAAAAAGTTTCCTGCGGTAAAGAAAAATAACAGCAAGACTAAATGATACTTTCTCAAAGACAAGGCCACTTTGGGCAGTAGTTCCTTGGGGCTCAGTTTTAAGTCCTCTTCCTTTCCTGCAGTATTCTTTGGGATTGTCAGGCAGCTTGGAATCATCTGTATGCACATATGCATATGATATCACAAGTCATTAAACAGATGTATTGGAGAATGAACTAAATGAATATTTAGAACTGCAACTAGATTAACAAAAGTAACAAATTTCAGTTGAAATCAGCAAAAAGTCCACCTACTTCATCACAAACCACAAGCGATTCAACTACTGTTTGAAACTGATACTGCATGGAAAAGGTATTGCTTTTGAAACCTCATCATATCTTGGGGTGACCATGGACCACGAGGTTTGGACCACAAGTTAGAGAGATGGCAGCCAAAGCAGAGACCTAAACTTAAACAATGTATCGCTGACCCCAATTGGGTTTCATGTACTAAGACACTAAAAACAACTTACTGATCGATAGTTCACCTAATACCTGAATATGCATCATGTCTGGTTACATACTGCTTCCAGTAACCTGGCCAGGACTGACATTGTACAGTTGTTTGCAGTTCACACAATAACAGGAGCTGCAAGAGCCACTTTAATAGTAATTTTTGAACAAGTGTCTGATGTTCAACCTCTTGAGAATGATAGAAAAGAACAACTAATTGGTATGGAAATCTTTGTTCTCTATCTGAATGTCATCACTGTTTAAGTCTGTTTAGAAATTGGAACACCAAATCAAGGCTGAAACAATCATCTTATTTTGAAAGATGTGAACCTATTTACTTTAGTAACTCTCTTGCCTTTTGGAACCTTGCTCAAAGGAACATACAGACCTGACCATACTAATGAAAATTGCAGAAAATACAAACCAACAGTATCCATTACAAGACATGTGTACATTGACGTTTCATCAGATAAATCCTTCAAGAATGGTGGTATCTTCATCCTGTGTCCTAATGGAAAGAGTACAAGAAAGAGCATTAGTCTAGGATACATCAGCTTGAATTGCACAGCTGAAATGAAAGCTATTATCATTGCATTGCAAGAAATAAACAGATCAGAAATAGAGGTGGATGTTGTGATGTCTGTTTGACTCAAAGGCAGCTATCCTTGGTTCTTTGAAACAGATACATGTCTTTTCCATTAGGGCATTCAATACCCAAGCCACCTGAAATTAAGTTCCAAAATCAAATAATTTGTTAAAAGACCTTTTAAATCCATGAACAGATTAACTGCATCCCAAACAAGTGTTGAGTAGCTATGGCTCTCTAGATGGGAAAACCAGCTACAGATTCCAATGGTCACACCTGCACAAATATGATGCACATTTGTAGATGCAACTGAACTCAAAATGGTCATGTGTGCCAAAGGCAGAATTTGGTCCTAAATTGCTGAATGGGCATCTGGAGGAAGTGTGTAAAAAATGAGACTAAAAGAGTAGAAGGTCTTGTGCCTATTTTAAATGGAATACATTGTGGAAATCTCAGACATAAAGAGGTCACATTGAGAATACACTACAGAGTCAGAAGGGGCAAAGAACAGAGAATACTAAAAATTACAAATGACAAATGGCATTGAGGACAGGGAGCCATAAGAGCACAGATCATAGTGCCTAGCACAATGAATCCAAAGCTGAAGTGTTTCAGCTCTATTGCAGTCTATGGTAGGTCTATGCTATGGCTGCTACACCAGCACAGCTCTGGCGCTGCAGTTGTGCCCCTATAGTGCCATAGTGCAGATGCTTTCTACATCAGCAGAAGGGGTTTTCCATCAATGTAATTAATTCTTCAATCGACCACACTGCGTCTACAGTGGTGCTGAAGTCGATCTAACTGTGTCGCATGGGGCATTAAATTTTTCGCAGCCCTCAGTGACATAGCTACATCAATCTCATTTGTAAGTGTAGACCGAGGCCTAAGATATAAAGACAACCTTATTGTTGCTGATAGTTTAGGCGTGAAAGCAATACATCTGAGGACAGATGTCTCTGAATATTCAGGGTGTTTTGATTAGTGATGATATATGAACCTCTGAAGTTTTGGTTTAGTTAAGCAGCAAAAGTTTGAATTTTTACAAACCTTATTAAAACCATCTCAGTCTTTTTAAATCAGAAATATTGGGATGGAGGGGCCACAAGAGAACGTTTCTTTTGGGACAAGAGATGGTAGAAAATTTTTGAACAAACAAATTCAATGGAAAATTATGATTTTTTAAATCAGTACTTTTCTTTGTTCACTAGAATTTTTTTTGTTTCCCCCCAAAAAATCAGAAAAAGGATGTTTAATTTTTTAGTTATTCATCCTACACTTCTTTCCCTTTGTCCCTTTTTTTCAAATGGAAAAGTGAAAAAAAAATGGGGGGAAAAAAGGAAAAATGGAGAAAGAAAAATAGGAAAGAGAAAAAACTCTAAATCTTGAATAAATGGAAAATCTTTCATTTTTTAAACCTGCTGAACAATTATTTTGATTTTTTTCACATAAATCATCATTTTTTCTGTTGTCTCTAATTGTTCAATACACTGCTTACATTTAAGCCAGAAATACCAATATTATTGTGTTCAGCACATAGATTAATTAAAACTCGTACAAATACTATACCCATCACTTTCAATTATCATTCTTTTTTGATGGAGTCTAGGTAACATCTACCAAATCATACACACTCTTTACAAAAATTGAACACTTGAAAAAAAAATCAATCATTGACAAGTCTGGAAATGAACACTTAAGAGACCCAGCAAAACTTTCATCACTCATTGTAAGCCCTCTTAACTTATAGCATTGTGAGGAGGTATGTACTTGTTTATACTTGATAAGAATAATGTGTTTCCGGAAAATATAAGATGCATGATATCCTTAACTATTCATAGACTTGTTTCCATGGCTTTGGTTTCATAAATGTTGTTACAGATTCGCACTTAGCAACTTTAAGGGGTTTGGGAAACAGTTTTTGTGCTGGAATTTCCAAGGGGTCCTTTCTTTGCTGCAATTTAATAAGGGGTCCTGAAAACCCCTCTCTCTGTGTACACTGAGGAACTCTTGAAAGTATCGCATGTGATTCACCATGTTATGTCAATACAGCAGTTTCTGGTTTAAGGTTCTTGTTCTCCATTGAATTGGACTTGAATACCCTAATCATGCAAGAAGTTCCACAAGAGTATAGCCCTACATCCATGAGATCTGGCAGTGAAAACAGGAAAATTCATACAGCTTAAAGCCAGGAGGGATCATTAGATAATCTGACTTCCTGTAGATCACAGGCCATTAAATTGCACCCAGTTCCCCCCTGAATGGAGCCCAATAACTTGTGTTGAACTTGTGTTTGACTAGAGCATACCCCCCCAGAAAGGCACTCAGGCCCTGTTTAGGTTTCTCACATTTGGGGTTTACCTTTACTATGCACAGTCCTTGAAGGAAAAGAGTTTTCCTCCCAACTTTGTGACATACGGACTTGAATTCCATACAGCCAGCAGAGATTGGACTTTCCTTTTAACAATGTTCCGTATGAATGCCACATTCTGCTAACTTCCATGATCTTTACACAAAGCTCTACTAAAGCAGAAGTAAACTGCAGTCTTCTAAATAAGGCCATATGACAAGAGTCAAATAAACCAGCAAATTATCTCTTTTTGCCAATTTTCCAAATATTTAAAATGGAAAATATTTGTTTTCTCCTGGCAAATTCCCCATCAAACTTCTTCTTAACCACATGTACTGTACAGTAAAAAATAAAATAAAATTGAAGCCTAGATTATTAATTGAAATGAAATTTACACCTTATTCTCAGATGCTATATAAATTCATATTTACTGAAAATAATTAAGCACTAAAAAGATGCATTACAATAATGCATTTGAATAAGTAAGTCCCTGGCAAAATCATTTCTGTTCCTGCATTTTCTCAATAAATTTGCAATCACAGGTCAGAGATTCCTACATTATATGAACATTATAGGCATTCTTCACGTAATGACTCTTGGTTTCCTGGCATTCATGACAGTGAGACTTGTAGATAATTATAGGTTTGATTTCTGACTGCCTGGATTGTTTTGTCCTTATACTCCCCCCCCCCAACATCTTTTTACGAGAAATAGTTGCTATTTTATCTAAGTATAGAAAATCTTGAAAGCACCTGAAAAAGTTTATATGTTGGATCTGATATTATAAAAGGGAACATTTCCCTATACCCATCTGCAGTATGTCTTAATACAATTTCAATACTGCTCTTCAGGTTAGCTACATCCTCTTTCTCACAAGTACTCTAAGCAACATGCTAAGATGGTTATTATATTTCTTACCAAGCAGAAATAGTTGTATATCCCTCTTTGATCTGAAAAAATAAACATTTACACCAACACATTCCACATTCTCTGATGATACAGAGAAATTCAGAGGATATGTTTTTATAAACTCATAAAAAGGCTGAGTTAGAATATCAGTGAGAAAAGAAAAAGGAAGTAAACTGATGTAAAGAATGTACAGCCAACTATATGAAACAAGTAAGACAATTTAAAACATTTGATTCAACAATATTTTTATAATACATGATAAAAATTTACAAGACTATGTTAATCAATGCCCTCTTCCAGTTGTATGTAATGCCTAGTCTGCTGTGATGGAGTTGCCTTCCAGCCAGTGAGTAACCAGTGAACCACCCTCTTTTAAATGATGCACATACTGAATAATGATACTACATTACTACTTATGCAAAAGAAGAAGAAAAACAAGGCAAAACAGCACACGCAGTGGTAAGGCACTTTAAATTCCTATTTTGCACTATTCCCTTTGGTTGGGATCAAAAGCAAGCCACCTAGGAGCAGAATGATCCTTATTTCAAATTTAATTATGTACCAACACCCCTCCCCACCCCAAAAAAAAACAAAAAAACCCAACCTCTTGAATCTGTTATTAGTGAGAACATATAAAAATGTAAATGATAACATATTGCTTTGGGAAATCCTGACACCTTACATCGGGACTTCTAAAATGCTAACTACATACTATTTGCATTTAGACCCCAAACTTGTTGTATATATGGGGGTTGATTCGCTCCTGCATTAAAACACCACTCAATGCAGGAGACAGGAAGGACTCCATGAAGATTCTGATAGCTCCGTGATCTGCTGGCAGGGCTGCCTTCAGGCACCAGCTTAGCAAGCAGGTGCTTGGGGCGGCCACTCCGGAGAGGGGCGGCAGGTCCAGCTATTCGGCAGCAATTTGGCAAAGGATCCCTCACTCCCGGTCGGAGTGAAGGACCTCCCGCTGAATCATGGCAGATCAGGATTGCGGCTTTTTTTTTTTTGAGTGGGGTGAGGGTGAGGGGGCTTCTTGAGGCAGCAAAAACCTTGGAGCTGGCTCTGTCTGCAGGACCAGACCCTGCAGACAATGCTTGGAGCTGTAACCAAAAATCTCAAGGCAAGTCCAAAATGTCATGAGTCAGGGCTAAAATATCATAAAATTAGTTTCAAAATAATGAAACTTTTAAAATAATTAATGAGGTGTTCTCTTTGTCTGTATTCTGGTTTTTGAGTCTTTAACGGTTCACATATTCCAACTTTTCTCTGCCATCATTAGGGCTATGAATGAAAACTGAGGCTCTCATATAATAACATGCCTCCATGTTGGGTTTAAGAAAAATACCAGTTACCGCAAGACTTGATAAAATTACCAGATGTTGGCAACACTTCATAATTTTTATATTACAGGGGTGTCTATATTCCAGATCAGGCCCACAGTATGCTATAGGCACTGTAAACCCAAATCTGAAGTTTGTGATTGGGAAACTTTAAAAATATGGTTTTACTATGGGGAAGTTTGAGTCATGGTGTGTTATTTGGTCTGTTTGCAGCATATGTGAATTATTATTATCTAATTAGTAAAGGAAAATTGTAATTCTTTTGGATATAAGACTATGGGCAATCTCATCCTAAAAGAGGGATGAGTGTCACAGCTAGACAATTAATAATAGTTTATTTTTGTATTTTGCTATCATTTTCTCAGCTTAGCTTTTAAAAATGGAGATTTTTTCTTGTTTAACCTAATTTTTCTAGTGTTCTGCGGTGACATATTCCAATCAGTCATAGTCCTTGGTAATGTTAAGTATGAGAGCCAGCAAGGAAGTGGAGAAATGATGAGTCTGCAACCTCACTCTGGAGACACAAGTCACCTACTGTTTCCATGTTCACTCCTTTCATTAAAGAGCTGGCTTTTGGGCAGCTCCTATATAAAAAATACTTTAAGAAATAGAAAATAGGAGAAAGGATCTGATGTATCCACAGCCCATTTTTTTTTTAAATTTAATTATCAGTTTATTTTACCTAATTTAACTATTTAACAAAGAGAAGGTTAAGGGGTGACTGGATTACAGTCTAAGTACCTTCATGAGAACTGAATATTTAATAATGGGTTCTTCTATCTAGTAACAAAAGATATAACACAGTCCAATGACTGGAAGTTGAAGATAGATAAATTCAGATGGGAAATGAGGCATACATTTTAAACAGTGAGAGTAATCAATCTCTGGAACAATTTACAAAGGGTGGCGGTGGATTCTCCGTCATAGACAATTTTTAAATCAAAATTGGACTGTTTTCTAAAAGATTTTTCTCTAGGAATTATTTTGGGGAAGTCCTATGGCCTATGCCACACAGAAAGCCAGACTAGATGCTCACAGAAGTCACTTCTGGTGTTAGCATCTATTCACCTATTTCCAAATATATTACATTTTTTTTTGTCTATATTTTAACTCTAGCTTTGTATGTTGACACCAGCACAGATTTATAACATACAGGTTTAGTGAGTGACAAATTCTCAGAATGTGGGATGGGAAAGAGAGAATTAGATATATCCTCAAGTAACTTCCTAGAGTACTGGGGATATCTAGGAAACAACATTGAAAAACTATGGGATTCTAAAATACCAAACAGACCGAATTGATAATTCTATTTGAGAAGTTTTATGCAACAAACACACTACAACATTTCAAAAGGAGTTTCTTACTTTTCTTTGCACTGTTTTTGTCTTGACCTATCATAATCATATCAGGCCATGAATTTTGAAAATGAATTTTACAGGGCCCTTTGTAAGGTCCAATCAGAACAGCATCACTTTCTTTACAATATTACATTCAAAAAAGTGTGGGCAGGTGTTAAATCCCACTCCCAAAACATCTTGCTGAGTGGCTCTATCTTGACAGGGCTGCCCAGAGGATTCAAGGGGCCTGGGGCAAAGCAGGGTAGCTGCAGCATTTGTACTCACCCAGTGGCAGTCTGGGTCTTTGGCGGCAGGGGGGCCTTCAGTTGCTCCAGGTCTTCGGCAGCACTAAAGGGCCCCCCGCTGCTCAAATGCAGCCAAACACCGGGAATGACTGAAGGCCTCCCTGACACCAAAATGCCACCAAAGACCCAGACTGCCAGCGGGCCAGGGGTCGTGGGGTCCGGAGCCTGGAGCAAATTGCCCCACTTGCTCCCTGGGTGGCCCTGTATCTTGATTCTTTCTCTATTGATTTTCATTCCAGCAGTGTGCCCTGTCCTCACTCTCATTATACTGGATGTTATTTTCCTAGATGCATTGCTATTAGAGGATCTTTTATCTTTCAGCCATGTATTTCAGTTATATTTTCCTTGGTAGGGTGTCAATTAACCATTCTCATTCCAACTTGTGTTTCTGACCTTCCAGCTTTGTCCAGATCATCAGCTACTTCACTCCTGTGTATACAAGCATATGACGGAACCCACTGAAAAGTCAGTTTATTGCCTCACTCTCTGATCTGCCTTATGAATTGCACTGTTGATAGAATTCTGGTTTCTTTGAAATGAAGAGATGTTGTTTCTCATTGTGATTCCAGTGTAACTTTTCATCAATGGAACATCAAGGTTTTTCAGACTTTTTGAATGGAGTGTAAGAGCTGCAGCAGAGAGAGCTCAAAAACACTGGCTCCTGTTTGCTTGACACAATATTGATTACAAGTCAATGAGAAGAGGCTTCTTTTTCTCTGCATAATCTGCCCACAGTTCTTCATTTTCATTATATTCAGCTACATACTGATTATCACCATGGCATTGCCTTACTCAACGAATGAACTGTAGGAAAGCAAGTAAAAAAACCTCACTATCTGCCTGCTTCCGTGCCTCTGCCTTATTACCCAGAGTGTTGTAAATCACCTAGTGCCTGATGACATTAAGTCAGGGACAGCAATCAATGAAGAGCATGTCAGAGCTCTTAGAACACATATAATGGGCTCTGTCTACTTACTTCAGGCCTCATAATTCCCTGTGCACACTGTTCAGAGATACCTAGTTTGGATAGTAGTCCAAAATAGTTTCATTTTCTAAAGTATGGCTTCAGCATTTACTGTATATTTAACACTACTACTATGACTAATGTATATTACATTTATCTAGCACCTTTCATCAGGAAGGACCCAAAAAAGTGTTGTACAAATGTGATTACAAACGCTATAGAAAGATTCTTTTATCCAACAGTGAACAGTATCACCTCTTGCGGGGGAGAAAAAAAATCAACTCTTTTAAAGGTGTGCAACAACAGTATACCACACTATTAACTATTATAATGATTGCTGCTGGCCCTTGTTGTGCATTTCACCTTTCATCTGAGACTCTCTAGAAGCATTTTGCAAAACTTTATTGTGAGCCTTTTATACACAACGATGGAATGAAATAGATAAGCTTATACTCATTTGAAAGCACAAGGGTTAAGTCATTTGCCAAAGGCCACATGACAAGTGGCATAAATAGGAAGGGATCTCAGGAGTTCTGACTTCAGGATCCTGCTTTAGCTACTCTATCATACTTCCTCCATTAAGTGACATCACAAGAATGTAAAATAACTGAGAAACAGAAAAACGTCACAATCCAATTCCAGCAAGAGTCAGAGAGTTCGTATTATTATTATGTATTATTTTCTCTTTGGCTCTTGGACAGGAATTCTAGAAGAAGTGACAGCTGAATTAGAGATACTCAAAAATGGGGATCAAGTAGGGCTCTATATAGGGAACGTTCAAAGAAGAATACTTGACTTCCAAGCATTCATAATAAAGAACTGTGCATTCTCCATAAAGCTGCACAAATAAGATTTAATAATTAGGACAAATATAATACATGCAACATGTGGTACTGCTTGGATTCTCCACAGGGGAAAAATAATAAATCGGGGACAATTAGAAGTTTACTTGACAGTAACTGTACCCAACTGCAAAATATAGAGTAATAAACATTGAAGACTAATTGTTTAATAATAGGTATATGATATAAACTCAAGGTATGGGAATTAAGTATTTTTGTGATAGACTGACAAGACAAGGAACTCAAGATAGTGATTATGGGTGAGCTACTAAACACTTCATTGAAAAAACATCAGGGAATATACTGTATGGGGCACAGGAGGCAGAAGTAATGGATCTGGTATGTAATTGCTTTTTAATCCAATGTAGCTTTACCAGGAATAAACTTTACCAGGAATAAAACATCTCTAAATCTTATCTTAAGCAATGGCCAAGAGAAGATATGTAGTAAATAAAATTAGAAAAAATTAGGACCCTGGGATTATGTGGTCATCTTTCATAGTGTTTGTGTATCAAAACTTGTAACTGTCAATAAGAATACTTGTGATTTCAAGTAGGGTGACCAGATGTCCTGAGTTTGGGATCTTTTTTTTTTTAATATAGGCTCCTATTACCCCCCACCCCCGTCCTGATTTTTTCACACTTGCTGTCTGGTCACCCTAATTTCAAGGGAAATTTTTTATATACTGTCAGCCAAATCCATGCAATATTCACTTGCTGAATATTGAAAATGTATATTTTCTCAATTTTTTGTAACCTATTCCAATCATGCAGTTTCAAACCCAACAGACATCTTCTGTGAGGGCTAGATTTAACAATCAGAAACAGATGCATCCAGAAACCAACTTTCTTCTTGCCTTTACTGCCATCCATCATACTCATTTCAAAAAAGATATGCATCCCACAAGGTTTAGTTATGAAATTGCTTCTGTAGATTGCAATTTTTTTAAACATGACTGTTGAATCTTTGAACAGCCCTGTTCATTTACCTGTCAACATTGAAGACAAAAGCTTCTGAAGCAGCATTCATGTAATTAGCATAGCTGTATAATTAAAGAATTAATCTTTCACCCCTCTGCTCTCAAGCTTTTGTGCTTTTCAAGCAAACATTATGATTTTTTTAAAAATGTAGCATATTTTAAATATTTATCCAAATCACTCTTTAAAAACCAGTGATCCTTTCACTCATTAGGTACCACATTCCGTTACAAGTATTAGCCACATAGGTTCAGACAATGAAATTTGGGCTTTTAACTGCCAAAATCACTTTTGAAAATGAGACTTAGGCATTGAAACACTGAGCACAACAATAGCTAAATACCTAGGCCATAAGGCATAGTCCTTTCACAACAGTAACAATATTACTGAGTTCAATGGGAGTTTTTTCTGTAGGCAGATTAGAATCAGACCTGGGAAAAAGTGAATCTTTGTGAAAACCGAATGGAAGGTAAACCGCTTATACCTTAGGTCATCAGTATTTAACATACAGGTGCTACTGTATTGTTTGCCACACTTCATGATTTTATTGTTTTAATATACAGAATTGGGTATTCCAAAGTGAAATATTTGTCTTGTCTTTTTGCACTATGGCATAGCCCCTAATAGTGAACTACTTTAAAATCATAGTGGAAGAAAACCTACAGAGAACCATATATCTACTTGAAACTAGTAGAAATAATATTTGAGTGTAAATAAACAAGAAGTTTTCTTCCCCCTATTCTCTTCCTCTTAAACTAACAAACAAGGAAAAACCTACAAACTTTGTCTTGAAGTTGAAAGGTCAAGAGACTTGTGAATGAAGTCTGAACATAATATCTTCATTGTATTGAATAGCAAACCCTGAAGGGGATATTAATTTCTTTTTAGTTTCTGTGCTGTGTTTTGGGAAGTTTACCATGGGGAGATAACTTGGCAAACTGCCTTTGAGTCAGACAATATTGATTACAAAAGAACTCCAAAACATCAAACTTCTTTCACAACTAATGTCTGATTCCAGGATACATAACTTATCAGAGTTTGGAAAAGAAATTTAGGTTTGAGCAATAAAACTTTAGATTCCTGTACTTGTTAAACTAGGTTCAATCAAGCACAAATAGGAAACCATATTTTACACAAAGTTAAAAGGGACTCTAAGCATCATGTGGGAATAGAGTAACCTTTTTTTGTTTAAATGGAATAATAATTCACACATTATCTTTCATGAATATGTTAACAAATTTTTAACAACTGCCAAATCCTTTTTATAATGGCATGTTTAAATCAGCAGGGTATAAAAACCTATTACGATAGATGTCATCCTCTTAGTGAAAGGTCACAGTTCATCCCCAGTGTACTACTTGCCCTTATAAATGCATTAAAGGCTTTAAGTTATACTGCTACCCTGATACCCCACAATGAATTTGATTATGAATGTTTAATAGGGAGAACGAGCAGGGAAATGAAGAGACAGTATCTACTCCGTGATGTAAGTCAGATGTCTCATAACATCTGAATACAACTTTCCTCTGAATTACATGAAGTTCACGTTCCTCAGTGGAGACATTCCTTTAGTTGCACAATGAATGGCACATTCTCCCAGCATCTCCTTCCTCTGCAACATGGGGCACGAGTTACTTGCAGGTTTCAGCTAGTGTAAGTGGTGAATGGTGGATTCTTTGTAACTTGAGGTCTTGAATCATGATCTGAGGACTTCAGTAACTCAGCCAGAGTTTATGGGGGTATTACAGGAGTTGGGTGTATGGGGTGCCCAGGCAGGGGTAGTACTTCTGATGGGGGGACTTGTTGTACCCCTTCGGGGGTAGTCCGTCCACTTTGGTTCCCACCTGTCACTCAGCTCTCACCTGTGGCTCCAAGTTGCTGCAGTATGCGCAGTGGCCACACCCTGGGCAACGGCTTCGATAGGCCAGAAAAACGAGGTGAGTAACTGATGGGACTCAAACCCTCAGCAAATTAGAGATATGCCTACCCGCATGCGACGTCAGCTCCGGCAGACTAGGCGAAAGAGATCACTAGAGGTCACTATGATCCAATGGCCAAGAAGGTGGTTCTGCAATGCTTTGTGGAAAGCGGAGAGCTTGACCAGGCACCAAAGACATCAAGGCCATCCACTGCAACCAAAGAAGTTACCAGTTGTGACGATTTTTCGTACCATTGGTGTTTGGCTTCTAAGGTCGAGAGAGTGGGATTGCTCCCGTGCAATGGCTCTACCACTTAAAAAGCTTTCACACACAGGTCCTGTGCAAATCAAACATCCATCATACCACCCAAGTCCTGTGGCAATGGGGGAGGGGCAAAGCAACAGGTGGAGGTTACCACTGGGAGTCGTAGTCCCAGTCCTGCACGCAGGCAGCCTGTGGATAGGTGGCCATCCAGCTCTGTACTTGGAGCAGCAGAGTTGCCCGGCAGCATCCCAGGCGTCTGAGCAACCCTCTTTAGGACAGCACTGCTCACCCTAGTAAGGGAGGGGCCTAGAAAAGGTGGCCTAAAAATTGCCTGCCCTACAACAGCTGGTCAGCAAGCCATGGCTGGCAGTTTAACCCAATCTGTGGCCGAAACCAAAAGAAAAATTTGAGAAAACTTACCATTGGTATATGGAATGTTCGTATCCTCATGGATCGAGAAGCTGTTGCAAAACCTGAGAGAAGGACAGCTCTCATTGCTCGAGAACTAGCCCGCTACAACATTGATATTGCGACATTAAGAGAAACAAGATTGCCTGGGAAAGATTTCTTGAGCGAACCAGGAAGTGGTTACACCTTCTTCTGGAAGGGTAAGACTGAGACAGAGGACAGAATACATGGAGTTGGTCTGGCAATGAAAACCTCATTGATGCATCAACTCCCAGACCTTCCAGTGGGTATCAATGAAAGATTGCTGAAACTACGCTTCCCACTAAATGCCAAACGTCATGCCACCATCATTAGTGCATATGCACCCACTCTAACAACTTAAAGGAACAATTCTATGAAGATCTTGACAGACTGATCAAGGCCACACCTGTAACAAACTACTCCTACTTGGAGATTTCAACGCCCGAGTCGGGGCTGACAACAAGAACTGGAAATGAGTAACCGGGCCACATGGTGTAGGCAAAATGAACACATTGGACTACTTGAGCCTTTGTTGTAAAAATGACCTGACCATTACCAACACTCTGTTCTGACAAGCGGATAAATACAAAATGACATGGATGCACCCTAGGTCCAAACAGTGGCATCTGATAGATTATGCCATTGTCAGAAGGCGAGACATCTGAGACGTAATGATCACCAGAGTAATGCGAAGTGCAGAGTGTTGGACAGACTACAGATTAGTCAGGACATCTCTCCAACTTTACATTGCTCCCTCTTGGCACAAACGCCCTAAGCATGTGCGACCTGCTTTCAACATAGCCAAACTGAAGGATGCTCAATGTTTCAACAACTTTCAGAAGAGTCTTGATGACAAATTGACATCTCACGGACAACTGATCGGTACTGCAACCGAAAAGTGGGACCAGTTCAAGCAGATGGTGACTGACACCTTCTAAAAACATCTCTTGGACCAAAGAAAAGAACACATCAGGATTGGTTTGATGAGAACCAAAAAGAAATATGTTCAGCTCTGGAAGTAAAGAGAAAAGCCTTTATCGAATGGCAGAATGATCCCTCCTCAGTCTCCAGACAGGACCATTTCAAGAACCTTCAGAGCAAAAACACAGAAAGACCTCCGTCAGATATAAGACAAGACAACACAACTGGTGGGTGAGCAAAGTCAAAGAAATCGAGCACAATGCTGAGACCTAAAACTCAAAGATGTTCTTCAGTACTATTAAGACTGTCTAGGACTTTCTAAACTAAGGACTTCCCCACTGTTCTCATCAGACAACACAACGCTGATTAAAGATAAAGAAGGCATCAACGAAAGATAGCGAGAACACTTTAGCAACCTTCAATAGACCATCAACCATGAATAATAACGTCCTCAATGAAATTCCACAACAACCTGCTCTGACAGATATTGACTCTCTGCCCACTATAGATGAGATAAAGAAAGTTGTTAGCCAGATGAGTTCAGGAAAAGCTCCTGGAAAAGATGGGATACCAGCAGAGATATACAAAGCAGCAGGTCCAGCAGCACTAGCAGCGTTACACAGCATGATCATCAGCATCTGGGAGGATG